>NC_089826.1:48176343-48479374 GCF_035046505.1 Tiliqua scincoides
ACATAATTTGCACCTATTAAGACAATTGAACTCTGGCATGCAAATCATTTGGGCAAAGAGGAAGAGAGACAGGTCCAGCAATGCCACCAAACTCATAAAATAACATTCTCACTGGGTGCAGCAGGATAATTGTCACACTGTTAAGTAATAGTGTCACTTAAATTGAACCCATTGCTACACCTGGTGTTTTGCAAAACAGAAACCTGCTTAGTTAGTGGCAATTTTTGTTTTGCTTACTCCAAAAGATCAGCACCGACTACACAAAACAAGCATGGAAAAACCAAGGTCCAAATCTTTTGGGACTTCAAAATCCAGACAGATTAAAAATGTTGGAACAAGACACAACAGATGCACATGTGATTGAGAAGAAATAAGTGATGCTCATTCCAGGAGATAATCAAATTGAGGCCAAACAATTGGAAAAGATTACAAAACACAAAGACCAGAAAGTTGAAATACAGAGTCTTTGGGGAAAGAAAAGACAACCATCCCTATTGTCATTGGTGTTCTAGGTGCAGTCCCCAAGGCCCTTAAGAAATATCTGCCCAACATAAGCATTGATAAGGTAACAATTGAACAACTGCACCAAGCCGCTCTACTAAGAACATCAAACATTACATGGCAATATCTCACTAGTTCCTAACTCTTGGATAGAGTTTGAACTAGTGAGCACCCAAAAATCCCATCCAAACAACTGGTGGGTTGTGACACCACTTAAAATAATACTTAAGAAAACTAACCTGTGTTTCTATCTATGTGCAATTCTTCGAATGTTATATCTCTGAAGATTTTTATTTGACGCTTCCATGCAGGCTTGAATGTTTGCAGTTTGAAAAATGTGAACATTGTGGGGATGCAAATGACCATTTTGGAAAATCTGTTCTTTGTCATCCGCTAAAGAATCTCTTCTGTACTGAAACGAAAACATGTTTTCCACATCATATCAAATGGCTCTCATGATCAGAATGTTGCCTGCTTGTCAATATCTGTTCTCGTTACTGGCAGATAAATTGTACTAAGGGAAGCAGAGTTCCATCTCTACACCTTTTATTTTCTTGTGACCGCTGCTAATACTGTGATTTAAAAAACCCACTCTAATTCACACTTGTAATATTTTCCTTTCTTGGCCTGACTGATCCGGTCCTCAGCAGGCAGCTGGCAGCAACAACGTACTGTGTGGTGAACTGAGTGACCTTTCTACCTGGTTGCGATGAAACTTGCTTTCCTGAGCAGAGGCGGGCAGATTTTCTCAACGACACTGAACGCACCAAGGCAAGACTAAGTGGAAGAACTCTTGGCTCTGGCACCCAAGTTCTTGGATGCAGCTTTAATTTATGTGCCAACAAGTTTCAGGCATTCATAACACCTTTTCACTCAGTTCCAAAAAAAACGAGCTGTTTCCATAGTTACAGCAAAAAACAATAAAATATCAATAAAATAGGAATCGTTTATTCTGCCTTCACTCACTGACCAGCTGTTCTGGTGCAGGATGGCAAATTTAAAAGAACACTGAACCAAACAGGAACACGGCTAATAGATGCAATGTTTTTCTAGAGTTCTCCGGCAGCCATAAGGTGCTGAAGTAACACAAAGAAATACTCAGCAGCAAACTTCACACTGGGGAGCAGTTGCAAACCATTTTCCATTTAGGAAAGGAATAAAGTAAATTCTATAGTTTGCAGCTGTTGTTTAACTCCTTACATTAGGGGTTTCTAGATTTGTCTTGTAAAGTGGATTTTCTTGTATGTGCGATGCTTGTGGTGTGTGTTGTTTGGATATCCTTCACCCCTACATCCTAATCTGTTAGAGGTGAGTTATGGCCCAATCCTACAGGGCCTTTATGGCAGCGGATCTCATATTCCGCCATTGTAAAGGTCCCAGTGGCACGTGCTGTTGACATGTGTGTTGTAGGTATTGGCACAAACGACTGGCAGTTCCATGTGCCCACCACCAAAGGACCCAGTCTGTGCCAGAGCAGGAAAGGTCAGGGCAGGGGCAGTTCGGGAGCTGGAAGGATTGGATGTTGGCAGCAACAGCATGTGCCAGGATCCTCTCCCCATTTTCTGTCCCCTCTAGTAGCTGGGGCAGGTCCAAGGAGACTCATTGGCAAGTGGGAGGCTTATGGACAGGAAGAGGAAATAATTCCGCTCTCCTCTCCCAAGCCTCCTGATCCCCTGCTGGATACAGCATGCACCCCCACCCCCCACAGCATGCACCCGCCACCCCCTGCTGGATACAGCATGCACTTTTTTGGTGTGGCTACGTCAGCGAGGGGGGAGAGGCATAGGATTGGGCTCTAAGATATTTCTGCTTACCTCTCATGGGCCATCTGATCACTCCCTACCACTGCATGCAGTCTTAGACATGGATAGCTCCTTATAATTGAATAAGCTTGGTTGTGGTATCCCATTAACTTTGTTTGTGGGTTTCCTAGAGGAATTCGGTGGGAAACCAGATGCATTGGCAGGGAAGAGACAGGATAGGGCTCTTTGTTATAAGATTATTGCCTTGATGCCTTCTTCTTGCTTATAAAATGAAGATATATTCTTCATGAGAATGAGCTGCTAAAATAGTAATAATCCCACTTCAAAAGCATCCCTCTATCAATATGTATTGATTTAAACATCTCTGTAAGAATTATTTCACATGCACAAGCTATTATAGGTGGCTCAACTGGCTTTTCAATTAATGCAACCATATAATCTGTACATTATAAGTATAACAGTATCGTGTAATCCTTAAGGGCCATGATTACTAAAATATTTCTGCGCTTCTCCAGAGAATATTCATCTTCTCATTTGACTGGGAAAGTTTAACTTGGAGAAAATCATTTGTCCATTATCACTCGGTCTAACAATTACTGATCTAATCTTGGGCCTCTCACAAAACCAAGTGCAGTGCTCCCATCACTGGACCGTATGTGCCAGCAGCAGACCAAACTGCCAACAAAATGACTACGAATAAAGTATATTCACTGCAAAAAGTTCAAGATGAATGTAGATATTTTCTCCAAAGGCTTGAATCAAGAGTATAATGGATGTATATGGCAAGTGCCTAGGATTCCTTCCATTCCAATACTCCAGCTATGGTTTCATCCTTCCTGTAGCAGCTGAGAAAGAGAGATCTTCACACTCCTCCTCCTGTAGGAAGATTTAGGGAGCCATATTCAGCTACCAAGACCTGGTGAAAGTTTTTCTTAGGTTAACAAAGGTTAAGAAGCTATGTAAAGTCCAACGTGATGGAATAAATTCCTTTCTTTTGATCACAAATTGTGGAATTATTGCTGGCTTTTGTTTTAAGAAGTATTTACTCCTAAATTTACCCCATGTGACTTTGGGGTTGCTGATTCATGACAGAAGAGATCCAGACTAGCTATTTTGACTGACTTGATGGGCATGTCCAGATCAATCAAAATGCCCTGTTTGAGTGTTGTTTAAAACACTGAGCGATGGCCAATCCTATTTGGGCCAGGCGGCAGCAGAACTTGCATTCTGCTGGTGCTGACTGCCCATCAAGCAGTAAGCGCAAGGCACCAACCATAAAAAGCACTCTGGCGGCATCTAAACTTGTGCGCTGCTGGAGGGCCAGTAAGAAGGCCAGAGCTTTCCTGCCCATGTTGTCAGACCACTGGCCACCTGCCAGTGTAGGTGAGCCAGTGGGAATGATGGGGAGGGCACAATGGGTGTGAAACTGGGCAGGGAGGGGGAGGAATGCGGCAGGGAGGCTGCCTTTGGACTTGTGCTAGTGAAATTGTTAGTGCAGTTGCAAGGAGACACACAGGTATGCTGAAGCCTCCTGACGCCCCCTGCTGGATACAGCATGAATATTTTTGGCAATGCTGCCCCAGCGCGAGTGTGCGTGTGGGGGGAAAGGATAGGACTGGGCTGTGAAACTTTATCTGCACTTTGGCTCAATGTGCTTGGTAGCTAAGCAGTTTGAGCGTTTCTTATTAGGAACTATTTCAGGGTTTATACCTGAGTACTCAATCATGCATGACAATTCGACTACTGTTTTCATTTTTGCTTAAAATGTGGCAATAATAAAAGAGGCATATGAAGAAGAGGCTTGTTATCAAAATGGAATTTCCAGCTGGCCAGACATCTAAATTTAATAATAGATATCTTCTCTTGGCAATTGTTTCTACCTGTAGGCAGGTTCTAATTGTAATTACCTTCCTGTAAACTTCTGTTTGCTGCTATTAAAGGCAATATATTGTAGATCAGTGGTTCCCAAACTGGTGGGTTGTGACCCACCAGCCAGGAAAGCACTCTGCTTTGGCTCCTTAAGGGAAGGGGGCAGGAGGAAGGCAGCAATGCAATATCCAGGATCATGTGGCTACTGGGGTTGATCTGGGTGGTTTACTTACCTTCTGCAGCACTGGCTTCTGGGAGGTGTGGGGAGCTCTGTGGAGGAGGTGTGGGGAGCCCTCATGCAATTGGAAACCGGAAGTGGTTTCCAATCACTTTTTTGCACTTACAAAGGGTTGTGAAAGGGCTCTGTGGGGCTCCCTACACCCTCTGGAAGCTGGCACTGCAGAAGGTAAGTAAACCTGCCACCTGATCAGCTCCGGCAGCAGTGCAATCTTGGGAATCATGTTGCTGCCATCTCCCCAGCCCTGCATAGACTCAAATGGTTCCCTACTCCTGAGGAGGACTTTGTAGAACCACTGCTGTAGTTCTTTGTCCTATAAGAAGTTGTGTAAGCTTTGACTTGAACATGTCTAATTATTTTATTAGGCTGCAATAATGAATACAGTTACCTGAAAGTAACTTTTGAGTAGACAAGCACAGGATTGCACTGTATATGTAAAATGTACAGTTTGTGCTTCAAGTGTTTGTCATTTCTGAAGTTTGCAATGGTTGTTTCTTGTATTTTGTGTTGTACTAACTCAGATCATTGGCCTGTCTAGGACAGTATTGTTTACACTGACTGGCAATGGGAATCTCTAGGGTTCCAGAATGGGCTTTTCTGGGCTCATCTGAAGATGCCTGGGGTTGAACCTGTGACCTTCTGCACGCAAAATGCTCTAACACTGTGCTACAACTCCAGACCTAAATGAATTTTACTGCAGTAGCTTTAAAGATGTTGTATTTTGATATTTTTCACATATATTCCTCTTGGGTGTTCTTCCATGAACGATGAAATGTTACAGTGGAATTGGCCCTAACTTCAATTTGCTGATCATGTTTGGTGGATGTATGTTGCTTCCAGTATTTTATGGCAAAGCAACAAGCATTATAAGTACATAAAAATAAAGTGTAATCATGGTAGCCCAAAGGAATCTAACTTGAAAAGGATGTTTCTATCCCTTATAAATGGTTTGTGGACTGAGGGTCAGTTTGTCTTGCTCAAGAAACAAAAACCTCTAATCCTAAACAAAAGCTTCTAAAGAAACAAGTACCTGTAATCCACTGAGGCTGCAATCCTATATGCACTTTCTGTGGGAGTAAGCCCCACTGAACACAGTGCGACTTACTTCAGTGTAGACTTGCCTAGGACTGCACTGTTAGAGCCTAAACCCCACAAGTGCCCATGACTAATTAATTATCAAGGTACAAATGACTGACAATCAGTAAATCTGTTCCATGGTGCACAGCAGTATAGCATGTCATGCCTCATTAGATTCTGCATACATCTAAGCTCATAGAGAGCCAACTGTACACATAAGTGAGTACAGGTCATCCCTCGTTATCCACTAGGGGTTCCATTCTGGAACTCCTAGTGGATAAAAAGGAATCAGTGGATAAAAAAGCTGTGGAAAAATAGATTTAAAGACTCACTTCCAGGTTTCTTGCCCCTCTATAGCTCTTAATGGAATAAGGTAGTGCCTAAACATCCCCAGGGGTTTGATTCTGGGACTCCCTGCTGATACCATAAAATGTGTTAAATAAAAGCAGTTTAAAAAAAAAAAAAGTATGTCCCTTTTCAATTGTGGTTTAAAAACAGTTTTCTTACTGTTTTAGAGAGCAGTCAGCAATTAGAAATGCAAAGGACCCCTTGCCTTTGCCTGGCTCAGCTGAAGAATAGAATGATCGCTTGCGTGATTGTCTCTCTACAACAGTAAGAAAAGCAGTTTTTTTAAAAAAACTGTGATTTTAAAGGGATGCATTTTTCCCCCTTCTCCAGGGATCAGCACATTCCTTCTCATTTGCAGGGGCCATTCGTGTTGAGTCAAATCTGTGTATAAAAATTATGCGTATAACAAGATTGGACCTGTATACATATGTGAGTCCAGTACCTTTGCAGACTTAAAAATTATATCGATAAGGCATTTCTGAACATTGCTAGTATCTGTGTGTGAAGCTGACCTACTAAGATCCAAATCCTATCCAACTTTCTAGCACTGGGGCAGGCACAATGCAGTGCCTATGGTAAGGGAACAACCTTGAGAATGCCTTCATGACTGTTGCTCCAATGCAGGATACAGCGCATGCCCCATTGGTACGGTTGCATCAGTGCTGGAATGTTGCATAGGATTGGGCCCTGAAACAGCAGCAGGAAGAGAGAGAAGGATATTTGATTTGCTATTAAATATTTTCTTTCAGGTTCTATTTGCATTTTGCAATTAGGGATGGTGTGAATGGATAGATGATTATGACTTTGGCAATTATTTATTCATCCATACGTCTAATCCCCTTGATTCTGCTGTGTGTACATTTTATATCTGCCAACACAACCTTAACATGTTCTAGTCAATTAAATTTGCCCTTTCCTTTAATAAAATATTTGTCCTTTAGAACAGCTCATTGGTCTTGATTCCTTTGACACACGTTGAAAGTCTTCAGCTTTTAGATGCTATGGAATTCAGCTATTCACTGGTAAAAATACTGCAAGAAGATACAAGGATACTTTTTGATGCCAACAGAGGCCATGTAAGATGATACTCAGAATTGGTTAATGGAAGAGAAAACAGCAATATACAGTTGGGCGTCTTTATCCACAGATTTGGGACCCATAGATTTGACTATTGGTGGATTCCAAACCAGTCAGCCTGACCTGTACCCTCCAGAGGGGACTGGAGCTGCACTCCGATCTTCTCTGGATGGGTTCTGAGGCCCATGTGGCTTCCAAAGGTTCCAAAGACCTTCGGGAGGTCTTAGAAGTTAACTTCCAGTTTTGGGGGAAAACTGGAGGTGACATTTTAGGCCTCTATAAGGCCTTCTGAGGCCTTAGGAGGCTTCTGCTGAAAACTGGAGGTGACTTTCTAAGGCCTCAGAAGACCCTCCAGAGGTATTGTGGTCACCTCTGGAGAGTTAAAGTTGCCAAGAACTGTGGATTTGATTATCAGCGGGTTTCAGCTAGGAATGAAACCCCTGCGGATGCCGAAGCACCACTGTATTACATAGATGCAACTCAAGACGAGTTAGCAGGGTTAGTCTGGCAATACTGCTGTGTGAGTTGCCTCCTCCCCTTACTCAGTGGTGTACCAGCTTCTACTTCTCCTCCTTCCCCCATTTTCTGTCACATGTCCGAGTGGATCCATTGCACAGACTGGGGCTTTCCCCAGGGCAAGGGAGCAAATGTCCATGACATTGATGAGACCGCCAAACTGCAAAATTTCCCTGTAGGATACAGTGCAAGCTATGCTGGCCCCACTGCATTAGCACAAGGAAATTTAGGTAGGATTAGACAGTCAGTCTTCCTCTCTTGAGGAAGGTTGAGGTTCCTCAAGAGCAGCAACCTCACAACTTCCTGACATAGGAATTGTAGGCTATAGATAAGGGTGTTGTTTTTTTGGGGGGGGGGTAATATTTTCCCCAAAATTTCTTGAGTAAAATTGCAAATTGTGATATGTGTTTTTATCCAAATTCTTATTTAAAATTCTACAAACAATGCAATAAACCACAATATGCATTTCAACTGTGAACTGGGTTGAGTTTTAGACAGTTACCAAACATTTTAGTCCATTACCAAACATATATACATAAATATTCATTGCTTTTCCAAGCTTCTCAAAACTGCAGCACCACACACACAAGCCCCAGAAAAGGCATTTACAAAGAGTGACTTGGGGCAGAGGAGAGATCCAGATCTAAGCACATACACTTGATCACAGATCACACACAGATCACAGTTTAGAACTCAAATGCCTCACCTCCAGATTACGGTATAATATGGTATAGTACGGTATAGTATACCTTACATGGGCAACCCACCAACTCACCACTCTCTCACATCTCTTCCCCCCAGTTGCTGCACGTGTGCACACCGTCTAACAGATATTTTTACTCAGCTGCTCCACCATCGGAAACACTTCAAGGGCTTGCTGCCTTAGTGAAAGGGGAGGCGGTGGAGTGGCAGTTGTCAGGCAGACAGGGCTGCCCTGCTGGCAGAATGAGTGTTCCACTAGTGCTGACTGACATAAATCACAGCATATAGGTTTGTGGCAAAAATCACAGAAGGAAAAGGAATGAGTATAGTCTCATTTGACCAATGACTGACAACACACCACTAGTGTGCTGTCAGTGACCCTGCTCTCCTGTTTGAGTCTTCCAATCAGAAGATAGATTGGAAACTGCCTTATACCAAGTCAGTTCATTGGTCCATCTAGTTCAGTATCACTTGTCTGAACTTGCAGTGGCTCTTCAGGATTTTTCAGAGGTGTGCGGAGGCAGTAAAGAAGGCCAGTTCTATGCTTGGGATCAATAGAAAAGGTATTGAGAACAAAACAGCTAATATTATAATGCCGTTGTACAAATCAATGGTAAGGCCACACCTGGAGTAGTGTGTCCAGTTCTGGTCACCTCATTTCAAACAGGACATAGTGGAAATGGAAAAGGTGCAAAAGAAAGCGACTAAGATGATTACTGGACTGGGGCACCTTCCTTATGAGGAAAGGCTGTGGCATTTGGGCCTCTTCAGTCTAGAAAAGAGACGCCTGAGGGGGGACATGATTGAGACATACAAAATTATGCAGGGGATGGACAGAGTGGATAGAGAGATGCTCTTTACGCTCTCACATAACACCAGAACCAGGGGACATCCACTAAAATTGAGTGTTGGGAGGGTTAGGGCAGACAAAAGAAAATATTTCTTTACTCAGCTTGTGGTTGGTCTGTGGAACTCTTTGCCGCATGATGTGGTGACGGCATGTGGCCTGGAGTCTTTAAAAGGGGATTGGACAAGTTTCTGGAGGAAAAATCCATTACGGGTTACAAGCCATGATGTGTATGCACAACCTCCTGATTTCAGAAATGGGCTATGTCAGAATGCCAGATGCAAGGGAGGGCACCAAACTGCAGGTCTCTTGTTATCTGGTGTGCTTCCTGGGGCATTTGGTGGGCTGCTGTGAGATACAGGAAGCTGGACTAGATGGGCCTATGGCCTGATCCAGTGTTGCTGTTCTTATGTTCTAATGTTCTTATGTAAGGTCTTTCCCAGACCTACCTGTAGATGCTGGGCATTGAACTTAGGACTCTCTGTATGCCCATCTCCCAAGGTAACCCCCACGAGTGAGCACCAGGACTCTCTAAATATCTTCATAAGTATAGGAGAACTGTATTCATGGTGTGAGGGGGTAGTGACAGGTGTTATTTATGTATTCCCAGCATTCAACCTGCATCTGAGACTCTTATGTATTCATATTGCTTCATCCTAAGAAATTTCTTGCAGAAAGAAATTCAATAGGATGATCTATTTACTCGAACCATTCCCTATTGTTTTTGATTGGATCGGCTGCAAACCTTCATCTGTCCTTGTACATCATGTCCTTACTCTGGTCAGTGTACTGTTCTTCCCTCTCTCCAGCTTTAATTTGTGGTATTTCATTATGGACTTTCTATGAAGGACATTGTAGCCCTTACTTTTATCAAGGGGGAAAAAGAAAACA
This sequence comes from Tiliqua scincoides, assembly GCF_035046505.1. NCBI lineage: Eukaryota > Metazoa > Chordata > Lepidosauria > Squamata > Scincidae > Tiliqua > Tiliqua scincoides. The sequence goes on from NC_089826.1 coordinate 48,186,173, forward strand.
GAATTAGAAATGCTGATCATAATTAAAATCAATAATGGAAATTAAATGTCATGTTATGTGATTCAAAAGATGCTACCTACCGAAAAAGGGAACGGTCCTCACTAGAATTACACTGCTCCCTGCTGACCTGTGATTTATAAGGACTTTTACTGCAAGGCTAAATCAATGTGCTTGTTCCTGTTGTTTTTAATACTTTGAGGCAACTTTGTGGGTTTCCAGCAGATGGAAATTAACCTCAAAACTATCTTGTCCTAGTGCTAGAAAAACCTTATTGGACCGAAGCAAGAGCTATGCATCTACAGTAAGCAAAGAATATGAAATAGAAATGTTTGAATCGGCTATTACCACCAATAGTACTATTAATGGAAGGATACAGTGGTTGTTTCTGCATGGTCATTTTCTACATAACTTAAGTAATATCTGAATCCAGGACAACAAACGAAAGTGGTCACCAAGAGACTTATTTTCCACACCAATGTATTGTCCTCTGCCCTGCAAGCCTGGAAATGTTTGGATGGGAAATAACTACTTGGTCAGCATTTCCCATGTGATCTTCTGGGCTCAATTGCTACCAAATTGGCATGATAATTGATCATGCAGACATCACAACCATTCCACTCTTATTGGTTGCATAACTAAGGGGGTTCAGGGGGTGGTTGTTGCACCGGGCATCAAGCTTTAGGGGGGCAACAAGCTGAGCTTGACACTGGTGACCAAATTTGTGAAAATCTTGGTATGTATGAATAATGCCATCATGTTAAATATCATTGGAAAGGTAATTTAAGGCAGAATGCAATGAAACAAACTGCAATGGAATATCTGTATTCTACCAAAAGTTATGGCCAATTAACCAGAAAATTAAAACACAACAACCTTACGGAACAAAAAGTGGATTTCTTTAACTCAAAACTGACCTATGAGACTGATTTTTCTGAGAGCCAATGACATGTTATTATGTTATTGACATGTTGCAATGACTTGTTATTATGATACAGCATGTAACCATTAATGTGTTAATATGAGTCTACTCTCATTTCCATGAGAAAGTATCATAATACAGTTACCCCTGCTAACTGGATAAAGAGGCAGTTTTTCAAGTGGTGCTCTTTTTATATTTAGCTGATGGAGAATAACCATGTCCCCCAATTTTCACTCTTTTAAAAAGCCTGGACATGATGTCACTTCCAGTTGTGACATCACGTCCAGGGCACCATTTTGACCTTGGCACTGGGCTACACAATTATTAGCTACGCCACTGACTCTTATCAGATATGAAGTGACTTTAGTAGCTCAACGGTTTTTGTATTTGCTCTCAACATCTCTGCATTTTTGTTCTTTGGAAATATTGCCAGTGGTAAATGAAGGTACTATAACGAATGACTCATCTGAAAGTTACTACAGACTTTGCAGCTGATGGGTTACATTTCTGGAAAGTCAAGCGTATCTTGAAAATGTGCAAATGAAAACTGGCTTTCCTATAGCAAACAATGGGATTGGTATGGTAGGGAAAAGTCAGCAAGCACTTAGGTTGACGACTGGTAGGGAAGCTACTGGAATTGGGTCGGCAAGGCTGCCATTGTCATGCCTAGGCAAACATATACAGTCACACGCATTCACACATTGAGGAAATACCTTCCAACTCTCATTTTCACCTGCTCCAGTGTTTGCTCTGTTGAACTTGTGATGGCCTTAGATTCTCTGCTCCAAACGGAAGTATCATGGGAAAATCAAAATGGCCACTGCAATTTCATCAGAGCTTCAAGAGTTTCACAGGTTTTACTTCCTATCTCCAATGAAAATGTGTCTCCCCCTCTGAAGTTAACTGAAAAGGCTGTTCAATTTTCAGAGACATAGCAGATAATTGAGAAATTGCAGGGATGGGAGGAACTTTTAAATTATTAACTGTTTTTCTTTATAGCTCCTAGAATCGCTTTAAGAGATTAATTACACCTGATGCCAGGGACCGCTTTGGATATAATCAATATAGACCTAGAGTATGCTTACAAAGCACCTTTTCAGTCCTGGTGGGAGCTTTGTAAATGTGGATTTCCTCTATGTAACAAAATCTTGCTTCAGACTGTCACTGCTGTGTTTCAGAACCTGGCAAATGGCAGCTTTGCATTCAGACCCTGTGGTGTTTCCTTTCTTTTCTTCAGCACAATTCTTAGTCCCCTGGCACTCACCCTCCATTTACAGAACTTTTTAAATTTAAAACTTAAAAAGCCGTTTGCGATCCACAATGTATTCCATTGCAGGAAAAAATAAATCAGATATACTGGACACACTTCCCTGGATCATGGACAATAGATTCAATCCAGTAAAAATATAATAGTCACCAACACACACTGAATTGAGTTGGTCTTATGCAGGCATATCCTCATTCTATGGGAGTTGGGGCCAAATTAGATTTGACGTGAGATTCGCAATTGTACTTTTCAGGATTTTTTCCCCCTTTCCTTAAATGCAGGTATGGGAGACTCCGATTCAGACTGAGTTGAAGTGATGGTAAGGGAGAGTTAACTTTTTCTTCCCCTGACATTACCTGTTTTTTGTCTCTTTACCAAAAGCGCTGTTGGTGGAAAATACAAATAGGTATGATTACAGCTACTTGTCTCTTTCCACTCTCTGCAACTAAAAGCAGGTAAGGGTGGATTTAAATTGTCAAAATGGTGCAGGTGAATGGAGGATCAGCATGGTTTGTGCAAACTTTCTGGAGTTCTTTGAGAGTGTCAATATGTATACAGAGAGAGGTGAAAAAATAGACCAGGGGTGTCAAACATAAGGCCCTTGGGCCCTGTGGTCTCCCAGAAGCAATTTATCCTGCCCCCATTATAATTGGGCTCTTCCAGCTTGATGGACAGCTCTTTCAAATTGGCTCTTTCAAATCTTGAAAATATGATCAAGATTTTGCACATTTTCTCTTCTGTCATTTGCAGCTAATGAGTTTCTGTGTGAAAATAAAGTGCTGTTTTCTGGCCATCAGCTGCTTATGGGTTCTGAGCTGTCTGTGACAGATCAGGAGAGAGATCTTAGGGTGTTGGTGGACAGCTCAATGAAAGAGCTGACCCAATGTGCGGAGGCAGTGAAGAAGATCAATATAACTCACATAACTCACTCGCTCTCACATAACACCAGAACCAGGGAACATCCACGAAAGTTGAGTGTTGGGAGAGTTAGAAGAAAATATTTCTTTACCCAGCGTGTAATTAGTTTGTGGAACTCCTTGCCACAGGACATAGTGATGGCATCTTGCCTGGATACGTTTAAGAGGGTATTGGACAAATTTCTGGAGGAAAAGTTCATTACGGGATACAAGTCATAGTAGGTATGTGTAAGCTCTTGGTTTTAGAGGCAAGCTGCCTCTGATTGCCAGATGCAGGGCAGGGCTCCAGGACAAGTTCTGTCTGTTGTCTTGGGTGCTCCCTTGGGCATTTGGTGGGCCACTGTGAGACAGAGGAAGCTGGACTAGATGGGCCCTTGGTCTGATCCAGTGGGGCTCTTCTTATGTTCTTAGCACTTTGTGCTTAATGATGTCATTTCTGGCCCACAGCAGGCACCATGAATGCTCTTTGGCCCACTATATGAAACGAGCTTGATGCCCCTGCAGTAGACACTGTTTACTCAAACTTTCATAAGCTTTTGACAAAATTCCTGAAAAAACTCTTCAGGAAACCTAGTAGTCATGGAATAAGAGGACAGGGCTTTTCATGAACTGGTAACTGGCTAAAGATCAGGAAGCAGTGAGTAGGAATAAATGACAATTTTGGCCTGATTCAGCAGGATTTTTATTACTTTTTTCTGCATGAACTGAAGTTAGCTACTACCCCAACAAACAAAAACAAACAGGGGTTTTAAAAATCCCTCCCCCAGCATTAAATTCCTGATCTAAAATGGTATCCCCAAATTGCTTTTGGGCAAAGAAAAAGATGTTGGAAGATCTGATTGCAGATTTTCCTCATCATTCTAATTTTGTCTTGAGTTTCGGCTAACTTTTCCATGAATTGTGTCCAGTATATGTGAACTAATCATGAAGACTCACTGCAGGGAGGTTTCTTATGATTAGCTATAGAAACTAAAATTCAACAAAATTAGCCATTCATGTTTAGTAATTTGGAGTAAGCCAGACAATTTGTCCTCCTGGATGAAGTTTATTTTCATTTTAAATATAAATGTATTAATATGCCTTTAAAAATCCTGCTACAAAATTGATCACAAGCAAACTGGAAAGGAATAGGATTTTTAATTGTTTGCCAAAGGTCCCCCCCCCCCCCAATCTTAAATTGCTTGCATTGGCAAAACAGGAAAATCTCTTACTGAAAGCAATTGATTCTGCAAATGTCATTTAAGCATTTGGGTCTCATCAGTGTTCAAGATTACAATATAATTCAGTCCATTGAATACAGTTATGATTGGATGACATTCAGGAGTGCACAAGATTCTCCTCATAAGCACATAATGCAAAATGATTTATCATAATGTAGCAAAGCATTCATGAATAAACCACCATTCAGGGCCCATTTGTCTTTCTTGGAGTGTTGGCTGCTTCGTATTGTTCCAATAGTGCAAGGCAGTGAGCCATCTTAACGGGCTGCCTGCTAATTGCTCTTGCACAAGGAGACTTATTAGTTGGCCCTAGAGTCCATAGAGTAAACTTAATTCAGAGGACACTATCCATTGGGTTGAATACATCTGGACCATGAAGGTGCTCCTCTGTGAGGTACGGGGTGCTTATTGCTGCTCTGAAAACATGGCAACTTTGCAAGGGAGCAAGAAAGATATCAACAGTGGTTGCTCTTACTTAGTTTTATTTTAGGAGGATGAAGTAGGAATGAAGTAAAAAAAAGAATTCACAGAAATATGATTCTGTCAGATTCACATGGTTGTGCAACTTTTGTAATGTGTTCTTTAACAATGACTTTTTTTCCCCATTTCACAGTATTCACAAGGGCATTTCTGGAACATAAACAGTAGGACATAGGCATAGAACTCGTATGAAGGAAGAAATGGGAAGGCAGAAATCAGCTGGGCAGGAATACATCAGTGGACACTGTTGTCAAATGGGGAGGTCAAAATACCACAGTCATTGAACAGCTGGTGCAGTGGCTGAGTGACTAAGCAAAGAATCCCATCTCTCCACCACCTAAACCAAGGTCAGGTATGTCTTTGCTCTTGTCCCTCTTTGCAAGGCAGGAAATCAGTAGCTCCCTATTGGGTGATTAGGGGGAAAAGGCTGTTCATTTTCTCAGGTTCAGTTTGGCTCAGCCTGTCAGCGATCCTCACTCACCTTCTCACTGGTGTACCAGATCGCTGGTATAGTTTGTGGCTATTCAAGGTAGCCACTGAAGGGCCATGTAGGAGTGTTTGTCCCTACATGGCCCTTCATCTGATTGGCCTTTGGTGAGCCTACCCCAAAGGTGAACCAGGTTCGTCACAACTGGCAGGTATAGTGCAGACTGGTAGTAGGCAGGGTGACCAGATACAATGAAGGACATATACCTTTAAGCACTGTTTAGAAGAGGGTATTTTGGCAGGTACAGTTCAACATGGAAGGGTTTAAAAAGCTACATCTGCCCAAAATCCCCTCTTCTATACACTGGTTAAAGGTATAGGCCAGAATTTTCAGACTGGGGAGTCGCAACGCCCCAGCCTGAGGGCCCTGGCCTCTTTCCCCTTAAGGGGTGGGGGCAGCGAGGAGGCAGGGAGGAGGCATCTCAGGGGGTTGCAGGGTCTTGGCTGCACTTACCAGAGCCTCCTGCAGCCTCCTGTGAGCCCTGCACGACTGTCTGCAGGGCTTCCCGATGCTTCCAAAGTGAAAGTGGGGTGATCCTGGACTCGCAGCTGCTCCTGGATTCCCAGGTGGCGGCTGTGGCTAGGGGGGCCTTCGCTCAGCTTCGGCTGGTGTGCCAGCTGCAGCCGTACTTGGATCGTGCAGACCTGGCCATGGTGGTCCATGCCACGGTGACATCGAGGTTAGATTATTGTAACGTGCTCTATGTGGGGCTGCCCCTGAAGACGGTTCGGAAACTGCAAATAGTGCAGAATGCGGCAGCCGGTGTGGTCACTGGAGCTAGGCGGTTTGACTCTGTCAGTCTGCTTCTCCAGGGGCTACATTGGCTGCCCATTAGTTTCCGGGCCCAATTCAAGGTGCTGGTTTTGACCTTTAAAGCCCTATACTGCTCTGGGCCAGGGTATCTTAGAGACCGCTACTCCCGTACAATCCGGCTCGCCCTCTTAGGTCATCAGAGAAGGCCTTTTTACAAGTGCCGCCACCCAAGGAGGTCCGGGAGGCGGCTGCAAGAAATAGGGCCTTCTCGGTAGTGGCACCAACATTATGGAACTCCCTTCCCCTTGACTTGAGAATGGCTCCCTCTCTTGAGAGTTTTTGGCGAGGCCTGAAGACACTGCTGTTTATACAAGCCTTCTGATTTTTTGGCCTTCTTAACATCTGTGACTTGCTATTTTTATTCTGTCTTTTAATCTGACTACTGTTTTTATGGTCTCTGTTAATGTGTTTTTAATATGTTTTTTTAATCTGCTATTTGTGCTAATTTATGTTTTTTAAATCTGTTTTTTACATGTTGTTAGCCGCCCTGGGTCCCTTTTAGGGAGAAGGGTGGGATACAAATAAAGTTTATTATTATTATTATTATTATTATTATTATTATTATTATTATTGCACCCCACCTCCACTAAACCAGAAGTGGAGCATGATGGCTCCACTTTCACTTCTGCTGACCTGGGGAGCCCTGCAGACACTTGCGCAGGGCTCTCTGCACCCCCAGGATGCTACTGCAGGTACTGGTGAGTGCATACCAATCCCTGCAGCCCCCCTGAGCGACCCGATCCCCAGGATCGCGTCACTGCCTTCCCCACCCCGCTGGCTCCCCCCTGCCCCCGCAAGGACTTACTGTGGGTTTCAAACTCTGGGAGAGTTTGAAAGCCGCAGGTATAGGTTCTCTATCCTCCATTGTGTCTGGTCACCCTGGGAGTAGGAGTAGGGATTTTGGTGTACACCCTGAGTAAGCAAGTGTCATAAGGGGAAACATAACCAGTCACAAGATGCTTGGATTGCAAAATTGACCTCAAATGCTTTCTAGCTTGAGGGAGTCAGCACAATTCAGCTTCCCAATGAGGAATTCTCATAGAGATGCTAGTTTCTTCAGCAGGTTATTTGCAGATTTAAGTCAGAATGGAAATCTGTCAGATTTAAGACAGAATAGAAATTCCCAAAGGGGGAATAGAGTGCAGCATGTGGAATCTTCCAGGGTAGGTGTCTGCACTAAAAGGGACAGGGCTTGCTGCAAGATTCACACAGATTGTTGACTATTATTGATTTCAATAAATGTGGCCCATTTTTTACCTGAAGCTTGTCTTGTGTCCTATTGGAGCACTTGGACTTCCTTGGTTTGAATTGGAACTCACATGGTAAGCTCAGACAAACCATTTAGTTTCAGCTCCCAATAATATAATCCTTACCTTACACAAGATTGTTGTAGGGATTCCATAAAGATAATGCATGTGAAGTACTTTGCACACTCAGTCAGGACTGTACAAATATGAAGCATTTTTCGCCCACACCAATGCAGTTACATTCTGTTACGCTAATAAAACTGATTTATTAATAAAACTTGCAGAGATAATCATTCATGGTGCTGCTAATTCTTCTGGAGATGTCCTTTGCCAACCAAGTGCCTAGGGCACTCTGGGATACTCTTGACTCATGATGTCTTCAAATATGGTGGATTGGATTCTGACCTGCTCTTGCATAAAAGGAAGGCACTTCTCCTTGAACATTGGGGGGGGGGGGGCAAGTCTCACATGTTTCTTTCCCCCCTGCAGCTCTCTGTGGCCTGCCTTATCCTGTTCCAAGGGGTTCTTTGGTCATCAGGACCAAATTTTCACTGAGCTGAGGGAACTGTTGTGATGGGGAAGGCTGAAGAAGTTTGTCTGTGTGAAGTTTCCTCATCTTGCACTCCTGAGGACCCACCCCAATGTGTACACAAAGTACCCTTTTTACTGGGAAGTACCACATTTGCTGCCTATGCTGTTCTGGTCAAAATGGCTACTGCTGCATCCTATGGGCATGGGGATAGCTGTCTCAGTCCCCTAAGGATAAGGGAACAAATGTTCCTATATCCTGGGTAATACAGCTGCAGCCCCAATGGGTCTCCTCGGATCTTTGCCTCCTATTGAGTGGGTGCAGCCTTAAGTAGGCCCATGGTGGACTTTCCAGGCACAGGATGGCTGCCACCACCTCCACACCCTTCCTGGACCCAATTCACCCCCCACTCAGTTTTGCCTTCCCCCCCAACAAGGAAAGCTTCACTGCCCAGCAGTAGCAATGCTCAACTGACTGCTCCTTGGCGATGTTTTCCTGGCGCTGAGGCCCAGTATCGATGCTCCCTCCTTGCCGGGTGCTTCAAATGTGCTTTACAACATGTTTGCAACACCCAGAGCCAGCATTATGTTTGTACTGCTGGCACAGAAGAAGATAGGTTTGGGCCCTTAATTTCCCTCAGCAGCAAAGCCATCACCTTCAGCACTGTCAATTAACCAATTTGGGGAAAAAGGGTTCTTCCCCTTTGTGGGTAGGTTTGTGGATAGGTAACACTTATTTTCTGCAAGTTTTTTGGAACTAGCCATCTTTTATTTTCTTTGTTATCGTGTTTCTAGTCTTTATCAGTTAATTGGCTCTATTTCACTATAACTTACTCTTACTGGACAGCATCTCATTATTTCTGGCAATTAGTTGCAACACCTGGTAAAAACTGTCCCATCTCTGAGAAAAATGAATTTCTTTCATGAGACGGCTCTTTTCATTAGAAAACTGGAACTTCAGAATTCTCTGGCAAGCAGGTCGATAATGGGCAACACCACAGAGAAGAAAGAGTGGCAAAAGCTTTGGTTTGGTTATATCAGAGTATGTTTATTGAGTACTCTGTGTGTGTGCATCAAAGGATAAGTGACTTTCAACTGCTTAGCCTCTTTCTCATGCGTCGGAGTTCCTCATCATATTTTTGAGGAGGTCCGATAATACAGTAAAACTCAAATAGTCCTGCATCCAATTGTCCAGCACTCCCAGTTATCCACAAGCACAGTTGTGCCTGGCTTGACAATGGCATCACTGAGACAGGCTACAGAAGTCATTTGGGGACAACCTGAGTGGTTTCCAGTAATGTAAGCAGTGATACAGTGCAGGGCAGGAGAAGACGTGTGCCCAGGTTCCTGTCTCCCAGAGCACGTGTGCTGGGGGTGCTAACACAGGGTCCAGGATGGCCTTCTCTTGTGCTTGGAAGTAGCTGACTGGCTGTGGTTGACATCGTGAGAAGGAGGAGAGGACTCAGCTGGAAAGAGTTGTGTTGAGGAACAGAACATGCAACATGATTTGCACCCCGGCTTGTAGGAGCTGCAGCAAGGCAGCCAACTAGTACCCACATTGAGGCTCTAGATGCGAGGGATGGAAGTAGAAGCCTGGCTGGCTGAGTCTCATGGCTGACATATATAATAGTCTGGCACCACCTAGAACTTGAAGGTGCCAGATTATTGGCACCTATTGTACATAGCATTTGTCTAGTGCTTTTTGAATGACCAAAACTGTTCACTCACTGTAATGATGTTGTTATAACAATCATGTAAGGTAAATACGTATTATTATTCCCATAGTTCTGCTGAGGAACTAAGCCTGTGAGGTCACCTAATGAGTTTACGGCAGAGGTGAAAATCAAACCAGTAAGGTCCTGATTTGTAGCTCTGGCTGATGGCCACTATATTGCATCAGTACTGTTGTCCGGAAGGCAGTGGTACAGGGATGATGCCAGTGTATGGAAAGACATCAGTGATCAGTCAAGTTAGATACTGGTTGAGGTTCCATGTCCATCAGAGGGGTCCTGCTGGCCAGGTTGGCTTCTGAATCTGAATCTGAAGTAGAGGGGATAGTATTAGCACTCAATCTGGAGTATAATCGGGGGGGGGGGGGGCTTAGTGCAAGGCCCTTGCTCCAGAACTCCAATTCAGGGCTCCTACCAATCAGACTCTGGCACTGTGCTGAAGGATGTCAACCAGAGAAAGATGTAGGGTGAGGCCAGGAAATTCTGTCTTGAGTAATCCAGGCACCATGTGGAAACCATACTGCTTCTCTTCCTGATGCTAGTCTTTGATATGATATTGTGTTTTGTAAACTGCCTCGAGAGCCTTTTTGGGAAGAAATTTTCAACAAACATTTATTTGTTTATTTTACCTATGTTTGAGCAGTGGCTAGAACACTGGACCTGGACTGGTGAAAACTATGTTTCTTCAAATTCCTATTCAACAACAAAAAACTCACTCAGAGACTCTGGACCATCTTCTTTTTCTCAACAAAGCACACGTGTAGTCTGAAAGCCCAATCCTGAGCTCGGCGCTCCAGCTTTCCACCGGAGCGCACTGTCACAAACATGCCATAAGGCACGTTTGTGAGGCTTACCACTGGCTACCGCCCATGCTAGCCCAGCGCTGACTGGCGCTGGGCTAGCACCTGGCAGGCGCATGGCCTCCGCTGCTTGGTGGTCTCACTAACTGCCGAGCCATGGAGAGGAAAGTGGGGTCAGGGGGAGAGGTGAGGAGGAGGCAGGTGTTGTGCCACAGCTCCTCCTCACTGGGCCTTGTGCCCGCTTAAGGCTGATTAGTTTCCCTTGTTAAACTCACAAGTGCAGCAAGCAAAAGTCAGAGTCAGGTCCCAGTCCAATAAATGGAGATTGCCAACTCACAGTCCAAAGTTAATATGCCAGGTCACAGTCCAAGGTCAAAGTCCAGGTAGGTCAGGTCAGGTCAGGTCTCTTCTGGGTCAGATAGCGTCTCCCTCTGGGTCAGGGTAGCCTTTGGTCCTTCCGAAGCTGCCTTTTATCCTTCGATGTCTCATAATCCAAAATGCAGCTCAGCTGTGAGCTACCTTGTTAAGTCCAAATTAGGCTCAGCTGAGCCATCTCTTCAGTCCATGTCCATTCAAAGTCCCATCAAGGTCAAATGAAGCTCAGGTGTCCATCAGAGTCCCATTGGCCTTGATTGATTACAGCTGTGGAGCCAGCCCTGACCTTCCCAGAGCTGTCAACCAGCTGTCAAAACATGGAATCGCTGTCAACACCACATCATCCACCTGATGATCTTCTGATCTTCCATTACAGCGGGCAGGGTGGAGGCTTGTGGAGGATGGAGAGAGGGCGGGGAGGAGGTATGAAGGGGAGGTGGGAGGTGGGGTGAGGGCGGGCAGAAGGCATGCCAGGAGCTGGGAGCGGAGAGGCAGGGAAGTGGGTCCGGTAGGGCTCTGCTCCATCAGATCCAAAGTGTCTGTGTGGGGCTTGCCGCCTGACACGAACGCTTGTCCCTCACCACCGACCTTTTGGTTGGTGATGAAATGAGTAGCCCCATTATGGGGCTGCTTTCCTTACCCAGGAGAAGGGGACAAAAGTCCCCTTCTCCCGAGGTGCTGCCCGAAGTGTGCAGGATGTGGCAGCAGCTGTTCTCGGCGCTGCTGCAGCCACGCGCCCCTGTCAGCTCAGGATTGGGCAGTAATCGAACTCCATTTTGGTTTCTGGTTGGCACTTCTGGGAACTAGGCAGGATTTCACTCTGGAAAGGAATGAGGTCAGGCTGAACTTCTAGGAGAGGTTACCCCAATTAAGGTGAGGTGAACTGAATGCAAACTGGAACTGGAATACTTTTTTACTTAGCACTGGCTACACCTTCTTGACCATCTATGGATCAGCTATAGAGCTGATGTAAGTTCAAGGAGAGCCAAAGGGTAATCTGCTGCCTAAGGTGATCACCTCATTTGGCCTTGTGGATGGGTTGGCCCTGGACAAAATAGTAGCCATATCCGAATTGGGCGTTATGACAGTGTAACACCAGGTCTGGTGTCATAAGGTGTCACGCAGTGCATAGCTGGTAGGCATTTTGGAACCATCACCATAAATGGTGTTGGTGCTGGTGGCCTGCTGCCACAGCTGGCTGCATATTGAAATGCAGGTTAAGTGGCACGGGAGTGGGTATGTGGGAGGAACAAGGTTAGAGGAATGGGGGAATGCCTGTATGTGGAGCGGACTTGGTGGGAGATGGAATGGGGAAGGGAGGGGTTGGATCTCCATGGCACCAGCATGCACCAGGCTCCTATCCCCATTCCTCTCTCATTCCCTCTCTCTTATTCTCCTCGGTTTAAATGACAGGACTTAAATCAGAAGACAGAGACAAGCAATAAATATAAATTCATGAAAATAAAATGATCTCAAGTTTAATCACTCTAGTCATCCTCAAACTGGAGTGTGATTCACAAGTACCTCCAATGGTACCAACCTCTATATATAACCTCTCTCTATAAAAGAGGTTTATATATAGAGAGAGAGGTTTATATAGAGAGAGAGGCAACAACCTCTCTATATAAAAGAGAGTTTTAGTATTCTACACAGTGTAGACTCCACAAAATTGTTGGCATTTCTGATGTTCCTGGCAATGCTTTGAACTGCCTTATGATGCATCATGATAATCCATGATAAGGTGTTCTTCAACTGCTGTTCTATCACGCTGCTGAAAAAAATGTGTGAATCAAGCGCAAGGTTCCTTAGTAAACATCACCATCACATTTCTTAATGGGATGCAATCATTTATCCTCTTCAGGTATACCAATCTGGACAGTTTGTCCACTATAAAAACAATTAGCATAATTGGGAATGCCCGAGTGCAGTTAATTGTATCAAGCTGCAAGACAAATATTTACAAACTTCAAAGATCTAAGCTTCTTAGCCTTTCAGGAGAAAGGTCAAGTAACACCTGAATCTGTGTCTAATAATAGTTTCAAGGTTATGCCCTTGGGCTTGTCTTAGAAAATGCTCAAGTCCATCATCATACAGCTGGATCAAAGTATTTTTCACTTAGTTTCCACTGGCAGAATATATTGAGTGCAGCCAAAGTGCAGTTTCCACTCTTGCTCGATTCACTGATAATTAGTATTAACATGCTGGATTGTGGCCCACATCATTAGACACTTGTTAATTGTTGGCTTCTGTGCTTCTGGCCAATCTTGGGTGGGCTGTGATGGATTATGTTGAGATTGGACTATCTGTCATAAGCCATACTAGAGCTTCCAAGTCTGGTTCTTCTGAAGTCAGTCTCAGCAGGGATCATGTTTTATCCCAAATTCGTGTGGTGTCAGATACTACCAGAACAAAATACAAAGGAAATCTTTTATGTATACACATTTTTTTTTTGGTGATTCATTCATATGGTTATGTTCTGTCAAGCTTCAATGTGCATCCCGGGGAGTTAAGAGGGGTTTTATCTGCTGATGCTTTATGCGTTCACATCAAAATATATTAAAATAAGAGGAATCTAGTCCCCATTCATTCAATTTCCATATATTTTTTAAAAACCTCTGCTATAACTAATGCATAGCTGATTAGTAAATGTTTTATGAATTCTCTTCTTGTGATGGTTGCAAAGCATTCCAGGTAGATGTAATATGTACCAACAGACTTGAGAGAACAACTGAATTGTAAATAATAGATTGTTAGGATTTGATTACACTCTCGTTATTCCTCTGACCTTTGAAAAAAGACAGAGAGAGATAAATGTAGGTGAATGGATTTGAAGTCTGTTCTGTTTTCAAATTCATGTTCATGAATTTGGTTTGCTACAACAGATGCACTGTAGTAAGAGATGCATAATTAGTGAGCAACACATTCTAATTATTTTTGATAGCTGCTAATTCATTGTAAGAGGTCATTAAAAAGGCAAGAGGTAAGTGTTTTAAGCTGTTTGCTTTTATGAAGCTTGTTGGAGTGACACTAGAGTGGCTTCAGGTTCCAGAGAATGAGGTAGCAGTACCAGTGTTGGAGTGCTGGTTGCACTTGGGCACCTGTGACATTCCTTGCCTGATGGTACATTGGACATGACTACTGCCATTGACAGTTTAGATAGTGTGCGATAGGGTCCTGATGGGACAGTGCCCTGTGTCTGAATGCTGAAAGCCACTAATAATCATCTTCTGGGTTGCAAGCTGCTGAGCAGCAGTGGTTTCAATTCTCTTCAAGAAGAGAGAGAAGCAAATACACTGCCCTTCAAAAGAGGAGCAAGAGTGTGGTACGCCGCTGCCTTGATGTTCTAGTTGAAACACCAAGGCAGCGGTGTGAGAAAGAGGGCGATGAGGAAGGCGGAGCAAGGGGATGAGGCTGCTGCCTTCCTCCTCTCATGCGCTGTTCTTTACATCGCTGCCATAGTGTTCAAACTGAATCACTAAGAAAGCGGCACAAGGAAGGGGCAATGAGGAAGGCGGAGCAAGGGGGCGGCAGGGCAATCTGGCTACCTCCCGTTTCTCATCCTTCCTCACCACTCCTTCGTCTCTCTACAGCCCCCTCTTAGGGCCCAATCCTATCCAGCTTTCCAGCACTGATGCAGCTGTGCCAATGGGGAGTGTGCTGCATCCTGCTTAGGGAGTGCAGACATGGAGGCCTCCTCAAGGTAACAGAACATTTGTTCCTTTAACTTGGCACTGCATTGTGGCTGCATTGGCACTGCAGAGTTGGCGAGGATTGGGCCCTTAGTGTTTCTAACTGATCTCCAATCAGGATGGTGGCTGCCATCTGGGCTGGACTTCACGTTGACCCCAGCACGTGACACTCCAGCATGGAATCTGGGGTGGTCTGCCCCACCACTAGCTACACCACTGCCTTATACTGAATCAGACCATTGGTCTGTGCAGTGATTGTCAGTAGTTCTTTCCAGGTGTTTCCCACTTGGGCCTTTTTGCATGTAAGGCATGTGCTCAACCACTGAACAATGGACATCCCCACTGAACAGAGCGTGCAATGTCTGGCTATATTAGTAGCCTTCTCTTTGACATGAAAGGTTAATTTTTTTCCTTGGGCACATGATTCAAATAATTGATCCCTCTGTGCAAAACCCAAGGCCGTTCAATTGCCTAAATGCCGTTTAATCTCTAATTCAACACCACATCAACCTAAAATATATAACCTGGTGATTGAGAACTTCAATTTAGTTTCTATATGTATGCAAAAGAGAATAACAAATTGCTCAGACAATTAACATATAGATTTCAACTGATTGTTACTAGCAGCCTTTAAACATGCTGATGCCTTTGTAAACAGATCATTAGAAGTCTGATAAAATCTCCTCATTCCAGTTTAATCATGGCTGCATCTCTTGTTGGTAAGGAGGAAAAAATCAAGTTGCGATGTTTTACTGAGTGTCCTGACGACTTTACGCAAAGGTTGAGAAATGAGAGGATAAGATCTACGTTTCCTAGAACTTTCATAACAGACATAACTTTAGAGAGAGAATGCTAACTTAACACCAGTTTGTAGCTAATGTGGGAAAGATGTTTGTTAGTCAGTTGCTCCCTAAATTTTACCCTCCATGTAGAAAATGGCTTGTCCTAAGGTGTGTGCAAGAAAGGGAACTTGCCTACCATAACCTTGACGCAACTGCCCTATGAACCCATTGATTATGCGCTGGGGTGTGTGTGTGCCAGAATAGGACTGCAAGGGGCACAGAAGGTTGAAGAATTTAGGGAAGATTGGTGAAAATCACATGCTCCCTGACTAACTTACAGCCCAATCCTGAGTTCCCTGGTGCCCAAGACTGCAGCAGCGTCAACACGGCTGCCGCTGCATCCGATGGATGCTGGGCAGCTGCAAGTGGCAGCCGATACCTTCTCAGGGGAAGGTAAGGAGTAAGGTAAGGTAAGAAGTCCCACAATGGGGCTACTTGACTCTGTTCCAGCTCTTTAGCCGGTGCAGAATAAAGTGGTCCTGTGTTGGACCAAGAGGCCCAGTACAGGGCTTTGGATCCAGCAGAGCTGAGCTCTGCAGGTTCCACCCCTCCCACCCTGCTCCCTCCCCCCACTATGCATTCCCTCTACTGTCCCTCCACCCTGGAATGCCTCCCTCCCCGCCCCAACGTACCTCTCTGATGCCCAGTGCTTGCATGGAGCTCCAGGCGGCAGTCCACTGGCCTCTAACCAGCACCAACCTGGGCTCACACTGAGCCTGCTCCGGTGCTGGGCCAGCACTGACTGCCACATGCATGCCTTACGGTGGGCCAGTGGTGGGCCAGTGCTCATCATTCAGGATATAACACAGGCTAGTACTCTAATACACGATATCTTTTGTGATTATTTGTGACATTTAAAATCTCATTTTTCAGCTTCAATATATTTGTTTTAAATTATTGCAATGCACTCCAATAATGAAATAGGCACATCATTATGACTGCAATCCTATACACACTTATCTGGGAGTCTCATTAAACTCAGTGGGCTTACTTATGAGTAGACATGCCAAGGATTGCACTGCCAACAAAATCTCATAAATGTCAACATAGAAAGAGGCAGCAGGAAAAGAAATACTCCAGTGAAGAAATAATTGGATGTTTTTGTTGTGTAGTCTTAATGATGCATAAGTGTGGGGGAGGCGTCAGGATGAGTTCCTGAATTTCAAAATTTACCACTACACCACTGCTTATCTGAAAATATCTAGTCTAGGAACCTTTTTTCCTCTGACATATTCTTCTGTATTTTATATCTATCAGATACCATGAGTATGATTTCATATTTATCTCTTGAATCTCAATAATATGTCATATCAATCTCTTTTTGTACGAATATGATGGATATAGTAATCCTTTCTGAAGGTAGTTCAGATTATGCTCCTGGAAAATATTATAATGAAAGGAATTGATTTTTTTCTTCTTCAGGACATTCACATCACCTTTCTGTAGTTCTTGAAAAACTCATGCAGTATAAGACTCAACAGGGGCATAGTTTGACCTATAAATTTATTTTTAAACTGATCATTTTTATTGATCTTTCAAAGTCATGTGCTCTCAATTTACATTCTGGGAAATGGTGTCTATTAAATAATGTTTCCTTTAAAATTGCAGACAGAATGTAAAATATCTTACACGAACAGCAAATCGTCTTTACAGAATTAACTTCCGTATCTCAAGATATCAAACTAGGGGCCAGCAAGATGCATTTTGGCAGCAGCAGAGGTGGGGAAGGAAATGGGCTTACAGCTATGACCATGGGAACAGTGCATTTATGAGGCCAAGTGGGTCGCCTTAGGCATTAGTTTGGTGGGTGGGTATCCATCTCTGATCACCTACTTGCCTTCACTGCCCCTCCTTCTCCTACTACTCCCTGGATTGGAAAAGGAAAGGGGGGACAGAAAGGAAGAAGAAATGTGGAGGGGCAGAGAGTAGGAGGACCAGAGGCTGGCACATCATTGGGTAAGCGGTATCAGCATTTGATAGCTGCCTTAGGTGTCAGGAGGTCTTGGGCCAGCCCTGTATGACCCACCTCTAACTCTGCTGAGGATTTTCTTGGTATTCTGGTAGATAGAAAATTGTATTTGGTGTGTGGATAAGCCCAGGGAATGGGATTTTGTGGAAACTACCACTATGATAAATTCCAGAACCTTTACTTCCTGTGCTTAGTTAATCAGATTCTTTTACTCCCCTCTGACTGCTATTCAGTTTCACTGGGTGACATAGTGTTATGAAACCGAGAGAACGTAAGATGAACTTTACTGGGTCGGGCTCTAGGCTCAGCTTGTCCAGCATCTTGTTTCTCACAGTACCAACCAGATGCCTCTGGGAAGCTCATAAGAAGGAGTTGACAGCATACCCTTTCCCAATTATTGCTAAGAGAAATGTCTTATTATCCACATTGCTCCTAATTTTACAAACCTCTCTCAAGCCTGTCTCTTTGTTTTATCTGACTTAGGAGGCAGTGTCCGTACCAGATTCCAGAAGGCCTTTTGGCAAAGCCCTGAACAGGGGCCCCATGACATTCTCTACCCAATCCCTGATGTTGCAGTGGGTGCTATTGCTGCCATCAGTACTGGGAGTTCAGGAGGTGGGCCTTCTGTTTGGTAGGCCCTTGGCTTATTTCTGACGACACTCCTGCTGGGTGGTCACAGGGAAAGATAACGATTAGTACATGTGACAGAGTTACACTAATGACACTCCAGTGGTATTTTCTCCACCTCCGGCCCATCGTGGTTGCTACTCAATATGGCACCATTGACCAATTATTGTGAAAGAAAGTTGTCTGCCTCTGTATTTTCTGCTTTCTTGCCCCTTTTCTGGGCTATCTAGTTATGTCAGGGACAACCTAGGATAAGCCACTGAAACATTGTGGGGGGAAAAAAATCATGACATGAGCTTGGGGTTCTTTTTGTTAAGAAAAATGCTACAGGATCTTTTAATGTCTATATAAATGTCAATATCACCCATGGGTTAGACAGAAGAAAATGTCAGTTTGTCTACCAGTATGAGAAGCAAGTATAAAGTGCTGATGTTATACTGCCTTTATGTTCATTCTTGGGAACACGGAGATGTTTTCAGTGTATTGCTGCCACTGGCTCTGAATTTAATAGGATTAGTCCTAAATATACCATATGCTTGCAAGCAGTCATTTGGTATTCGCTGGGTGAAAAATTCACTCCTTCATTCCAGGCCTCATCAGTTCAAGGTCAAGTCTGAAAATAATATTCAGGTTCTATCCTGCCTTCCTCAGCAGGCCTGTGTCACGTTTGTGAAGTGAAACGTTCAGTCTGCCATGGAAATGTGTGCCACCTCAAATATTGGATTGCTCTGGGACTGAAAGACACAAGAAGTCCAAACTGCCATACTGCTTCCATGGTCGACTGTGCTTGGGATGCTTTTTTCTTTTTTTGTTTTGATTTTGTTTTATTCCACGAATTTCACTTCTGTCAATATTATCAGGCAGTTTTTTCAGAATCTCTGTTTCAGGGTTTTTTTTTGTTTTTTTGTTTTTACTGCCATCAGCTCACAGAACAAAGAGCCCACCCCTATGCAGGTCTACTCAGAAGTAAGTCCCATTATAGTCAATGGGACTTATTCGCAGGAAAGTGTGGATAGGATTGCAACCAGAGACACCAGCTGCACAATATTAGGGATTGGCAAAAGCACATGGTTGCTTGGATGTACTGTGTTGGTTCGTGCATTTGGCAGCCTCAGTGTAGGATTCGAACTAGGATTCGTGTCAGCCGGTGCGGGAGGCCTGCACATCACCCCATGCAGTGGGCGGGGCAATGCCCCAGGTGGTGGGCATGGGGATGTACCATCGCCCCACCCCCACTGGTTTTTTGGCTGTACCTTTTGTTAGAAAACAGATATTTCGAGGTGGTTTGTTTCATTGCATTCTGCATGAAATTACACATTGATTGATATATAACAAGATGGGATTATTCCTCCAAATTCTGATTTTAGTGATTTTGAAAACTTGTAGAGTCTCACACACACACGCCCCATGTCAACTTACTAACACCTTATTGCAGCAGTTCTCAAACTTTTAGCACCGGGACCCACTTTTTAGAATGACAATCCGTCCAATACTCACTGGAAGTGATGTCATGGCCAGAAGTGACATCATCAAGCAAATTAAAATAAATAATTATAAATAATTAAATTAAAATAAAAGAAATTAAATAAGGGGGAGCCATTCCTGTTCCACCAAGTGAATCTACTCTGAAGTAAGTCCTATTGTGGTCAATGGGGCTTAGGAAAGTGTGGGTAGGATTGCAGCCTGTGAGCCCAAGCCTATGCATGTCTACTCTGAAGTAAGTCCCATAGTGGTCAATGGAGCTTACTCTGTAGTCTGCCTGCAATAACAACCCCCAAAAAGAATCAGGGAGATTTCCAGCCCTCCCCAGTGCCCAATTTAAAGTTCTTCTTTTTCAAGCATATCAATACAAAGACCCACCTGGCTTTACAAGTGCAAAACAGAAAACTCCCCCTTACCAGTTCAAGCCTCTTTTTTGTCCTTTTTAGTGGGGGTGGGTGGGTGGGGGGAGGCTGCCTTCTGGAGCATTTGTTGAGCTGCAGTTCCATCGGATCGAGACCCTTCTGGTGGCCTCACATTCCCCTTTGCCTGACCAAAAGGCAAGGCACGTCTGCCTACTCACGAGTAAATGCAACCACGTGGTTGAGTTTGCTTTCCATAGAGCTCAATAGACTGCAGGAGGGAGGGAGGGACTTCCTTCTCAGGTGTTTTGGGGCTGCATTCATTGGATCAGGACCATTCTGACATCCTTGGAGTCCTTGCTGCCTGCCCTTTGACGGATTAGGGCACGTTTGCCTACTCACGAGTAAACACGTGATTTGGCTCACTTTCACTTTCCATAGGGCTCCATGCATTTTTTCTTTCCGGTTTTCTGGCCATAACATTTGAACGAAAGGAGCTATTTCGAGTCTGTTTTTTGCATTGCACTCCGCTGGGCATTCCGCATCCAACGGTGTATGGCATGATTGGATAGCTCCACAAGCCGTGAAGTTAGCGCGTCCTCCCCCAGGGCACGTCACCCCCCTGGTGCGTCACCCGGTGCGGCCTGCACCCCCCGCACCCCCTTAGCGACACCAGTGGGCAGCCTCCAGCTACCCCAGAAGTGTTCAGGTCTGGTCTGTAGCGGACTCACAGCCCTAGCCATGATTGCGGAGAGGCACCATTTCTATAAATGTTTGCTTCTTACAATGGCTGGTGCAAAATACAGCACCCAGCCTACTGACTGGGATGGATCACTGGTAACATATTAGCCGAATCTTGTGCAAACTGCTGGAAGGGCAGCCTGCATGATAATTTGGCTTTCCCGTATCTTGAAAATATGATTAAGATTTTCATATTTTCTTATCTTTCATTTGCAACTAATGAGTTCCAAAGTGAGAAAAAAGTGCTTATTTCTGGTCATGACCTGCTTAACGACATCACTTCCTGCTTAATGATATCACTTCTAGACCTCAGCAGGCATCATGAATGCTGTTCTGCCCCCTGTATTAAACAAATTTGACATACACTTGGCTTATGATCTAGTTCTTGAAGGACCAGCTTCTGTCTACTTCCATGTACACTCTGGTCATAATCAAAAGCTGGTGTAGAGTAGTGTCAAGAGACTGAGCAGTGAATCAGGGCCTCCCTGCTTCCAATATCTTCTCTCTTATGAGCTCATTAGGAAAGGTACAACTTTTCAGTGGCAGCTGCAACTTGAGGACAACAATATTTATGGTCCAATACTATGGTCCAATAAAGCAAGCTTTATGCTGGCAGATCTCATGATCTGTCAGTGTAAAGCTGGGACTGCTGGTGCCACAGCCATTCCATTGTTACGTGGCTTACTACAAATGACATGGGAACAAGTAAGCTCTGTTGCGGCAGGCAGTGGCGGGCTGCACAATCTCCATTGGAGCAGGTAGGGCAGTAGTGGGGACAGTTCAGGGGAGAATCAGTGTGGCTTGGGGTTGGAGGTTAGTCTAGGCCAGCCATTTTCAACCTTTTTCAGCTCACAGCACACTGACAAGGCACTAAAGTTGTCAAGGCACACTACTACTTTTTAATTACATTATTATGTTACAATTAATTTAATTGATATAACTAAGGGCACAAGTCTAACCAGATCTACTCAGAAGTAAGTCTCAGGAAAGTGTGGCTAGGATGGCAGCCTTAGATCATTACATGACAATGAAAGAAATTCCCCAGAAGCTTGGAGCGGGAGGTGTTTGTGGTTTCTGGAAAGGTTTTGAAGCAGGTCTGTTCAAACTGTTATCAGTTGATGTGCTCTGATATGCCAGGAAGTGACAAAGAGAGATGAGACTGAGCACACTGGAGAAACAGAAATGAGCTGTGAGGGACAGTGAGGAGATGTGGCTGAAACAAGTGCAGGATTCACTGGGGTGGGGGGGGGAGAGAGAGAGAAAGGGAATGGGAGGCACCTTCTGAACTTTGGAAGGTGGTGAAGAGGGAGGGGAGGGGCAGAAAGAGAGGGGTTGACTACAGTTATGATGGGGGATGTGTGTGCAGGAGGGGAGGAGGTGTGGTGGGGGGAAGAAAAGCATCACTTGCCTGCTCATTTATTCAAGAAAGAATGCAACCAAGCATCTACAAGTATGGGTACAAGCCATGGATACAAGCCATGATGTGTATATGCAACCTCCTGATTTTAGAAATGGGCTATGTCAGAATGCCAGATGCAAGGGAGGGCACCAGGATGAGGTCTCTTGTTATCTGGTGTGCTCCCTGGGGCATTTGGTGGGCCGCTGTGAGATACAGGAAGCTGGACTAGATGGGCCTATGGCCTGATCCAGTGGGGCTGTTCTTACGTTCTTATGTTCTCTATACGTCTACTCCGAAGTAAGCCCCATTATAGTCAATGGGGCTTACTCCTAGGTAAGTGTGGATAGGATTGTGGCCCCTTCCTGCCAAAGCCTTGCCAGGGGAGGCAACACAGGCAGGGTCACTTTGGGGCATTGCAGTCAAGGAAAAGGGTCTCTCCAGGATCCTTGCCAGCCAGCTGCTTCTGGCTCCTACCTGCTTCCACCTTCAGGCTCGCTCTCATTCTCACTCCCTCCTTCCTCTCGCTGCTCGCCCTCACTCCCTCCACATTCCACCCACTGGGAGCTCTTCCAGCCTTCTCTAGCTGCCTGCCCAATCAGCGCGCGGGGCAGGCAGCAGCAACAGCAGGAGTGTTCAAGCCCCTGCATGGCTGTCCCTTTCTCTCCTGCTGCTGTGCGAGGCTCCAAGCCGCCGCTTCTCCCCCCCGCACACAGCTGCTGCTGCCACCACCTGACTCCTTGGACCCGTGGCACAACTGAGGCAGCCTCACGGCACACCAGTGTGCCGCGTCACCAGCGGTTGAAAATCGCTGGCCGAGGCTGTGGGCAGTTTGGGGCATGATCTCAGTGGCAGCAGCACAAGCCAAGTTCCTATCCTTCCTAGCCAAGACTCACTCCAGGAGTCTCCTACAAAAAGGTAAGTAAAAATGTTTTTCACTTATGTCCTGGGTTCTCTCCCCTTCCCCCCCCCCAAGCCTGCTCTGTCGCCGGTGCTGCAAGGTTTGGGTTGGCAGGGTATAGGATTGGGCTCTTACCTTACAGCAGTGATTTTCAACCTTTTTCATCTCATGGCACACTGACAAGGCACTAAAATTGTCAAGGCACACCATCAGTTTTTTGGAAACTGACAAGGCACACCACATGGACAGCAGGGGCTCACATCCCCCAGTGGCCCTTCTAAGAAATGATCCTCCCCCAAATTCCCGTGGCACATCTGCAGACCATCCGTGGCACACCAGTGTGCCATGGCACAGTGGTTGAAAATTTATTTTTATTTATGTCTGCCTTACAGAGTTCTTATAAGGATTCTGTCAAGATAATACATGCGATGAACTTTGTGCACTCGAAAAACAGTATAAAAGCAGTAGTGATAATATTGGAGCCCTTGTTGCCTAGCGCTTTTGCCTTTCATGAATAGGATGCCACACTTGTTAATCCTGCAGAGGAACCTGTTAGTTGCCCTCATGTTCTTTTATGTATGGGAGCTCGACTCTACAGCCTAGAGTCTAGAGTACCATAGTCTTCCCTATGGTAGATTGCTTAAGATTGAGAACTGTTTCATGTAAATGCTTCTTCTTGCAGACCAATTTATTTGGGAAAGTCACAAATGGCTCCAGCTTGACCGGTGAAATTGGCTCCGCTGCAGCAACCACAGCAGGCCCAATGAACGTTAATGGGTTGTTCGCTGTAGAGATGGCCTATTTTGAAGCTTGAGGCAAGTAAACCCAAACGACGCCTCCCACAGTAGTGGAAACAATTATAAATGAAAGGACAATTTCCTGCTATTTAATTGTAGCCCCAAATCTGCCTCTTGGCGCAGGCTGTTTCACCCAGCCTAATGGCAGGGCTGGCCTTGTTTAACAGTGTGTTTTGGTGCAACTGATGTGCAGTCAGCTCATTCAAATATATTTTGTGGTAGATTTAGAGGTTGGAGGTCAGCAATTTAAATGTACTGCAAAGGAGAGCTGTTGTGGTCCAGTAGCTATGAGTATGTGGTGTGAGCCAGCAACACCCTGCTTGGAAACAAGTGCTTAGGTGACCTGAGGCAAACTGTTTTTCTATTGGCCTCTATTACCCATCCACAGTGTGGGAATAAAAGCACTGGCTTGCTTTACGGGTGTGAGAGAACATATGGGGACCACTTTCAACAACTGAAATGTGTTAAAGAACTGTAAGTACATTTCATCTTCTATAGAAATTGCTCAACTTTTTTTAACACGTTCTTTTACACTCAGCTTAATTCTGTTGATTTGCATTTTAAAATCTGCATTTTATTTTTTATTTGCATGTGTAAACTTTTCTTGCTTCTTTTTGAGCCCACACACTAGGGAGCAGCACAGAAGTGGATTTGGGGGCAGAGCAAGGAAAAGAAAAAGTCACATTTAAGAAACTAACAGCCCAATCCTAATCTGTGCTGGAACACGCAGGCCAACTGGCCTATGCTGTATCCAGTGCAGGTTAGGAGGTGGCTGTGGTGCAACTCAGAGTAAGGAGATATTTATCCTCTTACCCTGTGTTGCGTGCCAGCCACCCCATGGGGCTACTTGGATCTGTGGCAGTGAAATCACTGACGCAAATCCAAGCAGCCTGGTGTAATGCTGGGCTGGCTGGGAAGAGAGTTAGGATTCAGCCGAAGTTGCTGAGGTCGGTTCTATCCCCCTCCCAGGCCTGTTCCCCTTTATAGATGTTCCACAGGTTGGGCATTCCTTATCCAGAATTCTGAAATGCAAAGTATTCTGAGCACCAACATGACCAGTTGCACAAAATTATTTAAAATATTGTATAAAATTACCTTCAGGCTAAGTGTAAAAGGTGAATATGAAAATACATGAGTTTCGTGTTTAGACTTGGGCTCCATTCCCAAGATATCTCATTAAGAATATGCAAGTATTCCGAAATACAGAAAAATCCTATATCCAAAATGCTTCTGGTCACAAGCACTTCGGGTAAGGGATGTCCTGTATGTATATGTACATGTGTGCATGTGTGCACGCACAAAGAGTGAAAACGCAAAATGAAATCCCCTCAAAATAATTTCCCAAACTTTCTCTAAGGCAAGAAGTATCTTCTGTGGTTGATCTGTACTTAGTCTATGAACTCAGTGTTGGCAAGATGGAGAAACCAAAGACACAGGTCCTTGTCTTCTTCAAGGGAATGGTACTCGTGAGAACCTTTCCACAAATTAAGAAAATAAGTACAGGCATGCATCGCTTAACAACCTTTCGCTTAATGATGGACTGCATATACAACGGTGGTCAAAGCACAACAAAGAGGCTCTTAATGAGGCAGTCAGGTCTTCCATAGCCTGCAGCACAGTGTTTGTTTACACAGTAAGGAGGTTCTTAATGCAAAGAAGAGGCAATCTGTATCCAGTAGCCTGTGCAGCCACTGAGTGTCTGGCTGGGAGTTTCTGTTTACGCAACAAAGGCACTAGATTGGGCTGAATGTTTGCTTAATAACCTAATTGCATAACAACAGGGATTGGAGAATGTATCCCTGTCATTAAGTGACACACACCTGTATTTTTGCCAGATGCTCCTTTTCAACAGAAACTGGCAAATCCATTCTTATCCCCTCATCTCATCTGAGCCAACTGTTTGGGGCCTACAAAACTGTTACTCAGTAATTCTTCCAAACTGGGCCTGTGCTCTTTAGCAGCAAGTCAAAAAATAAGTGTAAATCAGGAAACTCTCCAACAAAAAAAAACAAAGCTCACAGAACACGTCTGCAGACGCGTGTGGCCTCTGGGAACCAAGTGCCTCGGGAACTAAGTGCCAGGTAAGGCACGAGAGTTTAGCATCTGGGCGAGTTCAGCAGCAGGGCAAGGAGGCCAGGGCCCCATACACTGCCCTTCCTCTTCCCTTGAGAAGAGGGCTGCTATCCAGTGTACGGTTTTTAAAAGGACCCCTAAATAAAACAACAACAACAACAACAAAAAAGCTATGCAGTCAGACAGCCAGCAGCAGGGTGGGGGCTATCCAGTGTTCTGCATCGAGTGCCACATGTATGATTATATGCCTCTGGGGCATAAGTCATGGGTGTGTCCTCGGTGCAAGGAGCTCCAGGGTCTCAGGGAACGCGTCCGCTCCCTTGAAGCCTTGGTGGCCGACCTGGAGAAGCGCAGGCAGGCAGAGGAGGACCGTGGGGAGACTTCTGGGGACGATCAGGCTTCGTCCCAACCTCAGGCGTGCAGCTCCTCGGCTGCCCGGGTGAGAAGTCTCAGGACTGGAGGACGTCATCCTGGAGAGGAGGGAAACAATCCCCTAGGGGGGACCCCTTCTCCAGGGGATGGGCCCGTATCCGAGCGCACTCAGGATACTCCTCGGTGGGAGGGGGGTCAGGGGCTTCTTGTAGTGGGGGATTCGATTATTAGAAACATAGAGAGGGGGGTTTGCGACGGATGTGAGGACCACATGGTGACTTGCCTGCCT
This sequence comes from Tiliqua scincoides, assembly GCF_035046505.1. Classification (NCBI taxonomy): domain Eukaryota; kingdom Metazoa; phylum Chordata; class Lepidosauria; order Squamata; family Scincidae; genus Tiliqua; species Tiliqua scincoides. The sequence goes on from NC_089826.1 coordinate 48,212,493, forward strand.
GGTGCGAAGGTTGCGGACATCACTTCTCATCTAGACAGGCTAGTAGACAGTGCTGGGGGAGAGGTAGCGGCTGTGGTGCATGTCGGCACCAACGATGTGGGCAAGTGTAGCTGGGAGGTCCTGGAGGCCAAATTTAGGCTTTTAGGCAGGAAGCTGAAAGCCAGAACCTCAAAGGTAGCGTTCTCTGAAGTGCTACCTGTTCCACGCGCAGGGCCAGCTAGGCAGGCGGAGATCAGGGGTCTCAATGCGTGGATGAGACGGTGGTGTAGGGAGGAGGGGTTTAGATTCGTTAGGCACTGGGGAACTTTTTGGGACAAGCGGGGCCTGTACAAGAGGGACGGGCTCTATTTGAACCAGAATGGAACCAGACTGCTGGCGCATAACATTAAAAAGGTGGCAGAGCAGCTTTTAAACTGATCCCTGGGGGAAGGCCGACAGGAGCCGAGGGGCATCCGGTTCGGGACTCCTCATCCCTATGGGATGAGGATGGGGAGGTTAGAGAACAACAAGACAAAGGCAGAGTAGGAGAAGAAATTGGGAAAGGTAGGGTGATGGGATGTGATAGACGGTTTGGCACAATGAGAGGATGCGGGGACAAAGGAGCAAATAAGCAGCGCATCCTGGGGCATTCCGTGTATAAATGCTTTTATGCGAATGCCCGAAGTCTACGAGCAAAGGTGGGAGAACTGGAATGTCTGGTGACAAGGGAAAATATTGACATAGTGGGCATAACGGAAACCTGGTGGAATGCGGAGAATCAGTGGGATTCCGCAATCCCGGGCTATAAACTCTACAGGAGGGACAGGCAGGGGCGTGTTGGAGGTGGGGTGGCTGTTTATGTTAAGGAAGGGATAGAATCCAGCAAAGTAGAGATTGAAGGTGGGTCCGACTCCACCGTAGAATCTCTGTGGGTTAAATTACCAGGCTTGTGCAGCGATGTAATACTGGGGGCGTGCTATCGTCCTCCAGACCAGAAATCTGATGGGGACCTTGAAATGAGGAAACAGATCAGGGAGGTGACAAGGAGGGACAGGGTTGTAATCATGGGGGACTTCAATTATCCTCATATTGACTGGGTCAATTTGTGTTCTGGTCACGATAAGGAAACCGGATTTCTTGACGTGCTAAATGACTGTGGCTTAGATCAGCTAGTCACGGAGCCCACCAGAGGACAGGTGACTCTGGATTTAATATTGTGCGGTACGCAGGACCTGGTTAGAAATGTAAACGTTACTGAGCCATTGGGGAACAGTGATCATGCTGCGATCCGTTTTGACGTGCACGTTGGGGGAAGAATACCAGGCAAATCTCTAACAAAAACCCTTGACTTCCGACGGGCGGACTTCCCTCAAATGAGGAGGCTGGTTAGAAGGAGGTTGAAAGGGAGGGTAAAAAGAGTCCAATCTCTCCAGAGTGCATGGAGGCTGCTTAAAACAACAGTAATAGAGGCCCAGCAGAGGTGTATACCGTAAAGAAAGAAGGGTTCCACTAAATCCAGGAGGGTGCCCGCATGGCTAACCAGCCAAGTTAGAGAGGCTGTGAAGGGCAAGGAAGATTCCTTCCGTAAATGGAAGTCTTGCCCTAATGAGGAGAATAAAAAGGAACATAAACTGTGGCAAAAGAAATGTAAGAAGGTGATACTGGAGGCCAAGCGAGACTATGAGGAACGCATGGCCAGCAACATTAAGGGGAATAATAAAAGCTTCTTCAAATATGTTAGAAGCAGGAAACCCGCCAGAGAAGCTGTTGGCCCTCTGGATGGTGAGGGAGGGAAAGGGGAGATAAAAGGAGACTTGGAGATGGCAGAGAAATTAAATGAGTTCTTTGCATCTGTCTTCACGGCAGAAGACCTTGGGCAGATACTGCTGCCCGAACGGCCCCTCCTGACTGAGGAGTTAAGTCAGATAGAGGTTAAAAGAGAAGATGTTTCAGACCTCATTGATAAATTAAAGATCAATAAGTCACCGGGCCCTGATGGCATCCACCCAAGGGTTATTAAGGAATTGAAGAATGAAGTTGCAGATCTCTTGACTAAGGTATGCAACTTGTCCCTCAAAATGGCCATGGTGCCAGAAGATTGGAGGTTAGCAAATATCACGCCTATTTTTAAAAAGGGAAAGAGGGGGGACCCGGGAAACTATAGGCCGGTCAGCCTAACATCCATACCGGGTAAGATGGTGGAATGCCTCATCAAAGATAGGATCTCAAAACACATAGACGAACAGGCCTTGCTGAGGGAGAGTCAGCATGGCTTCTGTAAGGGTAAGTCTTGCCTCACGAACCTTATAGAATTCTTTGAAAAGGTCAACAGGCATGTGGATGCGGGAGAACCCGTGGACATTATATATCTGGACTTTCAGAAGGCGTTTGACACGGTCCCTCACCAAAGGCTACTGAAAAAACTCCACAGTCAGGGAATTAGAGGACAGGTCCTCTCGTGGATTGAGAACTGGTTGGAGGCCAGGAAGCAGAGAGTGGGTTTCAATGGGCAATTTTCACAATGGAGAGAGGTGAAAAGCGGTGTGCCCCAAGGATCTGTCCTGGGACCGGTGCTTTTCAACCTCTTCATAAATGACCTGGAGACAGGGTTGAGCAGTGAAGTGGCAAAGTTTGCAGATGACACCAAACTTTTCCGAGTGGTAAAGACCAGAAGTGATTGTGAGGAGCTCCAGAAGGATCTCTCCAGACTGGCAGAATGGGCAGCAAAATGGCAAATGCGCTTCAATGTCAGTAAGTGTAAAGTCATGCACATTGGGGCAAAAAATCAAAACTTTAGATATAGGCTGATGGGTTCTGAGCTGTCTGTGACAGATCAGGAGAGAGACCTTGGGGTGGTGGTGGACAGGTCGATGAAAGTGTCGACCCAATGTGCGGCGGCAGTGAAGAAGGCCAATTCTATGCTTGGGATCATTAGGAAGGGTATTGAGAACAAAACGGCTAGTATTATAATGCCGTTGTACAAATCGATGGTAAGGCCACACCTGGAGTATTGTGTCCAGTTCTGGTCGCCGCATCTCAAAAAAGACATAGTGGAAATGGAGAAGGTGCAAAAGAGAGCGACTAAGATGATTACGGGGCTGGGGCACCTTCCTTATGAGGAAAGGCTACGGCGTTTGGGCCTCTTCAGCCTAGAAAAGAGATGCTTGAGGGGGGACATGATTGAGACATACAAAATTATGCAGGGAATGGACAGAGTGGATAGGGAGATGCTCTTTACACTCTCACATAATACCAGAACCAGGGGACATCCACTAAAATTGAGTGTTGGGCGGGTTAGGACAGACAGAAGAAAATATTTCTTTACTCAGCGTGTGGTCGGTCTGTGGAACTCCTTGCCACAGGATGTGGTGCTGGCATCTAGCCTAGACGCCTTTAAAAGGGGATTGGACAAGTTTCTGGAGGAAAAATCCATTATGGGGTACAAGCCATGATGTGTATGCGCAACCTCCTGATTTTAGAAATGGGCCATGTCAGAATGCCAGATGCAAGGGAGGGCACCAGGATGCAGGTCTCTTGTTATCTGGTGTGCTCCCTGGGGCATTTGGTGGGCCGCTGTGAGATACAGGAAGCTGGACTAGATGGGCCTATGGCCTGATCCAGTGGGGTGTTCTTATGTTCTTATGTTAGAACGAACACAGTTTTGTAACCTTCCTTTTGAGCTTAAGTATGCATTAAGATGAGACTTGCTGAAGCCAAGTAGGTCTGGAGATGGTCAGTGCCTGGATGATAGATCACCTGAAAGTTCTATGTCTGACACCATAATGGAAAGGCAGGATATAAAGGTAGCAAATAAATTTAGTAGGTCTGACATAGAAAGGTTTGTAGCATTAGCAAAATAATTCAGGGATATTCTCAAGATGGTAGTCTTTTTTTTTTTTTTTTTTTTGCTCTGTTTCTGCAATTAGCCTTTGAGTGATTGTGTTCAAAGGCCATGCTCTGCGTGAGGAACAGATAACATCTTTAGTTGGTGCACTGCTGAGCTCTGCTGTAGCCACAGTTAAGCACGTTTATGTTTGATTAATTTCAAGGTAAGAGCTGACTCTGTGCTAAAATCTGCTCCATTTATATAAAAACGGGACAAAATGCTTCACATTGGGTGAATTATCACTCGTCTGCCTTGTGCTAGAGTTGGGGTGACTTTGTCCAGTCCTGCCCAGTGCATGAGGCATGGAGCATCAAATTCACACTCCTGATTAGATGCTAGATGCTGTGAGGTGGGGGTATACAGGCATTGGCTTGCATTGCCTTTGGCATCTCAGTTGGGCTTGTGCCTTCGATGAGCCCTAGCCCACTTACTTACTTGGCATTGTGAAGTTGCTGGACACCTTCAGAAGCAATGTAGGAATTTTTTGCTTTGCACTTGATTGACCTTGGTATGGGGCTTTTTCACCTACTCTGTACTGCTATCAGGAAGCTGGTTGTGTTTTAGACAGACTGGCCAACTCTGGCAGATATCGTATGGGGCAAGGAATAGGGACGGGGCAAATAGCAAGAGTCAGGAGGAGAACCAGACCCAGTCTCAAGAGGCTGTACAGCTTGGCATTTCTGGCTTATGACCCCATGGGCTTGAATGGCAAAGTCTTCCTCAAAAGCAGTCTGACATGGGGTGGATGGTGTAATTCAGCTGCCTTGACCCTGTTGGGGTTGGCATTGAGAATTGTAGGTTGGCTGATGATGATCTATGGCAGTGTTATTCAAACTGTGAGGTGCGGCTCTTTAGGGAGGTGCCAGGAACTCAAAGGGGAGGCGCAGGATGTCCTCTCGCAGCGATACAGTCACACCCCTGGGCAGAATACAGGCCCGTCTTCTGCCCGTCGTCTGCACTTTTTTTTAAAGCAGAAGAAATGGGAGTCGCTCAGCTGCAAGAGTGGCTGCTGCCACCCCGCCCTCTTCCGAGCATGCTCAGCTTGCAGTCCTCAACCCTTGCTGATCCTTGTCTGGTTGGTTCCTAGTTCCCAGCCTGGGATTGCTTCTCATCAAAGTGAAATCTCTCTTTACAACCCCCTCCCTCTTCCAATCCCCCCTTTCGATCTCCAAACCTTCCCGCTTTCCTCCCCCTCCCCAAATAAAACCCTTCCTATTTTACCAGTCATCAGGACTCTTAAAGTTGCTTCCATGCAGTTTGCAAAGGGGGAGGGGAGAGAGAAGCACACACCTTACTTGGCCAGGAGCAGAAAAAGGGTACTATTTTGAAAGTGATTTATTAATCTTGTTGTTTGACTGAAGAGGAAAGGCTGTATTTTTAAGGTGATGAATCTTGCTATTTGAAGGGAATACTTATCAGCCATTGATGAAGTGATTGCCAGCCCAATCCTATCCAGACTTTCCTGGAAGTAAGCCCCATTGACTCTAATGGGACTTACTTCTGAGTAGACATGCATAGGCTTGAGCTGTGCATCTCCTAGTATAGGAGACAAATCAGCTTCCTAACAAACCCTTATCAGCTCTGATATATTTTCATGGTCTATTTTTTTTTCCCCCACCAGCTGCTGGAAAAATTTAATTTCATTAAATTAATAAAGGATTCAATCCTATCCAAGGAGAATGGGAGAAATGACTAGTTGGATTGGGGTCCACAGGGGTGTATGTGTCTAATGTTGGTCAGACTGGTTGTTCACAAAGTTCATTTGATAAAACAATTCTATTGGTATGCTTACAAAGTTAAAAAAATGAGTCTTCCTGGACCAGACAAAATCCATCTACTCCAGCATCCTGTCTCCAACAATGATCAGCAGCTGATCATTTATAAAGCATGTATATTGCTGTGTATTAAAAATATATATTTTAAGATCTGCATTTAATTAATGATGTGATTAATATAATTAATATTAATATAGTTAATATATAATATTTAATATTATATTATAATAAATATAATATTATATTTAATATATTTAATATAGTTAATATTTCTGGCCACTTCCTGTTTAATGATGTCACTTCCAGCCCTCAGGAACATGATGGGGAGTCATGGCCAACAGCCACGGGGGTCAAGCGAGCCACTGGCCGGAAAAGTTTGAGTACCGCTGATCTACGGGTTTGAGTCAGGGCGGGAATGTTCTAGGGTACTAGACAGTAGCATGTTGTATCAAGGTAGATACCCCCATAATGGGGAAGGATTAGAGTGATATAAAAGATAGGATCTGCTATAGTATTTGTATTCTGCTGAATTGTTTAATCAACTGTGGCCCAATTTAAAATCCAGTAGAAGCCTGGTGTGCTTATGTGGGGGGTGGGTGGGTGCTAGAGCATCGCACCCTTTATTACCTGTTTCTGGAAGGCTTTGTGGTTTCCCAGCTGTCATTCACTGGTGCCTTATCTCCTGCAACACCAATTCCTTGCTCATCAACAAGCTGCAAGGATTAAAACCTTCTGAGACCAAGGAACCCTCTGCGGGGCTACAGCAGGCTGAAGACAGTCAGCTAATCCTGTTTGGCTCTAAAAAGTGTCACCTCTATGCTGACCAGTTGGACTAAAAAAGCAGCCTCCCCTCCCCTCATCTCTCCATAACTTGGGTGTCTTTGTATTTGACCCAGACTGTGCTTTCTAGCACCTGACTCTAGCCCCTCCTTGACTGTGCTTTTGCCTCTGGACCTCTGCTTTTTATCGGCTTGTACCATCCTAATCCAGGCATGATAGACTCTCATATACACAGAGGCAAGGCCTCCTGGGGGTTTATGTTGGCCGGGGTAGGCCACATGATGATGGGGCCTCCTTGCAAGGACCCTTGCATTTCTTTACCAAGTTGGGAGATCACATGCAAGAATTCTTGCACACAGGGACCACATGTACAAAAAGTCACTGACTGCTCCTCATCCTGGGAACAAGCAGGCTTTCTCAGCTCATTCCTGCAGCAAGGATACTGAGGTGGAGAGAGTTCACTCCAGAGGGAAATTACCAAAGCAAAATGACATTTGGCCGTTTGCAAGGGAAGCATTTATTGAACTTATGTTACAGTCAAGAACTAAAGAGCAAAATCAGAGGCATTTTCTTTATAAAGGCAACAGACAAGGGGCCTCTTGCTTCATGGGGTCCTGGGATATTCACCCTTCCCTTGAGGATTACACTGTGAAGAGGTGGAGTAGGCCATGTCATTGTAGGTTTAATTAAATGTTGATTGCCACCCTTCCAAAATTGGCCTAGAATCTCCAGAAGTTAGCATAAATCCAAAGGGATTACTGCAATCCTAGAGGCATCCCAAAACTCTTAAAGCAGACTGTCTTAAAGCAATCCCAACACAATCCTGAATAAGTTAACAGGGTCTCTCAGGCTCAATGCCATTAGATCATGTTGGGGCAAATAATTATTCACAACCAAAGTCAATCAGAGTTGGCAACCTTAATAATAATAATAATAATAATAATAATAATAATAATACTAATAATAATAATAATAATAATAATAATAATAAACAACTTTATTTATATCCCGCCCTTCTCCCCAAAGGGACCCAGGGAGGCTCACAACATATTAAAAACAGATTAAAAACATAATTTAACCACAAATAAAAACATATTAAAAGCACATTAACATATACCCATAAAAACCATAAAAACCATAGTCAGATAAAATGCAGATTGTTAATAAACTCTCTATTGGCTCAACTTCATTTTCTTGGTGCTCACTTTTAAAAGGTAACAAAAGTTACTGCCTTATTCCTAAACATCCTTACAGAAAATGAAGCTGAGCACTATTATAGGATAAAGGATTTTTTTAAAGGTAGCAAAAGTTTTGATTTATTAATTGCCTTACAGCCCAATCCTGAGCTGCCCAGCACCCAAAGGAGCCAACATAGCTGCCGCTGCATCCTATGGCTCAGCGGAGTGATGCTGAGCTAGTGCTAGCACTGACCCAGTGCTGAGTGTTGCAGGCATGCCTTATGGCACATTTGCAACATTCAGCACTGGTGCAGGGCTGGCGCTGACAGTTCAGGATCAGGCCCTTATTCCTAAACATCTTTACAGAAAATGAAGCTGATCACTTTATTATATGTTAAAGGAAATGGCTTCTCTCTTTCACCAGAATATCATTTTTAGAGAGAAAGCTCCCAAATACATCAAAACTTGCTAATGTAGGTTGCCTGAGGATTTATGGGTATAAAATGGTCACTCATGATGAGAAGCTATTAAATACCATCTTTAGGAAGAAGTACCTATTATTTAGGTGGGAATAATCTGTGTAGCTGATAAATATCAGGGCACCTGAGAGATTGTGATAAAGACAGTAGATCATGGTCAGATTCCAGACTTTTCCATTGTGAGAGTAGTGCAGCTTTATCAAACATGAGTTAGTTTTGCTGTCTGTCGCTATTTCTAATTGCAAGTGATGAGTAACAACTTGTTATGCATCTATAATATTGTGGAAAAGAGGTAGTCAGGTGAAGAAAATGATGCCTGAAGGGAGAAAAGAGAGGACAATAAGGGAGCTTATAGGGGAGCTGAGCCCTTGCCTGCATCCCATTCAAGCAACTTAGATGATCCAAGATCAACCATCTCAAGCTAATCTATCAAGACTAGCTAACCAACTAAGGGCCCAATCCTATCCAACTTTCCAGCACTGATGCAACTACAGTGCAGCCCTGAGGTAAGGGAAATGTTCCCTTAGTTTGAGGAGGCATCTGTGATTGCCCCACAACCACAAGATGCAGCACATGCCCTGTTGGCATGGCTACATCAGTACTGGAAAGTTGGATAGAATTTGGCCCTAAGGCTGCAGTCCTATGCACACTTACCTGGGAATAAGCCCCATTGACAATAATGGAACTTACTTCTAAATAGACATGCATAGGATTGGGCTGTAACACAGTTAACAAAGCTCAATAAGGCAAAGCAAGCTAGATGAGTGGAGAGGAAAGGTAGTGATGTCATAGGGTGGTTTTGGGTCAACCAGGTCATAACAGGTCACACAGGCTCACACCCACACTGACTGGGCGATCATGAAGCCTCTCCCACCCCAACCAGTGGCTGTGTTGGTGCCAATTGACTGAATCACACCACCCTGAACAACGGTCATCACATCAACACATGGAAGTGTCCCATAAAGCCTCCTGTATCAGGACCTTTGGAAGATAGTCTTATTGGCTTGTGAGGAGGATGGGAGAAGAAGGAGAAGCTGCCTTTGAGGGATTTAACAGCAGTGGCAGCTCCTCTGCATATCATGCTTCCATACTGATGAATGGAGAGATGGAATGAATTGGTGGCTCTTCTTCCTCCTGTCTTCCAATAGTGGGAAGGGAAGGACCTGCCACTACAGTAGATTCCCTCCAGTTGCTGATGAGGAAGGGGGGAGAGCCATCATTAAACAGTAGCATCTACAGGGAACAACCATAACACGCCATGTAACTGGCCCCTCACGCTCGATGTTGGAGCCATTCTGGGCAAAGGCAGTGAAGTGTTGTCTTCGCTGTCCAGAATGACTCCAATGGCGAGTGGGAGGGGCTGGTTACATGGCACTTTTCGGTGCCTGCAATATTTACTGCACTGCTCCCCTGTAGCTAAGCTACTGCTGGGGAGGCGGGGTTGCAAGGACCCAATGCACCAAGAGGCAGTCCAGTACAGGGCTTAATCTCAAGGCCCTCAGCAAGCTGGCACCCACTGGCCCTCACTTTCCAACATGGGAATGAGATGGATACAGTGAACGGGTACTGTTAAATGCAGCCTGTGAGGCTTTTGATGACACCATCCCTGTTGAAATAGGGTGCACCAGAGTTCCTTTAGGTTCCTTTTATTCCTGAAAAGTATCTCTGTAAAAAAAGAAAAAAGTAGAGTCAAAAGTCAGAAGGAATGGTTGCTGGAATAAAATATGAAGTCAATTCCTCAGGGGTCTAACCTTTTCCAAATACCAATTAACTTGAACTTCAATATGAAGTTAATTTAAGAGTTTTATTTCTCTGTGGGAAAACGGATATATGACCGGTTCAGATTGCATATACACCAACTTGCCTTGAAGGGCATTATTCCTGGTTTATTTCTGCAGAGTTCAAAATAAGAGCCTGCATGCTGAAGAGAAGAAGAGGTTGTTGAAGTCATTAGCCATACGACTGGTGTCATATTCATTAATCTTGATCTTAAATTAAAGCTCTGCTCCTTAACGGCTTTGTGTCTCAATGCGGAACAACTGATAGTGGAAGAGAAGCTTCTCAGTTTTGGATCTGCAGCAGCTCCCACTCAAGCAAAAGTGCCCCTAGAACAGAAGCAACCGTTCTGTTCAACCTTGGGCACACAGCAACCTTGTGCAATGTTCTTTTGCTCATGCAAGAACATTTCTGTGGATGGAAGACACCTCTGGATGCCACTCAGTATCCTTTAGAACAGGGGTCTTTAAACTTTTCGGCCGAAGGGCCACATCAAATATCTGGCATGGTGTCGAGGGCTGGAAAAAAAAATTAAATATACAATTTAAATAAATACATTACAGATGGAACTTAGATGAATGACTGAAATGAATGAATGAATGAATGAATGAATGAATGAATGGGCTCAAATGTCCAGGATTTCTCCAAGCACCAACACAGCCCAAGAAATAAAGCACACACTTAAATGGATCCCCATTCTCCCACCCCACAAGCACAACTCTGGTTGTGTTTGGTCAACTGGGCCAGAGGCTCTCAGGGGATCGGAGGCTGGCTGCGGGCCAGATAGAGGCACTCCGTGGGCCGCATTTGGCCCCTGGGCTGGGGTTTGGAGACCCCTGCTTTAGAAGATGGGTTTTAAAAAACATTTTATAGTTGCACTGTCTCTTTTTTTAAACTGCGTGTCTATCAGATTTCACCAGTGAGGTCAGATTCATGTGTATTTTCTCCAGCTGTAGAAATGTGCTTTATGTGCTTTCAATAAGCAGTGTATATGTAAGGAAAAAAAAAATCACATTTTAACAGTAACTAGCAGGTAGTTTTGAGGCAGCAATGGACCTACCCCTTGATGTGCTCCGGAGTAAAGGTCTGTGATACCACTCCCCCCCCATGCCATCTCTGCCCCCTAGCACAATAGAGCCTCGTGTGGCGTTAGGGATGACTCAAAAAATGTTCTGAGGGTTCTCCAAGTCTTAAACAATACTTCCGGGAAACTGGAATTACTTGGCTTAAGATCCCATCAGAAGCCTCAGAAGGCTTCCTGTGTGGTCCAGAACACTGTGCATTTGCTCCCCTGTCCCTCCTCCAGCTCTGCCACTGTTTTGACGGATTCTTAACAACAGGAGGTGCCCACAGGGTACAGTCATTGGCCACAATTATTCATCCTTTTCATTCAGTGCAGGTATAGTCTGTGTACAGGGTTTCTTTAAAATAAACCAAAGTGAATGTCATTCACACTAAGATGTATACACATGTACAGACAGATTGTACTCACCTGGAGACATTCTGTACCTGGGCAGAGCATACTATATTTATGGTTCTTCTACACATCCCACTAGATGTTGGTGGCTAGATTTGGCCTGGTGAATATCAGGTCCTTCTTACGGACCTAGGATATTCCCAGATATTTTCATAATATGTGTACCATATAGGGTAATAAATTTCAAATTATCCAGAACTCCAAGTACATAATAACAGCACCATTTCTGGAGCTGGGCTGGCCCAGGTCTGTTTAATGCATAAATGGATAGTGCCCTAAATGGATGCACCACTTTAAGTTTCTTACAGCTTAATCCTACCAGAGTGTGCGCTGCATCCTGCGGAGGGGAGGCAGCAGTCGTCTGCTGTTACAATGGGTCTACTTGGACCTGTGCCAGTGATTTTGCAGGTGCAATTCTGAGTGGACCCAAGTAGGTGGAATCGAAGCTGGGAAACGGGATAGAATATTCGTGGAACTGCTACTGCTGATATCAACCCTTCACTGCCTTGACACACATTCCTCCCTCCTCCATTCCTTATCCTGTACCTCCCGCTCCCCATCTTGTTCTGCCTACCCACCGCCCACCCTCTGCACTGACTTAGCCCTGCCAGGGCTCCTCTGGAGGCCGCTGGTGCACCATCGCAGCTTCTTGTCTCTTGCAGCGTTGGGCTGTGCAAAATAGCAGGTTGCACAGTGCAACTGCTGTACAGCCTGTTGCCCTGCTGGAGTGTGAGTTTCGGCAGCATCGGGGGCTGATAGTGGAAGAAAAGTAGGGTATTAACGCAACAACTAAATAAATAAAAGCTAGCATGAAGTTGTTGTGATTGATGGTTGAAGCTCTCAAGCCTCAGTTTATCCCACACACTCGGATAGTCTATTTTTAATCCCACAGAAATGTATACCAATGGACATCTACTTTCTGATTCTTTCCTGCTGTCTGAGTTCACTGGCTTTGAGAGACCCTTGGACTAGCAATATCTAGCCGTTTGGGCCTGAATCAGTGTGAAGATACAGTGGTTCAATGCCTACCAGTGAGTGGTAGACCTAGTGCTGGGCAAATGGGGCAAATGTCCCAGGCGATGAGCCCATGCAACTCCAGGACTGTGTGAGAAATCTTCTGAGGCTTCTGACAGAATCAGAAATGGTACTTCCAGTTTTCCATAAGTATTGTTTAAGACTGCGGAGAAGTCTCAAGAGAGCTTCCCCACTTGGTTCTGGAGTCGCCTGAGGCTCCATCATGCTGAGTAAGTATGGGGGACAGCATCGCGCTGGGGGGTGGCATCGTGGACTTTTGCCCTGGGTTGGCAAGGGGTAAGTCCATTACTGCTTCCAGCTCTGGCTGTATGGTTTCCTGTGGCTTGGGGGCAGTTTGTCCATTCCTTTGAATGAAAGTGTGCATGAGTAATTACTCAAAATTTGAGTTATTTACCTGTAAAGATTCTAACAAGGACTGTTAGGTAGTAAAAAGGAACACAGTCAAATGCTTTAGATTGTGTTTCTACAGATATAATTAAATCCTGTCCTTGATTTGTTCATGTCTCAGTAAACTAATTGCATTTAGTCCAACACTTGCTTGAGGAGTGCACAAAATTAAATTAATTTCCCCAGCATTGAACTGCAGGAGAACAACATATATTAAATTGCTTAACTGTTCAGTCTATTGGCGCTGAAGGTAGAGTTGCATTAGAGGTCCTTGTACATTCAATAAAAGGTACAATTAAACCAATTATATCTAACTCACAGGTACACATACCATTAGCACTACATCACTCGATAGGCACATTACATTTAAATTAACAGAAGTTGTCCTTAGATTTCTGGAAATTAATAAGACAGAGCTGCTAGCAAATATTCTGGAACATTATTACTGAATTCTGAAAAGATGTCTATGATAAGAGGATAATTGATGTCTTTATAGATTTCAAACACAACCACATGGGGGTAATGTGAAAAAACATTCTTTGGAAGGTCAAAGAATGAAAGAGAAAGGTGCCACGGGTGGTCCAGAATTGCCAGAAGGATGTGTCATGGTGTCCCCAGACAAATCACCGTGCAAACAAAAGCACTGTCACTTTTAAGAACCCCAAAGCCTCCACATCTGCATGAAGTTTCTTTACTTGTCATGGGAGAAAAGTCAAATACTTGAAAGTTCCTCAAGGCAAATGTTGTACAGTAAATAATTCAACAGTATGCAAAAGCAAATTCCATGATGAGCCTGGGACAGCTCTATACATTATCTCTCAACTAAGGAGTCAGGCAACAGCTGCCTCCTCAATAATCACTCTTAAGAGGAAGCTAAAAGGTGAGTTCTGAATGCCTGTTAACAGCAGCATCTAGCCTTTAGGACTGTCTGGAGATTATCTCCCAGGGTGGCTGTAGGGCAAAGAAAGAAGGAATTCACCATTGCAGAGAGAAGGTATTCACCACTTCCTGTTCCAGCTGACCCCCATCCTGAGAGACAAGCCCTGTTCATGCAACCATATTCATGGATAGGAATGCATAGAGAAGAGAGTGGAAGTGGCCCTGTTCTGAGCCACACATTCATTGGAAGGTCAATACAGAGTCTGCACGTGTGCAAATGTATCCATGTAATTGTAGTAGTAGTGGTAGTTCTATAGCATTCACTGGGTGCGCAGAGCATTTCACATACTGTTTATTATTTTGATGTTGTCTTTACAAGTATCTGTTGGGCAAATCAGTATTATCCCCATATTTCAGACAGGACAGTTGAGGCTTAGAGAGAGTGACTTGCCTAGAATAGCTGAGTGACTTCATGATGGTAGCTATCCTGCAAGACAGCTGCTCTGCTCTGCAAGGAGCTGAGCTCCTGCAGTTTGCAAGCATGTGTAAACATAGAGAAATAAAGTGTGAAGGTCTTTTTCCACTTATTATTACTTATAAATAAATTTTTAAAAATTATTTCTTTCTAGTTTACCTTTTTTAAAAGTCTGGTAAACCTACGTGGGTCCTAATAGAGCAGTGGTTCTCAGACTTTTAGCACCAAGACCCACTTTTTAAAATGAGAATTTGTTGGGACCCATCAGAAGTGATGTCATGACCGCAAATGACATCATCAAGCAGGAAAATTTTTAACAATCCTAGGCTGCAATCCTACCCACACTGACCCAGGAGTAAGTCCCATCTACTATCATTGTTAAAAGCATATACATAGTAACCTGTTAAAAGTACAGATATGTGACATTTCCCCAAATGCAGTCACACACCATAGTAGCATCGTCTAACACAGGGATGTCAGACATGCGGCCTCCGGAAACTTTTTATCTGGCCCTCAGGCTCTCAGCTGCTGAGCAGTGCTAAGGTGTTACTGCTAAAACAGCAGTCCAAATGAAAATTGGTCCCTCCCATATCTTGAAATATGATCAAGATTTGCATATTTTCTCTTCTGTCATTTGCAGTTAATGAGAACAAAGTGCTTATTTCTGGCCATCAGCTGCTTAATTATGTCACTTTCTGGTTAATGACATCACTTCCGGCCCTCAGCAGGCGTCCTGAATGCTAACTTTAGCCCTCTGAATGAAATGTGTTTGACACCTCTGGTCTATTATATTAAAAATAAAATATTGAAATGAATGGGAACACACCTGAAATTGTGACCCACCTAGTGGGTCCTGACCTACAGTTTGAGAAACACTGCAATAGAGTTGCTGTTTTTAAAAAGTGAGTCCTGGTGCTAAAAAGATTTGGGAGCCACAGAGCTAGACTATCACCCAGTTTGTATTTCATAGGCAAGGCAAAAACTGCTAGGAATGTTTGGTGGTCAAACTTGAAAACCTGAGATTGCCTTGCCATCTCGGAGCGGTTATTTGTGCAGCATGAGGAACTTTGAGGTGGAAAAAAAAAAGGTTGGGTATCAGAGCAGTAAGAAATCTCTTCCAGCAAGCAGATGTTCGGAGAGATACCGGCAGCAATCACTGGCTGCTTGGCAACAGACAACATGCTCATAACACTTTGCGATGAGAGAGGTCTTCTTCAGTCAGAATTGCAATGTTTTTTGGAAAGGAACATGGCATGGGACATGGAATATCAATTATTGGGAATGCAAAAGGACAACTGAATTCTCCAAAGTTGTCTTTGGCGCAATTGCAAAAAACCAAACCCTTGTGTTCGTTTTTTTTCTAGAATCTGTAATGATTTGGTTCAGGAAAATGTTGTCAACTTCATTCTGTTACATTCATTGAACCCATTCTCCATAATGTTGCATGCAAGCTGCTAATGGTAGTTAAAGTCAGCTTATTTTACACTGATTCTTCTGTGTCAGCAAGAAATAAATTCAGGACGGCTTTAAGTTTGGTGGGAGACTATGTTCTGAATAATGATGTCTTAATCTTTGCAATTTAGTGGTCTCTTTGGAAACCTCTGTTTTTGCCTATTTCTCTGCCAATCTGTCTCACCACTAATTGCTAACTTAAAACTCATTTCTCTATTCATTTATGCAAAACAAAACAAGTCACACTACCACTTTCCTTAAATATGGGAATTAATTAATAAATTCCCATATATGAATTAATAAATTCCCATATATGAATTTATTAATAAATTCCCATATATGAATTTAAAAGTCGCAGGCCTGGTGTTTTTCTCTCACTAATGTTTTTAATCACATGAGAATCATCTTTGAGGCTGCTATGAAAACATTCAGTAACTCTAATATGCTTCCAATATACAAAGGACAAACAGCACAATCCGACGCATGTTTACTCAGAAGTAAGTTCCATTGTGTTCAATGGAGCTTACTCCCAGGAAAGTGCATAGGATTGCAGTCATCATGAATCCAAGTATCTGGAGACCAACAGTCATTACACATGAAAACGCCATATATAAAATGCATTTATATGTATTAGTGGGTACTAAAAGCACACTGTGTGCATCTAGATCAGTGGTTCTCAAACTTTTAGCACCAGGACCCACTTTTTAGATTGAGAATCTGTCAGGACCCAGCGGAAGTAATGTCATCAAGCAGGAATGCTTTTAACAATCCTAGGCGGCAATCTTACCCACACTTACCCAAGAGTAAGTCCCATTTACTATCATTGTTAAAAGCATATAAAATGTAGCCTGTTAAAAGAACAAATCTGTAACATTTCCCACAATGCAGTCATATGCCATGGTAGCATCAAGTCTAATATATTAAAAATAAAATATTGAAATGAATGGGGACCCACCTGAAATTGGCTCATGACCCATGTAGTGAGTACCGACCCACAGTTTGAGAAACACTGATCTAGATTATTTCTATAAGCTCAACAGAGACCTATTTTTCTGAGGTCCCTGCCTGTGCAAGCATGACATTTTTTAATCATTCAATTATATCCCACCTTTATTTCATTTTGAAAATGAAAATGGCATACACGGGATTTCCAGTATGGTATTCTCAAATTGCCTGTGAACTTGGAAGGGAGCAGGATGTAATATAGAATGTAATATATATTTGATATATATTATGAAACTATATAGATATATGAAACTATAGGCAATATAGTTGTTACCATGCTCCTGGGCATTATGGTCTGTTATACTGTTTTTATATTATGATGTATGTTGTATAGAATGTGTGGGTGAGTGTGTAGAGTGTGATTGTTGGAATTGTAGTATATATTTATGCTTGTATCTCAAAGGTGCATAAATTTCGTTGTGCTGTAGCACAATGACAATAAAGTTACTACTACTACTACTACTACTACTACTACTACTACTACTACTACTACTACTATATAGAATATTGAATAGAATATAACAATGAATGAGGTCAATTAATAGTGCAATCCTATGCAAGTCTACTCATAAATAAATTCTACTGAGTTCAATAAGTCTTGTTCCTATGTAGATCTGTATAGGATTACAGCCCACCTGTGATAGCAGAATAATAGCATTGGTGTTCCATCATAGCGCAGAACATCAGAGTGCATCCCCAGAGCAGAATCCAATCTATTGCAAAGATCCAAGTGCTGTCATACACAACTTATTTAACTTTAATGCTGTGCTCTCTCATGCTAGTTTGTTAGAATGCAATTAACCCATTCCCAAGTATTATTGTACATACTCAAGCTCTTCAATATTATGTGGAAAACATGCCACTGACGTCATCAACCTCAGCAATAATAGCTCACTGTAGCAGCGTTCCTGCACATTCTTTGTGTACAAATAATTTATAAGAGCCCAAGATAGAACAAGATGAGAGCTGGAAAGATGGGGCTGTATTGTATCAAGTCCTCTCTTCTGCAACTGTCAATGAATCAGCTGTAGTACTGTTTTCTTTTTTTGATCTCTTGTCTTAGAAAAATTGATGGGAAGATCCAAGCATTGATTACTATCACTTGTTTCCACTAGGACCAGAAGAAGCAATACATGGGTTTACCAAGTGGTGTAGCTAATGATTGTATAGCCTAGAACTGTCACAACCGAAAGTGACGTTATGCCCAGGTTTTTTAAAAAGTGAAAATTAGGGGAAAATTCACCTCCCGCCCCAGCAGCTCACCACCCATTTGCTCTGCCATCTCCCACCAGCCAGTGACATAGTTGAGGCATCTGTCTGCTACCTCGGCTCAAAGAGATTTTGTAGGCCTTCCCCAACAAAATCAAATTTAATTAAGGAATTTCTACCCAACATTGCATGTATGCAACAGGGATCAAAGGTGTACGCCTTTGGGCTGGGCAGAAATGGGTTAAATAAATAAATAAAAAGTGTGCCCCTTATTGGTTAGAGACACTGCTGGGGTGAAGAAGGACAGTTGTTCTTCCCTGCTAAATAAAAGGGGAGCAATACTTGAAAAAGTGCCTATTCACCCAGTTAGTAGAGGTAACTGTATTATGATACATGGAAATGAGAGCTGACCCATATTGGCATCTTATTAGTTCCATGCTGTATCATAATAACATCTCATTGGCTGTTAGAACAATCAGGGTGCAATCCTAACCCCTTATGTCAGTGCTTTCCAGCACTGACATAAGGGCAATGCAGTTCTTAGGTAAAGGAACAAACATTCCCTGACTTTGAGGAGGCCTCCATGAGTGACACCCAACATCAGGATGCAGTACACAGCCCATTGGCACTGCTATGCCAGTACTGGAAAGCACTGACGTAAGGGGTTAGGATTGCGCCCTCAGTCTCATAGGTCAGTTTTGAGTTAAAGAAATCCAGTTTTTGCTCCTTAAGGCAGTTGTGTTTTCATTTTCAGGTTGACTGGTCATAACTTTTGATAGAATACAGATATTCCAATGCAGTTGGTTTCATTGCATTCTGCATTAGATTACTTTTCTAATGATATGATATGATGATATTATTCGTACATACCAAGGTTTTCACAATTTTGTCCACTAGTGTCAAGCTCAGCTTGTTGTCCCCCCTAAAGCTTGTTACCCAGTGAAGTTGCTACCCCTGGCACCTCCTTAGCTATGCCACTGGGTTTACCATTTGTTAGTTTACAACATGCCACTGGGTTTACTTTGTTAGTTGGTCAATACAACCATGTTCTGTGGGTTAATTAACACTGAGATCCAAAAATCTAGTAAACTTCAAAGGTAACCTAGTAAAGTTTGTTGTTGTTGTTGCTGTTTGTTACTGAACCATAAACATACTGATCTGAACCATATATGAGAATGGATGATGGCCGGATCCCAAAGGATCTCCTCTATGGAGAACTCATGCAAGGAAAGCGCCCTACAGGTAGACCACAGCTGCGATACAAGGACATCTGCAAGAGGGATCTGAAGGCCTTAGGAGTGGACCTCAACAAGTGGGAAACCCTGGCCTCTGAGCGACCCGCTCGGAGGCAGGATGTGCAACATGGCCTTTCCCAGTTTGAAGAGACACTTGGCCAACAGTCTGAGGCTAAGAGGCAAAGAAGGAAGGCCCATAACCAGGGAGACAGACCAGGGACAGACTGCACTTGCTCCCAGTGTGGAAGGGATTGTCACTCCCGAATATATATATAAAATCAGAAGTTAGTAACCCTATGTACTTCTACTATTTTAGAGAAATGACTACACCATGCTATACTTCCAGCTCTTGGAAGGGAACGTGGCCTTGCAAGATTGTCAGCTTGTCTTTCTAGAGCAATAACATTTGCATAAGTCCTTTCAGTTCCTCCGTAATCCTCTGAATTTTGTTGGCTTATCCTTCTTGAGCTTTTGCTCTCAATCCTTTAAGATTTACCTGTTTTTTCCTATTAGTCTGGCTAAAATAAATGAGAATATTCATGACTGGAAGGAAATATAAAAATCTCCACATTTATATTCACCACCCCAACCCACGTCTCCCCTTTCATGATGACATACCACAATTGCAGTGCAAGGCTTTATCCATCTTTGCGAGCATAATCAAGGCCACCTTTCACAATTAGCACTGCTGGAGAAAAGCATAGCACCATCGCTTGATATTTTCGCATTAGACATTGCTATTCGAGTTGCTTGCTTGTGCTGCCACATTGGGGGATTGTTTCTCGATCAAGCACTCCAAAGCACTAATAACGAAGGCAGGCAAAGAATCTACATATCGCAAAATGCTCAAGCATGGGAACATTCACTTCAACCTTGATGATCAGTGACAAAGAACTGACTGATGCTATCAGGGACAATGGCTTCTGTCAGACTGAGTTCTGGCAATAACTCAGGGCAGAGCCGAATATTTATGGATGGATTTTTCAGTGTCCTTTTAAAGTAACTTGATTTGCAGTATGAGAGGTAGTGGAGCCCAGGCTTGCCTTGCAAATATTTATAAGAGGAGTCAGCCCCTAATCTCACCCATAGGTGACCACAAACTAGAAGCGTGCTAAGTTTAACCCTATCCTCAAAATGATCTTGTCTCTGCACATAAATAAGCTGTACCCTAAGTGTGAGAGTCTCATTTTCAACATTAGATCACCTTCCAAAGATACATTTATTCAGGACAGATGGTTTTCATGTGTATTTCCTACATAGGTTGTCAACAAGTTTTCTCGGTTAGAGCTATCCATAAACCTGAGGCATTTCAGGAAGGGTCCTGCTGATGTCACAAGATTGCCAGCCACTGAGACATAAGGGGGAAAATATCAGGGTCTAGTGACAAGGAATGGAGTCCAGCAGTGGACCAGAAATAACATGGAATTTATCTTTGCTCCCCATATATGTGTGTGAAGGAAAAACAAAAAACCCTGCCAACTGCCAACTGACCAGAAAATGAGGGCAGCCTATCATGAAGCAGCTGCTCTGAGTGGTGAGTTGGGGGGATGGTAAGCTGATGAGGTGTGCCCCACACCCCATGTCTGCCTGCTGCCCACCCAGTCACTTCAGTTGGCTGTCTAATCCTTCTCTTAACCTTTGAGACTGAATGAGAAGAGAGTCAGGGCAATGGCAGCTCATCTTTTCCTTCAACATCACTATTGAAATCATAGAAGCAAAGCTGCAAGAAACAACAGCACAGTGATCCTGTTTTGAGCACTTGCTTTCCTGGGTAATCAGAACAGGATCTCTCAGTTTCACTACTTTCTCCTTCTTTCCTACTTTCTTCAGTTTCCTGCTTTCTCTGTCTCCTTATCCTTCCTTTGAGATCTGGAACCACCTCCTCCTGCTTGCTCCAACCCATCCTATTGAAATGAACAGAATCAACAGAGCAAATAAACAGGATCAACAGAGCACTCCCAGAATGCCCCACCCATCTTGTTTGTGTCAGCAGGACTGTCAGGAGCAAGCAAGACAAGATGGCAATTGACCTCAAGATCAGAAGAAGGCAGGGAGGTTCCAAATCACTGTTGTGTACTCCACCTTGCTCTCTTCTTCTTGGCCACTTGCCTGCTTCCTTAAAACTGCGCAGGCAAGGAGGAGAGCAAGGAGGAGGGGGAGGCATCAACAGTGGGTTTTTGTTTACATTTTGTTCAAAATGGTAGGGGTGGCAAATATGCTCCATTTCAGGGCATTATTCTCCTGCAGCTGGCATTCAGAGACATACTGCCTCAGAGTTAGTATAGAGCCGTCATTATCCCGTGCTGCTAGCGATGTGTGAAGGAGCCAAATGAATGGCTCACAAATGGTTAGCCACACACCATCATAAGCTTTTCCCTGGTAAATTATGATCAGTCTCCATCCAAAATGCTTGTTCTCATATTGAAGTGGGTTAAAAATTGAATCTCCAAAAACCAGGTACTGAATGCATTCAGTAAATGGCTCCACTAAGGAAGACGTCACCAACTGTTGGTTCCCTTTTATGAAAGCTCTAGAATAAAATGGCTGGAAGCATTGGCAGTCCATAGATTGCAGATACAAGTTTTATTTTTTTTTTTGGAAAGACTTTTATATGGTTTGTCTCTTGTAAATTTCATTTTATGGTCAATAAGTATTCTTTGGTATGGAGAGGTTTCATTTTATTTCCTTTTTATATCATATAACGTGGACTGTTGCATGCCTTCATGCCTCCCTCTCCAATATTTAAATGGCCTATTTTTGAGTCTCCATAAATTGAGTTCTTTAACATTTCCCCTCTGGAAAGGAAAATGATTAGCAACTGAGCAGAAGCTACATTTTAAACTACACTTAATGATTACTTTATTTTCTGCGCCACAACCTGCTCCTATTTTATTTTCACTGCAGATAATAACAATGCAAGAGATGCAGGAACTCCAGCAGTGTTCTCTGTAATGTTTGGCCTTTTGAATTCAAAGTGCTTTGTGTAATCTTGTAAACTTGCTGTTCTTACAACAATCTTTTGAGGTAGGTAACAGTTATTCCAGATGGGAATCAGCCTCAGCTTTCCTAGTGCAGGGGTGTCCAACTTGTTTCATACCGAGGGCCGAATAGCATGAGGGCCGGAAGTGATGTCATTAGGCAGGAAGAGATGTCATTAAAAAGGTCAAATCCAAAAATAAGTACTTTTTCTCACTTAGGAACTCATTAGCTGCAAAAGACAGAAGATAAAACACACAAATCTTGATCATATTTCAAGTTATTGGAGAGCCCAATTTTCAAGTGGGCTGCCCTTTCAGCAGTAACTCCTCAGCGAAGTTCAGCAGCTGAGAGCCTGAGGGCCAGATAAAAAGCTTCTGTGGGCCACATCTGGCCCCCGGGCCTTATGTTTGGCACCCCTGGTCTAGTGATTAAGTGACAAGTCTCCTGCAGAGTTCCAGCATTTGGATTCCATGTCTGCCTCTTGGAGTTGGCATCAGGTTGTGAGGGGCTTCTGTGGCAGCTCCTTCCTGCCGCTTGATGATACATTGGACATTACCACTGCCACCGGTACTGAGGGTTCAAAGGTCAGTCTGACCAGGCAGTTGACATGGGCCAGTACTCCACCTAGTCAACCTGAGATGCCCCCTCAACTGTCTCTGAATGCAGTTGCAAAGGTACAATGTTGGGAGAGACTGTCGCAGTTTTGCTTTTAGGCTTCTAAGAGGCATTTAGCTGGATATAGAAAGCTGGACTCAGTGGACCTTTGGACTCAATGATCCAGCAGGACTTGTGTTGTCTAAGAGCATAAAACACACTATTACACTATGGATCATTTCCCACAATTGTTTCAACATGTGGTCACTATGGAACTCTAGCCTATGCATACTTCCAGCTGCATCAACCTGTACGTGAATATGCTGTCATGGATTGAATGATGGCTGAATTTAACTTGTGGTATGCCCTTGCCAATCTGCATAGCAGTTGCATGACAAAACCTGAATGTAGCCTTTGGTGATGTACAAGACCAATTTGGCACGGGCTGTAGTGATAAAAATTCAGCACTGAGTAGTTTTTTTCCTATGGCTGTAATGCATTGAAATTGTAGTGAATTGGTATAACCATTTATGTAGGCTGGCTAAGGGAATGGACTGAGAAAGTGAATTTTAGTAGATTAATTATATATAGAATTTTAATGGGATACTTTATATTGGTGCATAGTTTTGTAGTTACTCACTCTGGCCCCAATCTGAAGTGGTTTGTGTGAAGCAATCAGGGATACATACATGGTGGAACTATTCTAAAAAGTTTAAAATCCTGCCAATCCATGGCCAACACACCCACACATGTCTACCACTACATTTGCAAATGTGGTCTTGGGTCTGGGTTTGTCTGGCCCAGAATTACAACAAAACTGAGGAATGTTTTGTTATATTGGCCTCTTATAACTAGAGAGGCCAAAACGTAGTAACTGGCTATTTGGGAGACCATTGCATTCTGAGTGAACAACCTCAAAGTGCATGCATGTAAGATTAACCCAGTTAGTCTTATAGTAACCATGAGACAAAGTTTCCAAAAGAATATAGAATTTGTTGAGAGATACTTTGTTTTCGTATTTGGGACTGCTTAGTAGATGGAGAGGGGTTGTTGCTCAAGGTAGCTCTGCTGTAGCCAAAATAGTTGGCTTATCTAATTTGCAGCTAGAAGGCAATTTTTACAACCAACAGCAGCATAAAAACATCCATTCATCCTCCACCATTTGCAATTTAAGTCAAAGGTAAGAAAACAGTCAGATTGATGTGAAGCAGAACACATGAAAAAACAAGACAAGCCTCTTAACTGCAACTCACTGCATGTCAACCATCTTAATTGCAGGAGTTGAAGAGTTTGAAGAGGAGGTTTGATGGACAACAAAGAGATGGGTCTGTACAATGTTTGCCCCATTTCTGTGAATGGAGATGGGATATCGAAGGAACAGCAGTAGTAGTGTCATATTATTCCTTCTACATGTTCTCTCCATGCTCTCTGTTACTGGAGTAGAATGGGAGGCAGCCACATAAAAACGACAATCACACTGTTGAGGTAACCTACGAACATGTACGTCAGGATGCATTAGGCTGTTTTATGCGGCATCAGGCCATTGGTCCATCTAGCCCAGCATTGTTTCCTGAGACTGGAAGTGGCTCTCTGGCATGTCAGACAGGAATCTTTTCGAACCCTATGTGAAGAACCTAGAGAATGAGCCTGAGACCTTCTGCATGCAAAGCACATGCTCTAGCAGTAAGCTGTGCCCTCCCCACTTTCCTTTCTCTGTCTTCTCAGTCTCTATTGGCATATTTGGCCACTCTTTTCCTAATCTGTCTTAAAGATTAAAATACTAGAAAAAACGTCCCATGATAATTGATTCCAAAGATAGGTGTATAGCATTTCTTGGGCAGACTTTAATCTAGCACCCTCAACATTTCTGCTCATAAATCATACTGTGAAATCAAGAATGCTGACATCCAGATATACTTATTCAACATCCTCATTTTCAATTATAAACAGGAATTTTTAGTATCAGCTAACTCCTCACAATCTGGATAGTCATGGCCTATTCAACTTGAACAGAAGATTCGGTTCAAGAAGATCAACCAAGAAAGGCTAGACCTTTATTAGCAAGAACTCCTCATTACATTTATATTTAAAAATAGTACAGTCTCATGGTAAAAAAATACAGTTTCTCTGAACTGTTGTCATAAAGTCATATACATTTGGGTAGCCTTGGCATGAAAATATTCAGATTTCACCACTCAAAATATACCAAAGTGGTGGGAGGAAAAGACTTCTAAGTCAAACTTTTTTGTTTTTTGTTTTGTTTTTTGCTTTATTGAGTGCAATATGTTTTCATAGCACTCAGCTTCTGTTTTCACAAAAGTTGCATAGCACATCAAATACATTCTCTAGAGAGGTTCTCTCTCTCTCTCTCTCTCTCTCTCTCTCTCTCTCTCTGTGTGTGTGTGTGTGTGTGTATGTGTAGAAGTTTATGAAAACAGAAATTTTAAGTCTTGCCAAGCTGCTATTATTTTCAACAAAAATTTCTATTTGCATATTCCTTATTGGGAGTAGATACTGGAATCACGAATATTGAACACAATTTCATGTCTATCATGGCTTGTCTATCATGGCTTATCATGGATTTGAGTGAGAATTTCTCACCATTTGATAGAGTGGAGTAAAATGACAGATGCCATGTGAGGATTTCAAAATGTCCATATTCAGTTTTATGATGATATCATTGGTGATAAGATATCCAGTACCTTAGGAGTGCTGCTTACAGTGTATAAATCATTATGTAGTGTGTAAAATACTGTTGCATGATGGCACTTGGTATGAGCAAACATTCCCGGGAAACTGAATTGGCTGCAATACAAAATCAATGATAGTTTTTAAAGGTGCAAGTTGAGACATAGCTTGTGTGTTTCTTCCAAATGCAAGAGCCTCCTTGCCATGCAGTGTTTACATTTCTGTCCACCTCAAATATAACAAGTCTTATATTAGCCTGTTTATTGATGTTATGACTTCATAAGCTTCAATAGATGCAGCTTTGAAAGTTGTCTATGACTTCAACTCCTATATCCCTTCAGCTACAATAAGTTTAGCATATTGTTTTGACCACTAGGTGGAACTGCAGAACCTCAGCTAATTTTATGCTGTTTGCTGAAAGCTGTTTGCCTTGAAATTCAGATTAACCTTGATTATTATACCAGGTACTATCTGGTATACTCAATACACCAATACTTCTTCTGTGATATGCAATAGACCGATAGTACCCTGAAGCATCATCCTTGAGTTTGGGAGTTTGTGTCTCAGGATTCATCAAGGCACAGTCCCCAAAGTGTTTTCATTAGACATACACATTCATTTCATAAGTAAGGAAAAACTGAACTGAGTCAGGTTCATTAACTGCAATTTGCCACCCCCTCACTGGTGGGCAGCTCCGTGCCCTCCATCTTCCTGCCCGCCTGCCTGATGGGCCTTCTTCTCCTCAAGATGGCAGTGGCCACTCAGATTCATTTAAAAGAGCAGGTGAGTCTTGTGATCCACTTAAAAATAGCCAGTGAGTAGCTGCAGGGGCAGAGGCAGGTGGGCCTGTGGCCTGATCTGCAGTTAGTTAAATCCATGGATGCAAAGACTGTGGATATGAAGGGCCCACTGTACATTTCTCACCCTGCTCCTTTCTGTACTGAAAGAGCTGATAGTGCTTTTTTTTTATTATTACATAGCAGAGTAGTGGGCATCCTTCTCTTGAAAAGTGTTGCAAAGGAGCAACAAAGCTTTCCTTAGTGACCACTCCCTTTCCCCCCACAACACCGTGGACCAATGCACCATCTGAGGCATTGTGGGAGGAGGCAGCCATCAGAAAACAGTGCTGGAAGGAGCTCTGGTAGTGTATATTTCTATTCCGACTCAGTGATGACTGTCATTCCTCTGTGAGCCTTTTCTTTTACCCTTTTCCTTGCTTTCCATCCCCTGAAGTCTCCATGCATTAATCAGTTCTCCCATATATGGGAGATGCTGATGTGGTAAACCACTCTGAGAACCTTTTCTTGAAAAGCACCTTATAATGAATACATAAGCCAGCCATTTTCAACCACTGTGCCGTGGCACACTGGTGTGCCGCGAATGGTTCCCAGGTGTGCCACAGGAATTTGGGAGAGGATCATTTATCAATAAGACCATTGGGGGAATGTGAGCCCCCATTGACAGCACAGCGTGCCTTGTCAATTGTCAAAAAGTTGAGGGTGTGCCTTGACCATTTTAGTGCCTTGCCAGTGTGCCATGAGATGAAAAACATTGAAAATCACGGACATAAGCAGACAAACCATACTAGGCTTGTACCTCCCAGATGAAGAACTATGGCTTCTGTATGCTTAAGCCCCAGGATCTCCCTGCCTCCTTGCCCCCCTTCTAAGTCTTAACCAAATTCTGTTGGAAGGTGAAAATCAAACAGCTAACTAGAAATACTGAGGTTAGGGCACCTCAGGATACACTGAGGATATATGGGTTGAGGGGTTCAATGCATCACAGAAGAATCTAGATCTACAGTATGTTGAACATTTTTTTAAACAATTAAAAATAATTCAATGCAGAGTGTTTCGTGTTTTGTTTTGCACCTAAGTCTCTCTTAACAACCCACTTTCTGGAAGGGCAGGAATTTGGTGCACATGGAGTGGAAAAGGCCAAGCAATGGTGTGAGAGAATAAGGTGACTTTCCATGGGTACTGCTGCCAAAGAGCAATCAGAGCTCTTTTCTTGCACCCAGAGGAAATGTTCATTGGTTCATGCAATGGGGCAATACAGATTAATTCCAGGATCCAAAGAACTGTGCAACTATTTCTGCTTGCCCAAGGGGACTTTTGGCTGACATTTCTGGAAAGACAGTCTCATGCTGCATGGCAGACCATGCTTCAAATTGAAGGAATTTCCAAACCACTTTATAGAGTCTACTGTTTACAGGTCTCCAGATCTTCTTTAACATATATCTTTACACCTTGGCCTAAGTCACTGCTGTGGTCAGGCTTCTGTATTGACTCTGTCACAAGGGACAGGCCATGGCTCAGTGGCAGAACACTTGCTTTTCAGGCTGAAGGTCCCTGGTTCAATCCCTGTCATCTGTAGCTAAAAGGATCAGGCAGCAGGAAATGCTCAAGAAGAGGCTGAGCAGATTCTGGAGAGCACTGTCATTATGATTAGAGAGGGTCACCAACTCTGACTGAAGCTATGTCTGGACGTTCTTTCTTCCCACATGATGTAATGTTGGAAATTCCTGGAAGCTCTGTTGATATCTCCAGAATTGCTGTCAGTAGGCATCTGAAGGTTGATGCTGAATCCTTCAGACTCCGGTCCAATCCTAGGGAGCAAGCAACCCTAATAGTAAATAATACTGCAGTATACGTTCTAATCCTAAGGCTTCTAACGTTCATACCAGCTCAGATTCCATGTGGGGGAAAAGTAGAGAAAAGTGTATCTTTTTAGTCAAAGCAGAACTACGTTAGACAGAGAGGCTAGGTCAGGTGTCCCTTATTGATTGGACACTGAATCTTCCCAGTGCCTTAGCAATCTGAATACTATCCATCATTGTCTTTTGATGTTTCAAGTTCTTCCACAGGCAGCAGGCAATGAGTTAATGCAGGGGTCTCCAAACTCCGGCCCAGGGGCCAGATGTGACCTGCGGCCAGCCTCTATCCGGCCTGTGGATAGCCTTTGTCCCCTGAAAGCCCCTGGCCCACTTTGCTGAACATGACTGGAACTATGCTCTGGTTGCATCTGGAGGGTGTTCTAAGGACCAGAGAGGTTGAACGAATGAGCCCATTCATTCATTTATTCACACATATAAGTTCCATTTCTAATTTATTTATATAAATTTTATATTTAATTTTTTTTTTCTGGCCCTCAAAACCGTGCTGGACATTTGATGCGGCCCTCTGGCCAAAAAGTTTGGAGACTCCTGAGTTAATGCATATTACCCTTACATGAAGCTGACTAGTAACTACAAGTGATACATTTGTTACCCCGATGCAAGACATGTTCATGATGGAAGGGACTGAATAAGCCTAAAACTCTCACTGCAGTGTTTAGAACAAAATGAAGGCTACTGGAAAATAGCTATCCTTTCATGCACCATTGGAAACTGTTTCTTTTAAACTCCTTTGACAAATAGTGCCTGGAATAGATATTGGTATTGAAATGATAAATCCTATTTCTTTCAGTAATGCTGAGATGCTCCAACCGTTTCCTTCAGATTTGCATGCCAAGAGAAGTATAGGAAATGAAAAAAAAATGGCTGCCTCCTTCCTGGCTAATTCATTAAACCGTTCTTGTTTCCCCTGCAGTGATTAGTTGTGTCGAGATCTGGAGGTTGATGTAGCAGCAGCAAAGTATTTTTCTGTTTGACGAACTGAGCAGTTTTTATTTCATTGTGAAACAATGGCTAGCAGATGGAAAACTGAACTTGGTTGGCTATTGCGATACCAATCCATAAGCAACTTGGTTTCCTTCTTCCATGTCCTCATCTTGGGGCAACTGGACAATGTTTTTCTGGTTTTCTTTTGTTTTTTTTAAAATAAATCTTCCAAATACTATGTGGAATTTAATCGACATTGAAGAACAAATGTAAAACCTAGGGCTCATTTAATCTGGATTGATTAGGAAAGATGCTACCTGTGATGGGGCTAGAAGATGTAAATAATATTATTATTATTAAAAGTGGGACCCAACTAGTAATTAATACAAGGTCCAGCTAAAGAAATGGCAGCTGAGAGAGAATAACATTTCTAGGCATATTAACAATGCTTTATTTATTTATTACAGATACAGGTAAGGAAAATTGGATAGACTTAGGGTTAGGACTACATAGGTTACACACAAGGTTGGTGGCCATCGATTACAACAAACATTAATCCAAACGAAATTAATAATCAATACAAAAATTATCATATTCATTAACCCAACTGATTAATACTTTAACATTCATTTCTAGGCATATTAAGACATAGCCCTGTCGTCCTTTTGTTCCCCCACAACTGGTATTCAGAAGCATAAAATCCTCAGGTTCATGCATGGCAGCCAGCTTCATACCCTATCCTCTAGCAATATAGAGCACAGCAGGAAAGACCTAAGGGAGGGGGGAAGTAAAAAGGTGCCCTTTTTCCTTCCCCTCCCAAAATTCTCCCCACTCTGCAAGGTCTCTGTTCCAAACCAATGCTGGACAAGAATGGTCCTTTTAGGAGTGAAGAATTCACTGCAATGCTTTGTTGATTCCGCTTTTAGCCTCCTTAGAGAAAAGTATATCTGCTTTTAAAATTACAGGTGTTACTGGAGTTTGCATTTTGTTCCTATGTTGTTGTTTTTCATGAAAGCTACTGTTATGTTCACCTGGAATTCTACAGAGTGTGGCAGATAGATTCCCTGGAGTCATGATTGCAGCTGAGTAGGCCAAGAATGAATCCATTTCTTAAGTGATGGTGGAGGCAGGGATCTCTCCTGCGGCTTGTGTGGCTGGCATAAAATATTTTCTGGTTCCATTTTTGATGAAGAAGAAAGGCACATTGGATCTTACTAAGCTTCCTCAGACCCTCTCTCTCTCTCTCTCTCTCTCTCTGTGTGTGTGTGTGTGTTTGTGTACTTCATATATAAACACACTAAGCATCCTCAAATGCATGCTTTCAAACTTTCACATCCTCAAACTTAGGCATACTAAACATTCTCCAACTTTCACCTAGCACTTGAGGACAGTAACCCCTTAGCAGCCAATTCACTATTCCTTGCAAAAAACCCTTTGAGTCTATTTTCATTGCCTTCCACCTACTTCCAAATCAATGTAAGTTACTAATGAGAGCTGAAATGAAACCACTCACCAGTAATATGGGATCACATCATTGTGAATTTAGTCATAATGACTTGTTCTTACCATAGAGAAATGGTTACTTTCGAAGCAGAATGACTGGTGGTAGGACATTAAGCACCTGCAAGCCTCACTTGCAACTGCAAGCCTCACTATATAATATGCATAATAATAAAAAGCCCCTTGCAGCCATTCTTCATATCTTCCTGGATGCCGCATTCAATAAACTGGAAATAGAACTATAGACTGTAGTACATGATTTAGAGCAGAGATGTCAAACTCATTTCATAAAGAGGGCTGAAGTCAGCATGCACAGTGCCAGCTGAGTGCCGAAGTGACATCATTAAGCAGAAAGTGACAGCATTAAGCAGATGATGGCCAGAAATAAGCCCTTTGTTTTTACACAGAAACTCATGAGTGGCAAATTACAGAAGGGGAAATGTGCAAATCTTGTTCATATTTTCAAGATATGAGAGAGCCCAATTACACAGGTCAACACACATTTTGCTTCCTTAAACATTGCTTCCTGGGTATATTTGGGGTGCTGATTGCAAAAATGGCATCCGTTTTGCCCTATCATGTCTCATTTTGGAGATATAGTATAGCCTCATTAGTGAATGGTTCAAGCAGCTTCCTCATGAGGAAGTCTACACCAAGCACTAATGAGGCTATACTAGACTTCCAAAACTAGACATGATAGGGCAGAATGGATGCCATTTTTGGAATCAGCACCCCAAATTCATATCAAACCACCATAAAGTTTGAGAAAAACTTTTCTGACCCTCAATTTTGTAGGCCTGTGTTATCAAGCCAGCAGAGCCCTATTGTAATAGGGGCTAAATAAATTGCTGGATAAAGGCCCA
Source organism: Tiliqua scincoides (assembly GCF_035046505.1). Taxonomy (NCBI): domain Eukaryota; kingdom Metazoa; phylum Chordata; class Lepidosauria; order Squamata; family Scincidae; genus Tiliqua; species Tiliqua scincoides. Next base: position 48,243,725 of record NC_089826.1, read on the forward strand.
TGGGCCTTATGTTTGACACCCCTGATTTAGACCAGGGATGTGCCGATCCACTGTGAGCCAAGTTCTGAGTCCCTGCCCCCTTTGAGTCAGTTCATGCATGAGTCTGAATGGGCTGTCTTTGTGACTTGGACAGAGCCTTTTTGGGACTCTGATTTGAATCAGAGTTTTTTTTGACAGTCAGGCGCATCTCCACAGAAAAAACGGAGCTGCGTGGTGGTGGTGGTGGTGTGAATGTGTGTGAGTGTCAGAGTTCTCTACTCCCCATGTGTAAAAAAAGCTCTGCTGTTCTTCAAGTTTCCGAGCCTCCACTTGTTCCTGAGAAAGGCTCCCCAGTTCTGAGTCACTTCTGGTTTCAAAACGTGTGTCTCAAGTCTGCACGAGTCCGGGAAACGCATGTTTCACGACTCAAGTTCGAGTCTTACAAGTTGAGTCACCCATCTCTGCCACTCATGTAAATGAATATGTGTAGATCAAAGGTGGGGCCTACCACTGTGATGCCACGTGGCACCACACTTGTGTGCTGAAGATATGAAGAATGTCTAAAAAGTGGCTTTTGATTACTGTTGCTTCTAATTTCTTAATTGTGGTTAACATGAAAAAAGGGGAATTTGTTCCTTAGAAGGGAGGGCTCATGGCCAAGAGTGACTCTCATTATGCTTATTAAAGTTTCTTGAGAGCGTTATGTTGCACTGGTCCTTACTGCCCGGGTTTGTCTAACACTTCAGAAACTACACAGACTTTTGTTTAATTCTGGGTGGTTCCACTAGGAGCCTTTTAAAATTACCCCAAAATGTGAATGCATATTGTTGTGAGAATTAAGTATCAAAGCTGACTGCTATTGAATATTCTATGAAAAAAGAAACCACATTTTTCAAGGCAAATGATATACAATATTTTAGAACCTCACTGTGCACTTTCAAATTTTTTCTTTGATGGTTTGCATACAGCCTACAAAGACTCTTGGGATGCCATTTCAAGAATCCACGGTTTGTGCTTAATTTATTTGAAGCTCATCAATTGTATTTAAAGATATTCAGGCAGAAAATGTTGAGTTGTAGATGTATAGCTTTTTTCCTTTCCATCAAATTGTAATCACTAGAGGTAGAAACATGAAATTCTTTTCTAGTTCTCACTGATTACGCATATCTTCCAAGTGATTTGATTAAATATAGGCTGATTAAACAAACAGAAAACTGGGAAAAAGAAAAAAACCCTAAAAGAATGATAGAAGCTATTCACATATTGCTATATGTGAATATAGCTTCACATATTATTATTTAATATATAAAGTTTTATAATTTAATATATATTATTATTTAATATATATTAATAATTATTTAATAATTAAATATTATATTTTATTTAATAATTATTAAATAAAATATAATATTTAATCCCCATTATTTAATATATAAAGTTTTCTATAATGTTGAATTTTTGATCGACAGTTATTTTTCTCATGGGGATCATAAATTTTAGGATGATTCCAATGGTGTAATGACAACATCACCGTGGTGACTTCCTTGCAACACCCCTTGAGCCCACAGATGGTAATAGGTTGTGACATAGTGACTCGGCCAGTGAGAAAACGCTGACTGACTCAGAGCTCAGGGAGAAAACAGACCAGTCAGCAGCTCGACCAAGTGGCTGACTCATGTGATACATGAGTATGAGCATGGATCTCTTTATTTTGATGAACTGGGTAACTCTGACACTCCGGTGACCTTATGCCGTCTCTTTAAATACCTAGCTCACTACCAGCCCTTTAAAAATGATGTAAACAACCCAGCTTAAGTTAAACAGTTGTAAGCACTATTGATCTGAACAGAAGATTGTTAGGCAGGAGTTTAATTCTCTTCCACTGAAACAAATGGGACTTTTAAGTACCTAACCCTGATGAGATTCCACTGGGTGCAACAAACATGCAACTTTCCATCTTTCCAGACTGTGTAGGTAGCTGGATCATTTTCCAAAGAAAATTAAAATTAATATTAATTACTGTGGCATAGGAAGCCAAACTGCATTTCTGTCGTCATGCTCCTACAGACATTTCCTTTTTATGGCTTCATTTAATGGTGATGGTTTCCAGCAAATATTCTTGAAACCTCACCCTAAGCACCTTTAAATGTCCTAGCAGATGAGCCCATCACTTCTTGGCCAGATTCGCTGCCTGCTATGGTGGTTTTAAGACAAGAAAAGGAAGTTCTATAACTAGGCTTGGCAACATCTACTGGTGATAATCTAACCTCCTAGGGCTATGTCAGACTTCTGTAACATCGCATTTGACATGCTGCTACTCTGTGAGGTCAGTGATCTCTCTGTGCTGATTTCTGTCATCAACAGTAAGCTGGTCCTGTTTGCAACCTTTTTTTCCATTTCCATCAAACTTTCTCTTTTTTTTTCTGCTTCACTGGTTGACCTTATTTTGCACAGCCCTTACTTCTAGATGCTCTTAACAATAGGCGAGTTCAAACAATGTTCCTCAGCGTTCCTGAGAAACAGGAGTTGGTCAGTCTGTGATCTAGCCTCACCAGTTTCATCATACATTGCACTATGAAGAATAATTGATCAATTTTACCCTGAAGGCTTTTTTATTCCTAGCGAGACCATTCAGGGAGTCAAAATATTTTTTGAGCTATGCTTTCTAATTTCTATGTTTACCCATCTACTACCTCAGCGCGAATCATTAACAAATTAAGGGATGATTAATGGCCACTTAGACTGGAATCATTTCTCTGGCTACAGTTTGAATTAACACCTTACATTTGGAGCGGCCAATATTTGCTGTTTAAAAAAAACTGTATAAAGTGCCTGGCTATTATTAGTTGGTGTGAGGGGTGGGTGGGGGGGGGGGGGAGTGCACACTCACATGTGTGCATCTGTGTGCGTTAAATGATAAAGTGAAGAATTTAATGACATCCTGGAGAAAACAGTTCTGGCTACAAGTCACTGATGCATTTGTAACCTCCAGGTTGGATTGTTGTAATGTGCTCTGCATCGCCTACCATTAAGTACTGTTTTGTTCCCAGAATGGACACTCAAGGAAGCTCACATCAGTTAAAACAATTTAAATGCAATAAAAACTGACATAAATGACAAAACAGCAAAGAATAATTAGCAGCAATGAAATCACAATTGAAACCATAGTTCACACTTCTGTACATTCAAAGCCTTCTTAAATTGGAAATGGCTGCCTTCCCGCTACTGAAAGGCCAACAGTGTGGTGGCCCAGATCATGGCCAGCTCAAGACTTCCTGGCGTCAAATGCTCTCTGCAATGCCCTGGCTGGCTAACGTGGCCAGCCTCTGCTCCTCCTACTCTCTATTCTTCTAGCTTAGCACTCTCCAGCTAGATGCATTTCTGACTTAGGTGGGACACACAGAAAGACCTCCCCTGCGGATCTGAACTAGTAGGCAGACTAATTTGGGAGAAGGGGCTCCTTCAAGTTACCTTCTCCCAGCTGTGTAGGGCTTTAAAGATTAAAGCTAGTACACTATATTGTGTCCAGAACTGGCAACCAAGACGTTGTTGCAAAAATGGGGTGACTGGTGCCAAAGGACAACTCCAATTAACAACTGAGTCGCCATATTTAGAACCCACTGAAGCTTCCACAAATTTTTCTAAGAGAGCCCCGCAGTGAGTGTATTACAATCCATTAATAATTCACTGACGCTTCTGCTGGTGGAAAATACTGCTGCCTAGTTGTTTGTGGCGGGCTGATTAGAACTCATCACCCCCTTCCAGCTTGTCATCTTCCACAGCACACTGCTCAAAACACCCAGTTCAACTGGCCTCATGGATAGGACAATCAGTAGCATAGCTGGTGGGGTGGGTACCTGGATGTGGGGTGATGATGCCCCCTGCATCATTGTGTCACCCCCCCCCCGCGCTGTCACTCCTCCTCTTCTGCAGGCACAACCCTGACCCCCAAAATGGATCCATTTGGAGCTGTAGGAAAAGAAGGGCAGATAGAGGGCTGATTTTGCGGCATTCGCTGCACACCTCTGGGAAGTGCTGTCACTCCCCCAGCAGAAATGGTGGAAAATCACCACTCCACTGCAAGGGGGTAATGTATCCCCCTGCCCGGCTTAGATACACCACTGGGTTACCCTGGCCAGAATACTTGATTACTATTTGTTAACTTTTACAACACTCCTGTATGTTTTCAATCCTGCTGATTACATATGTTCTACAGATAGTGTAGATAAAGCAACAAAATGTCTTTTGGCACCTTGAAAACGAACACATTTTATTGTAACACAGGGTTTCATGGACTCCAGTTCCCTTATGTCCCTTACTCTTGTAACCCTGGAAGAGATGCCACAGGAAAAAAACGCTACTAGTTTTCAGATTATCAAATGCATGTGTAGCCTTGTACTTATATTTTGTGGGGCATTTTGGCCATTTTAATTTATATTGTACAGCTTTCTAGGATTCTTCTTTCTAGCATTTCCTAGGGGCATGCAAGAGAAGTAAATCATTGTTTGTGTCCATTTGTTTTCATCATTAAAAGCTACATTTGTGTTCTGTGTTCATGCAGCATTGTCACATTTCTAACATCATGAAATTGACCAATCATCCATCCATCCATTTCCCTTGGGTTCTGAATGGAGAACCAGTTCTTCTTGTCTTGCTCATCTATTGTGGCCTTTTAGCCAATACACTTGAAATTGGCACACTTTTGATGGCTTCTCTAAGGGATGATACCTGCCAAATTTCAGACCGATAGCACCAAGGGGACTTTTTTTTGGAGGACGTTAAAAAGGTCATGCTGAGTATGAATACTGTAGTGTGATGTTGGATCAGATGAATCTTTGCAAGCTGTATTTCTTCAACTGAACATCTTCAGAATACTAAACCATGGCAAGAAGTGAACCCCAGCAAGCAATCAGGCACTTTTGTTCCAAAAGTGCTGGGGAAGTAATATGTATAAAGAGGTAATGGTGATAGAACTGTTGGGGGAGGAGGTAGGAGATTTTAAATGAACTGCTTCAGTTTAAGTAATGATGCTTGGGCATGGCTGTGCCTAGGGTCAGAGCACTTTATTTTAATTCCACCTAATCCCACTTGATATTCCTTATCTCCTGCTATTTGGTGTGAGTTTGTCGAACTCAGTCTGAGTTTGTCTTGGGTTGCTTCAGGTTTTTTTTTGGGAAGGAGGCATTGTTCTCCGCTATGACAGAAACTTTAAATTGGGACCCCAGTATCAGCAGTGAGTCAAATCTGTGAATGCCGGGGTCCTATTGTTGTGGGGGCTTGTCATTGCTTTAGCTGGAGCAGTTCATTCAAAATACCACTGTTCCTGCCCTCCCCCACTAGCTTCTAGGTAACCACGCATCACAGCAATTTTCAACCTTTGTCATCTCATGGCACATTGACAAAGTGCTAAAATTGTCAAGGCACACCATCAGTTTTTTTAGCAATTGACAAGTGACACTGTACTGCTGGTGGGAGTCCTACATCCCCCAATGGCCGTACTAATAAATAACCCTCCCCCAAAGTCATGTGGCACGCCTGCAGGTCATTTGCAGTGTGCCAATATGCTGTGGAACACTGGTTGAAAATCACTGATATATAAGATTGCACTGTTAGAAAAGTTGGAGTGCTGGGATCACTCAAAACTGGAAGTACTGTGGTCTGATAAATTACTTTTCCTTGGGCGTAGGCTGGGAAATTGTGGAAGGTCTGCAGCACTTATGAGAGTTACCACTGATACATCTTGCCATCGGCTGTTTTATAACTTTAGCCTCTGGTTAAAATGTTATATAGGTCTGAGCTAAACAATCTTTGTACTTGCTCAAAATCAGTAGAATGGGTAGCTTTGCTGAAGGCAAAAAATTGATTCCATTGATTATTATGCCGTTGCTCTGAAATGGTTTTCCCTCTGTACTATGCTGGATCTGTGAAGAGATGTCCTTTTAACACATCAATTCAATTTCAGTTTCAACAACCTTTAATGGCATAGCAAAAAGAAAAAAGAGCTACAACATACACACAACATACATAATTACTTAAATAAATAAACAAACTGCACCAATACAAACCATCAATTAATTATAAATAACCACAGGGAGATTACGCCCACATGTGCCAATTAGGGCTGCTTGGAACTATTAGCAATAAGGACCTTTGTGAGGAATTCAGCAATGAGAGATGTAATATCGTGTGAGAAGTCGTGTAGAAGAAACACTGTGAGAAGATGGGGGGCAGAATAATTAGAGATAACAGGGCCCAAAATGGAGCAGCGGAGTTTGTTGAATGTTGGGCAAATACAAAGAAAATGGATAACAGAATCAGGCTCAATACCACACCAATTACAGCGCCTTTGATCGAAGGGAACCCAAGAATAACGGCCATTCAACATCGCGGAGGGAAATACGTTAAGCCGAGCTAACATAAAAGCCCTCCTCTCAAGGGGGTTCACAAGAAGTTGAAAATAGGAATGGCCATTAGCTAAGGCAGGAGAGATTATTATTATTATTATTATTATTATTATTATTATTATTATTATTATTATTATTATTATTATGGAATCTTTTAACACATTAGAGTAGACAATGGAGGGGAAAGCTAGCTTCACATTAAGCGCATGTTTATCCTTCGGATTATTAACTAGTGAAACCATTTCACAGATCTGAAGCTGTTGATTGCCAATACAAAAAACATCCAGGCTTGGTAATGATTTAAATGGTTGTCTCATGGGAGTTTCCTTTGATTCCACATTGTCAAGTCTCTTCTTGTGTGTGTGTGTGTGGAGAATGTTTACAATCACATGAAAACTTCAGTAATGAAATCTGCAAGCAATACAAAAGTGACGAGAGGGGATAAGTCACAAAAAGTATGGCGCTACTATTGCAGACAGTTCTGGGTAATTTGGAACAAAAGTTGGCTGATATTAGAATATAGCTAAATGTGGAATTGTACTTTCGAGATGAACGTTAGAAGACTGTGCTGACAGTATACAGGGCTAATGTGGGGAAAGCAGTGATCCGGAAAATAACTTTGGAGCAATGGTATGTAGTTGCTTTAGCCCTGTTCCATTCAATGCTCTGATGACAAGGACTAAGGTTACAAAGGGAAAATATCAACTGGAAAAGGGGTTGGTGGGTATGTTTTTATAATATTTCTTGTATGCTTTTCTCACACAATTTCTAGTGTATTGCATCTACTACAGATTTAAAAGGAAAGCTGACTATACAGATACAAGCGCTAGGAGCCAGAATAAGAGCAATTATTCCTACAGTTGTAGGAAATTCCATTGATTATATTTATGCTGCCTCTGTGCAGGATACACCTTGCTAGCTCCATGATTGTCCTTATCAAGGCCAACGCAAGACTTCCAAGAACTTGAGGTAGCATGCCTCATGTTGCCCAGGTGCAATGTTTGGCAGGTGCAGCTTTTCAAACCCTTCCATGTTGAGCTGCACCTGCCACAATTCCCTCTTCTATACAATGGTTAAAGGTATAGGCACTCTGCCCTCCATTGTATCCAGTCACCCTGAGGTTAGGGCACTTGGCTAAAACAGTGAATTTGAGAGTACAAGACTATGCATGTCTACTCAGAAGTAAGTCCCATTGTGTTCGATAGGGCTTACTCCCAGGGAAGTGTGTACAGGATTACAGCCTAACAGCCTAACAGCCCAGGTTGGGCAGCAATGTAACACATGTTCCACTGGCGCTGACTGCCGTAAAGCGGTCAGCACCAGCCATAAAGGGCACTCTAGCAGCACATGAACATGCATGCTGCTGGAGTGTTAGCAAAAAATTTTTTATTCTTCACGGAATCAATTCTGGGAACGGGGCTTTCCCTGATTTGGAAAGTTGCTTATTAAGTTGCTGGCCTTTACATTTTATCTTTTTAAAGTTATATGCATTATAGATAGATTTCCAGTTTTACTAAACTGCCAAGTTATCAGTCTTCAATTAGTCAGAAAGTCAGTCCTCCTCCAATCTCGAGCTGAGCAGGCAATTGAATCAAAGGATTCAAAATTTATTTCAGCAGTGCCTCCTAGATAATGGAATTGATCTTGAATGTCCCCTTTCACATTTCCTTGGGCAGCAAAGTTCCGTATAATCTAAAATGCATAATAGCAGCTATTCTGTCAAGTACAAAGTCTTAGAGCAGTGGTTCCCAAACTGGTGGGTTGCGACCCACCATTGAGAACCAAAACTGGACCATTCTCCCTTAAGGGGAGTGGCTTGTTAATGGGCGTCCTGAAGGCACTGCAGCCATCGCAATACCCTGGGAACCCAGAGGCTTTCCCCCTTACCCGGGGGTCCTGCTATCTTTGGGGAGAGTCTGAGAAGCCCACAGCCCTGTCTGTGGGCCTCCCCAATGCTGAAAAGCACTCCGTTTGGGTATTGGAGCACACTTCTGGTTTTTGCACAAAAACTGGAAGTGCGTTCCCATCGTCAAATGGAGCGATTTTCAGTATCGGGGAGGCCTGTGGAGGGAGCTGGGCCTCCTGGACTTTCCCCAAGGCCAGCAGGACCCTCCAGATAAGGGGAAAAAAAGCCACAGATCACTGAGGTACCATCAGGGCACTCCCCGCCCCAGGCCCTGTTCCTGCCCCGCCAACACTCACCTATGGTCCCAAAGTCTGAGTAGGACTTTGGGAACTGCTCTCCTAGAGATAGAGGATACACAGACTAATGAATAATGACTGATATATAGACTTAAGCAGACCCAGTGTAGGTAAAGTTAATTGCTTCTGTTAAATGATTTAATATCACTGGTGTGTGTATGCGTATACAACATAAGTACCTAAGGGCAGGTATGCAAACAAAAGGCAAATTAGCTTCACATTGAAATATTGATTGTATCCAGATGTCCTTTATTCTGAACCTGGAAAATTAATAAAGTTGTCTAAGACAGTGGTTCTCACACATTTAGCACTGGGACCCACTTTTTAGAATGAGAATCTGTCAGGACCCACCAGAAGTGATGTCATGACCAAAAGTGACATCATCAAGCAGGAAAATTTTTTAACAATCCTAGGCTGCAATCCTACCCACACTTACCCAGGAGTAAGTTCCATTTACTATAATTGTTAAAAGAATATACAGAGTACCTTGTTAAAAGTAGAGGTCTGTAACATTTCCCCAAATGCAGTCACAGACCATGGTAGCATCAAGTCTGATATATTAAAAATAAAATATTGAAATGAATGGGGACCCACCTGAAATTGGCTTGCAACCCACCTAGTGGGTCCCAACCCACAGTTTGAGAAACACTGGTCTAAGACATTGCATGCCAAGGAATTAAACCTTTTTGTTTAATATTTATTTAATGGATATGTTTTCATCATTGAAGTGAGATGGATCAGCATTTCAAGGGAAGCTCCCACTTGGTGAAATTGTTCTGTTTAAAGAGATATTGGAAGTAAAGCATTTGAACAGGATGGTGGGAATGCTTCATGCAAGTGGCACCCCTATTCTTCATGGGACACACAGCCAACCAACACCAAGCTTCCTGCCAGTCAACAACTCATGGCAGCAATTTTGATGACTCCCTCCCTCCCCATCTCTCCCCATGTTAGAGGTAGGAGGAAGAGAAGCCACCTGGGTAGGATGAGAGAAACTGCATGTTTCTTGGCTGGGAGACTTGCATTTCAGTCCTTTCTTCCACCCTTCCTATTGGCCAACGGTGTTTCTCTCCAAAACTGTTGTGACAATGTACGGTTATTGGGGAATGCCCATTGGCCCATTAGAAAGGCTGGAGCTGCCATATGAGTCTCTTGGCCCAGGGACCTACATGATAGTTCCTTCTTTTCCTTCTACAAATGAAGCATCCCTTAGAAGCCCAGCAATGACCGATGAGTCTTTTGGTTTGCATCATTTTTGCCACCAGATCCTGGGACAGTGGGCTTTTGGAGCACATGCATTCAAGTACTGATTGGGTGTTACATGCAAAATAGAAAAGCTGTAAGAAAGATGTAACATTAACCCATTTCTGCCCCGCCCACAGGTGTACACATTTGACATTGCACAGGCAATCCCTGTTGCATATATGCAGTATTGGGCAGAAATGGCTTAAGTGGTGGGATATCACTTTCTAAATTCTGTGATTCTCAGGAAAAAATGTTTCTCATACTTCAACTAACGTTTAGTAGGTACAAATAAAATTGCTTAGGAGATCCAAATTGGCCCATGGGCCCATGAATTGGCCCATGGACTGGTCCTGTTTTCTTGCATTCAACAGATGGTAGGTCTTTGTTCATATTCTCAGATCAATAAAGATTGATCAAAGAATGCATCCAACATTATATTAATTCATTTTTTATGCCATTTCTCAAATGCTCCATGTGAGTTCTACCATAAAAAGGCATAGCATGCTTCATAGTGGAAAAGCTAATATTAGTTGGAGAGAAAACCATTATTTTTCACTTGGCACTCATTTGCTCTGTTGTCTTATCTTTAATCAGTTCCATGTAATCTTCCATCACTGTAAAAAGAATAAAGCAATTAGCATTTGAGCAGTCACTAAGATTAGATATAACCCAAACTCTATAATCAGGAAAACAGTTCTTTCATAACACATAATGATGAAACTCATAAAATCAGACTTAAATCCTATGCCCATTTTCCATCCATTTGATAGGCAAACAACAACAGAATCACACTTTTGTATTATCTCCTTCCCTTTTTTTTTTTGTTGAGTACAGTTGGCAACAGTACTTAAATATTGAATGAAGGTTTTTTATTGTTCACAATTTTTACAATGTGCTATATTAAAAATGAAAACAATGCTGAATATGTGTTCAGGTGTTTTTTAAAAAATGAAGAATCAAAGCCATGTTTACAAATTAGTTTCCATGTACTCATATTGGTCTTTCAGCTCAATGAGATGTCACCAGGTAGAAATTCAACTGATGAAGCTTCTCCAATCACTTGTAAGATATAGTAGTTGGCAACCTTCAGTCTCGAAAGACTATGGTATCATGCTCTGAATGGTGGTTCTGGAACAGTGTCTAGTGTGGCTGAATGGGCCGATTCAGGAGTGACAATCCCTTCCACACTGGGAGCAAGTGTAGTCTGTCTCTGGTCTGTCTCCCTGGCTATGGGCCTTCCTTCTTTGCCTCTTTGCCTCAGTCTGTTGGACAAGTGTCTCTTCAAACTAGGAAAGGCCATGCTGCACAGCCTGCCTCCAAGCAGGCCGCTCAGAGGCCAGGGTTTCCCACCTGTTGAGGTCCACTCCTAAGGCCTTCAGATCCCTCTTGCAGATGTCCTTGTATCGCAGCTGTGGTCTACCTGTAGGGCACTTTCCTTGCATGAGTTCTCCATAGAGGAGATCCTTTGGGATCCGGCCATCATCTCTGCTTGATGCATCTATGCAAGGCACAATCCCGAAATGCCACCAACTACTATAGTAAATGTCCAAGCAAATACACTACACAAGCAGCGCCCACAATTATTTGCTATGAGTGACCTGCTAAGAGAATAGGCTGTCAATTCCATGCAGTATATGTGAATTCCTACAGCTCCCAACTATGGCTTTCAAATAACTGCATTTGATTGTAATTTAATTCCTAGCAAGTTTTTTGGTTGGTTGACACCAATTGCTTGTACCTAAGTCAAAAGTTGTATCAGGAGGTGGAGGACCTACAAACAGTTGATTCAACCCATTGATTCCTCCAAAGCATTTGAAAGCAACTTCATTGTAACCTGGACATAATAATATATTATAAACCTATATGAAGATGGAAGCAATTCAGAGCCAAATGTTTGTTTTGTCAATTGATATGTGGAACTCAATTAACTGATGCACTAATTACATATCATTTGCTTATGATGAAAGAAAGCAAATTAAGGTCATCTCTCTCTCTGAGATTGGAAGGAAACAATGGAATCCAGAGCAATGGGCAACAGCCAGCTGCATCCTTAATTAGAGTTAAGCCAAATAAGGAAGCAGGGGAGGTATAGTGTGATTTGCAAAGATTTTCCAAGTGCATTCCAAAACAATCCTGATTTTTTTGGCTGTTTGAGAAGGGAGCTTATAGGTATCTGTTTAGATGATCAGGCAATATTCCTGTCTTCTTGTTCTATGCTGGCAGACAATAAAATAGAACAAATTAATTGAAAGATGATTTTCAAACTGGCAGTCTCTCCAAGCTGTGAGCTATGAAAGCTCTTATATTGCCATTGGTCTAATAATGAAAGGGGAAAGACAGGTTCCCCCTCCCCTGAACTGCACCTCTGAAACTGCGCTTCTGCGGACTGTGTGCCTGAATATTTATTATACTATTTCATTGAATTTTGAGAATGCAATGTGTTTTTTAGAGATGCATTGGGCGCTCATTAGGTATATCTCTTGCAACTGATTGGAGAAACTTCACTGGCTGAATTTTGGCCTGGGTGCATCCCTCTTCAGCCCAGTGTTGAATTGAAAGACCAAGACAAAATGTCGTTGCATGGATCTGATCCAGGGGTGTCCAAACATTTTGGCAGGAGGGCCACATCATCTCTCTGACACTGTGTCATTGGCCGGGAAAAAAAGAATTTGAATAAATTTACATAAATGAATTTATTAGAAATGGAACTTATATGAATGAATGAAGGTCTTGCAGTTACTTAAGGACTATAAAAGGCCTTGCAGCAAGGCCAGCCTTTCCTTTGCTGCCACTGCTGCATCACAGATGTGAAACAGCAAGTAGCAGAGGGAGCCCTTGCCCCACAGCTCATGTGAGAGGTCGAACAGTGGTTGAGAGAGCATGCTGAGAGCAATTGCATCGAGCCAGTATGGGCTTCAGCAAGGCTCTGGAGGGCCTGAGGCTCATTGGAGGTTCCCCAAGGGCCTGATTGGGAGCTCCCGAGGGCTGCAAGTGGCCCCTGGGCCAGGGTTTGGGCACCCCTGATCTAATCTGTAAAGACAGCAAAATATAGGAAATGCCATAATGCACGTGTGTGGCACCCAATAAGGAACAAGAACCAGTGCTGGGCCAGCGCCAGTTGGCATTGAGCATCAGCATCACAAAGAGGATGCCACGCTACTGCCAGAGGTAAACAAGACTGCTGGGCAGCAGCGCAGCTTTTTGGAGTGGGGGAGGGCAGGGGAAAAGTGTGGGGGAGAGGAGGATCAGACCCATGGGGGGGTGAAAATGGTGGCAATGTCTGCTGCCACAGCCTGAATCCCCCTACAAATTGGGTGGCCCAACACGGGCATCCTTGACTCTGCACCTATTAAAACATGGGCACAGAGTCAAGGAGACTCATTGCCTTCAGCTGCTGTCTGCTCAGAAGAAGGGAGTGAACACTCCTTTCCCCCGAGGAGACCCCGGTGGGAGCCGCAGTACCCACAGATCAGGCAGTCGCCATATTGGTGCTGTTGGAGCTCTGGGCACTGCTGGCTTCAGGACTGGGCCCTAAATCAACCACCAACTTGCAATTTCCTGTTCTTTTTGAGACACAAGGGAAAACTGTAAGCAGCTTAATTCTCATCATAAACCAAAGGGGGGTTTACATTTTAATTTGCTAGGTTTTTGAAACTGTAGATATCTTTATGATTGTAAATTCAATTGCTTTTCAATTAAAATAACAACAACCAGAAAGCAAAATTATGTGATATAAGCCCTATCTGTGTGTAATTGTGGGAGATGGAGTGTGAAATATTTACCTCTGTTATCTTTCACATTATTTTAGTTTGCTCAAACAAGTTCACCTGTAATGTCTTGTAAAACATGTACAGAGGCGTTTTGTATTCTTTAACATAAATCTTGCAAGAGATTGTGTTTAATGGAGCTTACGCCCAATGAAGTGTGTTTAGGACTACAGCCAGAGTGGGCTAGTCCAATTAATCCATTGCTTCAGACCTAGGGTCCACATCCTCTAGCATTCTGCTTCCAAAATCCAGATGTCCCTGTCAGTGGCGTCACAAGGGTTCACGTCACCCGGTGCGGGAGGCCAGTGCGTCACCCCCATGCAATGGGCGGGGCAACACTCCAGTTGGTGGGTGTGGTGATCTACCCCCACCCCCCCACTGGTTTTTTGGCTATAACTTTTGATAGAATAAAGATATTTCAACGCAGTTTGTTTCATTGCATTCTGCATGAAATTGTGCATTGATTGATATATAACATGATGGTATTATTTTTACAAATTGTGATTTTAGTGATTTTGGTCACTGGTGGTGTCACCTCCCCCCAGGGCGTCAACTTACTAACACCTTATTGGATCCACTTTTTAGAATGATCTGTCCAGGACCCATCATAAAGCAAATTAAAATAAATAATTATAAATAATTAAATTAAAGTAGAACAAATAATTAAAAAAGGGGAAGCCAGCCCTGTTCCACCAAGTGAATTTTCTCTGTAGCCTACCTGCAATAACACCCCTCCCCTAAAAATAATCAGTAAGATTTTCACCCCTACCCAGTACCCAGTTCAATTTAAGTTTATATTGCAAGCATATCACTATCAGGACCCACCTGGCTTTACAAGTCTGAGAGCCCAATCCTATGCCTGTCTACTCAGAAGTAAGTCCCTGGTGGGCCTCACATTTCCCTTTGCCCGACCTGCCCAAGAGCCAAGGCAGGTTTGCTTACTTGCAAGTAAATGTGACCATGTGACCATATAGTCAGTGGGGCTTTCTCCCAGGAAAGTGTGGATAGGTTTGAAGCTTAAAACAGAAAAAGATTCACCTTACCCTGTCAAGCCTCCGTTTCATTCTTTTTATGGGGGAGGCTGCCTTCTGGAGCATTTGTTGAGCTTCAGTTGCATCAGATCAGGACCATTCTGGTGGCCTCGCATTTCCCTTTGCCTGACCTGCCCAGGAGCCAAGGCACATTTGCTTACTTGCGAGTAAATGTGACCATGTGGCTTAGTTTTGCTTTCCATAGGGCTCAATACATTCGCCAGCTTGGAGGGAGGGACCTCCTTCTTGGTTTTTTTTTTTGGGGGGGGGTACATTGATTGGATCAGGACCATTCTGGTGTCCTTGGATTCCTCTCAGCCTGCCCTTTCTGGTGGACTAAGGGACGTTTGCCTATTCACGAGTAAATGTGCAATACGGCTCGGTTTCACTTTCCATAGGGCTCCATGCATTTTTTGTTCTCTGGTTTTTTGGCCATAACATTTGATAGAAAGGAGATATTTCACTCTGGTTTTTGCATTGCATGCTGCTGGAAATTCCACATCCAACGGTATATAACATGATGGGGTACTCCTAACCATGTCACCTCCCCAGTGTGTGTCACCCAGTGTGGCCCGCACCCCCCGCACCCCTGTAGCAATACCACTGGTCCCTGTGATGCTCAGAAGAAGAGTTGGAAGCCAAGAGTTCTTTCCACTACTAGCACATAGTATTTAGAGATAGACTGCCTTTGTACAGGGAAACTCCATTCCTAATTGTCAATAAGAAATCTGGAACTGCCTGGATCAGACCAAAGTCCCATCTATTCAATCAGCCTGCTTTCAACAGTTGTTGACATATCTCTGGGAAGAGCCATAAGCAGGATCTGATTGTGACATAAGTGATAACAGATGTAAATGTGGATATATTACAACTAATTTTTTAAATAAATAAAATCTTAAATGAGGCCCGGTCTTCAGTCAAAGAGTACATGAGGGCGCAATCCTAACCAGCATTCCAGCACTGGCATACCTATGCCAGTGGGGCATGTGCTGCAACCTGCACTTGGGTGGCACTCAAGGAGCCCTCCTCAAATTAAGGGAATGTTTGTTCCCTTACCTTGGAGTTGCATTGCCCTTACCTTGGTGCTGGAAGGTTGATTAGGATTGCACCCTTAATTGATTAAATATATTCCTAGGAAGTGGTTTATGTTGACAGCAGAGACAGTCCAAAGTGATCTGCTGTCCGATCCAAAGAACCTGCTATTGCAGCACCCAAAAAAGTTCACAAAGGAGGAGGTGATATAGCATCCTATCTCCTCACACGGTCTGTTTAAACAAAACAGGAAGTGTGGGCCATGTTGGCAACTCCCAGAATGTCCCTCACTTCTGGTTTTATTTTAAGGGACTGCATGAGGCAGAAGGAAGGTGACTGGATAGGGAAGTGGATTGTTGCCTTCTGTGTGGGTTTTTTGGATGTGTGTGATGACAGAAGCAGCAATAGCAATCCACTCCCTGATTGCCTAATAATAATAATAATAATAATAATAATAATAATAATAATAATAATAATAACTTTATTTAAACCCCGCCCTTCTCCCCAAAGGGACCCAGGGTGGCTTACAACAGTTAAAAACAAATTAAAACATAATTTAGCAAAACAGATAAAAACATAATAACACATTGACAAATATGATAAAAACAGTAGATAGATACAAAGTCAGGTAAAAAAAAAGAGTATATAGCAGCAGAATATAAGGAATCAGGCCAATAAAAAATACTAAAAGATGTACAAGATGTTAAAAAGGCCATGAGCTCAGAAGGCTTGATTAAACAAGCCTTGATTATCTTGCTTCTCCTCACACAAAATATTTAAATAAATCTTGATTTGTTTAAAGGGACAGCTCAAGAAAGGCAGTAAGGTTGTAGGAAAGAGGATAGCTGCATCTTGCTGCTCTGTTTCCAGGGACAACAAATATGATAGGGAGTCCAAAAATTACAACAGAATGTACTTTCCATCAGCCCATGCATGATGATAAAAGGTATATGAATTAAGTTCCAAGTTCCACAACGTTCATGTTTCTGCAACCAGCTTATTTTATTTCGATACGGTTTCCACACCTAATTATTAATTTCCTTGCACCTCGAAAATTGTTGAGTTACGGTGATGACCTTTGCAAACTCTCGGGATGTACAATGTTCAAATAAGGATTTACAAATGTTTCTGTGCTAGGTATTCTTGGTAAATCTTCCAGTCAGGTGTTACAAATTCATTTTTATTTACATTTGGAGGAGGTGTTAATTATGCCTTTTCTGTGGAACCATAAAAGGTGTTACATAAATTCAGCCATATTCTCTGACAGTGCCAGCCACGACTTTCACAAAGTGTATGCAATTTGCCTTAGCAGATAACACAGTGCTTATATGATTGTTTGTGTTAAATTGTCTGGGCATTTTTTTTTTCTGTATTCCTTCTCTTCACTTGAACAGTAGCATTTTTAAAAAAAGGATAAAAGGTCATTCCTGGAAGAAAACTATAATGTAAAAAATTAAGAAGCAGCCATTTTTTTCCCCATTTTTTCATTCCTGTCTGCAGATGTGGCTCACTCTTCCTCTCCAGAGGCGTAACTAGGGTGGAGCCTCAGTAGCACGTACCACAGGTGCTATACCAAGGGAGAGTGCATGACTGCCCCTCAGGCTCCACTCTAATTATGGAGGAGGTGCTGGTGGCTTTGTGCCCCTCCCATCAAAGGGGAGCCTCCACAAGAGACGGAACAGCCACCTCAGCAAGCTCTCCCTTTTTCGGGGAGAACCCGGAAGTGATGTCATGGCATCACTTTACATTGTGATGTCACTGTCCTGGGCACTGGGACAGAGTGTTAAGTTTCTGTTCCTCTCCCCCTACTTCTGTATTTTTTCCAAAATTCAGAGATGTCCATATATACCCTGTAGAGATGTGCATTGGGAAGAGAGCACATCTTCCAAGGAGGTAGGAACTTTATATATCTCTGGATTTCAGATGAGACAAAGAAGCACCGTGGATGAATCTTCCATTCTGTGTTGCATGAAAGCCACCTTATGTGTTTAGTTCTATGCCTTGCCTATGATGAAAATTAGGATTCCTACGTGCGCTTGAAGTTAATGGGATTTAACGTTGTGTAAATAACTTGTTCTGTTGTTTTCAGTGGTGCTTAGTCATGACTCACTTTCTTATCACATATGTAGAATGATCACACATGTAGAATGTATTTTGAATTAATTATTGACAGTTTTAACCTGCAGCACTCCCATGATTTGAGATTGGCAACAACGATCAAGACTAACCATTTGACCCAATGAAGTACCAACCCAATAAAGTATATTTTACATTAAAATACAAATTTATTTTTTATTTATTTTTCACATTTTTATACCGCCCTTCCTCCAAAAGAGCTCAGGGCAGTGTACACAGCTGCTCCCTTCTTTTGTCCTCATAACAACCCTGTGAGGTAGGTGAGGCTAAGAAAAAGTGACTAGCCCAAGGTCACCCAGGAAGCTTCATGGCTGAGGGGAGATTTGAACCTAGATCTTCCAGGTCTACCTCCCTAACCACTACACCACTCTGGCTCAAATGATACATACTGAATCTCAAATTAAAACAACTTAACTGATTAAGTCAGCTTCACTGGGAAAGTCTTACAGTTTCAGATAACTCTTTGACTCAAAATTAATACATCTCCAAGAGAAAGGCATTCCACCATTATGGAATAATCTATGACCTCTGGCATAGCCTATACCAGTGTTTCTCAAATTGTGGGTCGGGACCCACTAGGTGGGTCTCAAGCCAATTTCAGGTGGGTCCCCATTCATTTCAATATTTTATTTTTAATATATAAGACTTGATGCTACCATAGTATGCGACTGCATTTGGGAAAACGTTACAGACCTGTACATTTAACGAGCTACTACATATATACTTTTAACAATGATAGTCAATGGGACTTACTCCTGGGTAAGTGTAGGTAGGATTGCAGCCTAGCATTGTTAAAAATGTTCCTGCTTGATGATGTCACTTCTGGTCATGACATCATTTCCAGTGGGTCCTGAGAGATTCTCATTCTAAAAAGTGGGTCCCGGGTGCTAAATGTGTGAGAACCACTTGTCTATAGTGTAAGTAATTAGTGACTGTGAAATGGCTGAAGTGAGGGTTGTTTTTTCTCTCTCTGTTGTAATACTATAACTCAGGGTCATTCAATGAAATTGATAGTTCAGGGCTCACAAAAGAAAGTGCTACATCACTAGATATCTGGAACTAGCAACTATAATAAGTGGTGATAGCCTTTACCATAGATGGCTTTAAAAAAGGTTGGACCAAAAAGGTTGACAGCTAAATGCAGTCTCCATATTCACAGATGGTAGACATTGGATTACCAGATTCTTGGGGAAAACAGCAGATGTGTAGCTTGAGCTTGGTTTGCTTATAATTGAAGAAGGGGAATCTGGCTGGCCAGTGTGTTAAAGATATGTACCAGATGGATTCTTACAGCCCAATTCTATGGTTTTCTGCGCCATAGCATACAGCCCCCAAAATGGGCTAAGATACATGCTATGGTGGGGGGGGGGCAATCATGAGGCTTGGGAGAGAAAAGGGAAATTATCATCCCTTACCCCTTGGTAAGCCCTATGACTGCCAATGGGTGTTCTCAGACCTTTGCCAGCTCTTTAGCTGGCGCAAGTCCTAAGAGAAAAAGGGTGCATGTTGGCTCACTCTGGAGGGGAGTGAGCATCTGGTGCAAGTGTTGGATGCCACTCCTTTCTGCCTCTGATGTGCCCCCACCCTATTACACCCCATTATATCCACCCTACTGATTTAATGGCATCAGCAGGCCTTCTCCCTGCCATAGTGCATAGGACTTCTGTAGTGTCTCTCGCAGTCATCGAAAAGCAAGCATCTACACTTCTGGATTGCCATCTTTGACAGCTATAAAGCCCATACATCACAGTCCTTAGTCTAAACCATCAAACGAAGATCTTAAGATTTTCCTTGGCCAAATGAAGAGCTAAGGGTCACAGTTTCCAGTAGGAGGGTGACCCAGAAATGAAATTTAGGGCACAATCCTAACTCACTTTTCAGCACCAACTTAAGGGCAATGCAACTCTGAGGGAAGAGAACAAAACATTCCCTTAATTTGAGGAGGGCTACATGAGTGCCACCCAGCTGCAGGATGCAGCACACATTCCATTGACACACCTATAACAACATAAGAACAGCTCCACTGGATCAGGCTATAGGCCCATCTAGTCCAGCTTCCTGTATCTCACAGCGGCCCACCAAATGCCCCAGGGGGCACACCAAATAACAAGAGACCTGCATCCTGGTGCCCTCCCTTGCATCTGGCATTCTGACATAGCCCATTTCTAAAATCAGGAGGTTGCACGTACACATCATGGCTTGCAACCTGTAATGGATTTTTCCTCCAGAAATTGGTCCAATCCCCTTTTAAAGGCACCCAGGCCAGATGCCATCACCAAATCCTGTGGAAAGGAGTTCCACAGATCAACCACATGCTGAGTAAAGAAATATTTTCTTTTGTCCTAACTCTCCCAACACTCAATTTTAATGACTGTCCCCTGGTTCTGGTGTTATATGAGAGGGAAAAGAGCATCTCTCTATCCACTCTATCTTTCCCTAACCTATGCCAGTGCTGGAAAGTTGGTTAGGATTTGGGCCTTAGTATGACATTTGCATTAAAATGATTAATTGCTGGAAATCATTATTAGAGCTATGTTTCATAGTTGCAATGCTAGAACACTGAGTTCTTGCTTGGCAACTGAAAAAGTAGAGTTTGTAATGGAAAAGCTGACACCACATTAGCTAGGACTGTGTGAAAAGCAATAATGAGGGGTTTGAAAATGTGTCTGATAATGACTTGGCTATTTTTTTTTAGTTTGGAGTTGGAATAATGGTGAGATTCATTTATTTAACTTCTGTAGCCATATATTACTGCACACATTTATTCAGCTGTTAAGTTCACTTACAATTGTGTTAGCCTTCTACAATAAAGTATGTTTCTATTCCAAGGTTATAATGGACTTGCTAATGGGGTATCGACTATAGTTTCTTATCATCCATCTTCCGATGGCAAGGTGTTCATTACTGTTCACTTAATAATTCCCAGTTTTCTCTACATCCACATAAAATTGCTTTTATTATGAATCCAGTCAAGTCTCTCTCCCCAGTAGTTACCGCAGCGGGCTGTGTTTAATGAAGTTGGGTTTCAGTGTATCACTCAAAATAGTAATTTCACATGCTTCCAAGCTTAAGAGGCTGTTTTCTCCCCTTTGGTTTTGGCAAACATGTGCACATAATGATGCCTTTAAAACATGGCGAAATTTGTGCACTGTCATTTCCGTTGATGGGAAAGTTAAACATAAAACTGATTTTAAAAGGTTTGCAGTAGCCTCATCACCCTTTGTGAGGAACTATTGCTGAGCACAAGTCAAGAGGAAAAGTATTTTTTTATATTAAAGTTCTGCATTTGCATTCCTTTCATAGAAAAATGGAAGCCTAAGAAACTATACCAGCTCCAGATTTACACAGTTAGAAAGGGATTCACTGTCTCTAATGCAATACGATTAAGAAACTGACTTTTTGCTGTTGCTGGCCATAGCAACAGCATGTTCATATACACCTATACAACATGTTCACTCAAATGTTTTTAAGGCAAAATTGGGCTTGGGGGAGGGCATAAAAATCCCCCAACAGATCTTTTTTGCTGCTGTTCACAGCAATGCACAGCTCTTGATAAACCTTTTGCTTGTTTTCTCATTAACCCTTTTGTAATTTTTCTTACTAACCTTTTACCACCTGGTGATCTCAGCCAATCAGGAATCATATAAAGAATATGATGACATCAGTGCTTTCAGCTGGAGGGGAGAGGAAAGCTGAAGAAATACTGAGCAATAATTTTGGGCAGCTTCAGAGACTCTGTGTATCTTTGGGCACAGCAGCTTCATTGCAGCAGAATCCAAAGACAGTAACAGTGCAATGGAACAGGTAGGCAAGGAGGCCTGCACTGTATCTAGTGCAAGTTTGGGGCTGACTGAGGCTTGGCTCAAGGCAAGGGGGAAAAATTGGCTCAAGGCAAGGGGGAAAACCCAGGAAGAGCTGCAGCAGCCCCCTATGGGTCTATTCAGATCTGCGCTACCTGAAGAGGTGGTGCAGTTCCAAGCAGAACAGAACAGCCTGGAGCTGCTCTATGCTGCCTGGGATCTGGGCTAGGATTCAGCATAACTGCGGGATCCTGGCCCCGCCTCCTGCTTCCCACCTGCCTGCCCGCCCATGGACAAGATACATTGTCCTACATCCATCCGAGTCAGGGTAGATAGAAGTGCCACAATTCTAGTCCCATTTATTTCAACTGGAACATGTTTAAACACAGGTCTAAATTTGCAGCAGACATCAATGGGGCTTAAAGAGTGAGGCTGCAATCCTATCCACACTTACCTGGGAGTAAGCCCCATTGACTATAATGGGACTTACTTCTGAGTAGACATGCATGGGATTGGGCTCTGATTTATTTTGGCTGAATCCTGCCTAACCATGCAAATGATTTAGGGCTCAATCCTATCCAAATTACCATCACCAGTGCAACTGCAACGCATCTCCAAGGTAAGGGAATAAGTGTTCCCATACCTTGAGAAGACCTCTGCGACTGCCTCTCCACCACAAGATGCACTGCATGCCCCATTGGCACAGCTACACTGCCACTGGAAAATTGGATGGGATTGGACCCTTACTGCCCAATCCTATTCTTGTCTACTCAGAAGTAAGTTCCATTGAGTTTGATGTGGCTTACTCTCAGGAAAGTGTGTAGAGTAGAGATTTTCAACCTTTTTCATCTCACAGCATACTGACAAGGTACTAAAATTGTCAAGACACACCATCAGTTGTTTGGCAATTGACAAGTCACATCATGCTGTTGGTGGGGTGCTCACATTTCCTATTGGCCCTACTAATAAATGACCCTCCTCAAAATCCCTGTGGCACACCTGCAGACCATTTGCGGCACACCAGTGTGCCATGGCACAGTGGTTGAAAATGGTTGGTGTAGAGGGTTTCAGCCTAAGCATCACAAGAGGAAAAGAGCAACTTTCAACAGCATTAATCTTGCAACCTTAAAGGATACTCATTTGTGTCTGCAGGACCAATAAATGAATAACTGCTGAAGGTGCCAATTCTAAACTTCATTCTCAGGTGTTCTGAAAAAGAGACCACAGGTATTGTCATTGCCTTATACAAGTGACATAGATCAAAACTGGGTTCCATTTGTTAAATCTGTTTTGCAAGTGGCACAGCAAGATACCACTTTGAAATGCAGAGTTGTACTACAAAGAGGTAGTATGTAAAACTCGAATAGTCTCCAAGTACATCAAATACATTTTTAAGTTCAATATTATTGTTTCATATCAAAATACAAATAGCAAGTTTAGCTCACCAAATAAACATGTCTTTTTAGCCTTTTTTATGTCTACATTTACACCATGCTTACTTTGTGTGTGTGTGTATATAATAATTTTCAGAATTGGACTATATTGAGGCATAAGAATTACATATTCTGTGGTCTATCTTGTATCAATTTCTAGAGGGATGTTTACAAGTTTAACTGTACCTGGATAAATCTGTGCACCCAAATATAATCCGATAGATAGGGCCAAATCCTATCCAATTTTCCAGTGCCGGTGCAGCAGGGCCAATGGGGCATGCACTGCATCCTGTGGTGGGGAGGCATTCACAGAGGCCTCCTCAAGGTATGGGAACATATGTTCCCTTACCTTGGGACTGCATTGCTGCTGCACCAGTGCTGGAAAGTTGGATAGGATTGGGCCCATAGTTATTCACACGTTCCTTTCAGTGTAGGTACAATCTTTATATAATGAACCTGGACTGTTCGTCTGTACAAACAAACAAAACCATGTACAGTCACATGGAAATATGACCCATGTGCAGCATAACATGTGATCATCCCTTCCTGTAAGCCCACTGGGGCAGAGACCTGACTTCTCACTCTGTGTAAAACACAGTTGGTGCAATAATAACAACAATTTGAAATGAAGCATATTGTAGGATTAGGAGGTGTTCCAGGAGTATCATTTTTGTCTTGTTTCCAAGTTTGCAGGAAAGTTCAGCTGTGCATTTATACTTTGCAAATACAGATTTAAATTGTTAATTATAGGCCTTATGCTTTGGTACATTCAAGCAGGGCAGAGGGATGATTAGACAACTGAGAGCCCAATCCTATCTAACCTCAGCACCAGTGCTGAGCTCCAGTACTGGTGCTGGATGTCACAAATGTGCCATTAGGCATGTCTGTGACCAGGGTGACCAGATACAATGGAAGACAGAGTGCCTATACCTTTAGCCATAGTATAGTAGAGGAAATTTTGTCAGGTGCAGCTTTTTAAACCCTTCCATGTTGAGCTGCATCTGCCAAAATTTCCTTTTCTATTCAATGGTTAAAGGTATAGGCACTCTGCCCTCCATTGTATCTAGTCACCCTATCCATGACACCCAGAGAGGAATCAGCACCAGCACTGGCCCAGCGCCAATCGGTGCTGAGCTCAGTACTGGACGGATGCTGCCCAGAGCACAGTAAGAACTCTGGGTGGCGATGAGGGCCTGGGGGCAGGGGGGGGAGGCATTCCAGGGCAGGGGGAGGAACTGAGGTGGGATGGGGTCAGACTGGTGGAGCCCTGCTCCGCTGTATCCTATCTCCTGTGTCGTGCTGCAAAGCTGGCAAAACAGCCAGTGCATACCTGAGAAGGCTCATTGCAGGGATTGAGGCTTTCCCTGGGGGAAGGGAACAAAAGTCCCCTTCCCCTGAGGAGACCTCTGGTGGCCCCGGCAGTGCCACTGGATGCAGCAGTACCCATTTTGGGCTGTGAAATGAAAGTGCAGTAAGATTGGGCTGTGAAATGGAAAAGGAAAGCCAGGAAATGGCTGCACAGGAAGAAAGTTTTCTATAGAGTCAAATCCTGTACCATATGTCATGTTAGGTATGTAGAAATGACATGAGGGCTGCAGGTAGGGAACCCTACTCTGTGTGAACTGAGGAGCAGGGCCAGGCCCTCATCAGCTATTTCATGGAGCATGGGTTTTGTAATCTAAGAACACAGCGTTGAAGGAATTTAGTCTTAAATTTAAAGTCAGCAGAGGAAAGTCGAGGTAGAAATCTTTTAAATGAATGAATGAATTAATAAATAAATAAAGTCAGTATTGCTTCCTTATCAGCATAACATCTGCCAATAATGGGGAAGGATATTGGTAGTGGACTCCAAGAGTTCCACAAGCAACAGAGTTTTAGAAGAAGGATCCGATGGTTCATGAAATGGACTAATCCCAAGGAACATCACTATAATCGGCAGTCCAATTTTATGCACATTTATTCAAAAGGATGTCCCATATGCTTCAAAAAACAACTGCTACTTCTAAGCTGGTTTTAGAGAAACCAATTTGCTTTCCCAAAATGAAGGTGGTTGAATATTCTCTTTGGAAGCTCAAATACTTTATGTGCTATTTGACAATTTGATAATTTGTAGCCTTCGATTATCACAAGGATTTGATAATCGCTCCGCATCTGCTTTCACTGCTGCGGGGAGCCTTGCTGTAGGTCGTGCCGGGCTCCCCGTACCCCCGGGAGGCTGCAGGGGCTTGGGTAGGTGTACCAAGCCCCTGCAGCCCCCCTGAACGGCACAATCCTGGGGGTCACGCTGCTGCCTTCCCCCACCCCTGCTGCCTCCCCCCTCCCACCCACGCAAGAACTTAGTGGCTCTCAAACTCTCCCAGAGTTTGAGAACCACTGCCTAAAGGTAACAAATCTGAAAATTATCATCTGACAATATTGTTCAAATCCTTGTGATAATCGAAGGCTACAAATTATCAAATTGTCAAATATCACATAAAGTATTTGAGCTTTCAAAGAGAATACTGGGGATCGCGCAGCTGCCTCCTCCTTGCCTCCAGGCTGCCCCCGCCCCTTAAGGGGGCAGGGGCCAGGGCCCGCAGGCTGGGGCATCATGACGCCCCATTTGAAAAGCCCTGTCTTTAGGAAATACATTTTATATTGCTGTCTCCCAAGGGAGGTCTTAGCCAAGGGAGGCCTCCCAAAGGAGGCGTAGGTCTTCTACAGAATATCTGCATCTTGTAGAAATTTGGGGGCAGGTTCGAGTATGCACATACAATTTGCACAAGGTAGTTTAGGTCCACACCATCACCCACTGTGATCCAATAGTATGTTGCCTCTCTTTCTAAGCATGCAGCATTGGGTGTCCTAGAATAAACCCAACATTCTCCTCTGGTGGCATGCTGGAGGTGATGATATGTAGTGGATTGCAAGCTGTGCTTTCCAACTGTTCTTTGTGTTAAAGAATCCATGATAAGCTTCCAAAGAACCCGCAGTTCCCGGAAGATATTATGAAAACTGTCATTTATTATACTACAACATTATTTGATGATTGCCATGAAATAATATTTAGCATTAATATTTGCTAGATAGCGCAGAAACTTCCCTAGTTACAACTTTTGGTTTGCATCCATGCTCAGGAGCATTCCCAAGCCTCTGTGGTGAAACAGACAACATTCTGAGTGAAATTGACAGCAGAATGAATCTGAACATGCCCAGAGTGAAACTGACAACACTGATCATGCCCTAAGGGTCCCAAGCCTGTTGACAGCTACAGCAACAGATAGAGGGCATTACTTTACTTACAAACAAAATGACTTATGAATAGACCCTTGGAAATTTACATATCTGTACATAGGGAACTTCTGAAACGTTTTTTACCTTATAGAATATTATTTAGTATCACACACCGCTGGACAATAACATGCAATGGTAATTAGGATTCGACAGTTAGCAACTCATGACAGATCACGTTTGAAGCTTATAAAATGAAAGCAAATCAAGAGGTGGCAACAGCACTAAGTGTCTGAATTTTGATCTTAAAATTTCACACCCTAATGCATCCACTTTGTGCTTTAAAAACTTCCATCCAATAAGGTGGATGACAGATCTTGAAATGTGAAAATTTGTTTCAACTGTAGGGTTTATTTGGGTTTCACTAATTTATCTGCCAGGGATTTGTTTTCAGATATGGTTCTATGACAAAGGATTAGAGATGGCCCAAGAAATTTTTTGAATGTGGCAATAAATCTCAATAGTAGTAAAAGCTGTAATTATGACCTAAATGTTTGACAATTTGATGCTCTTTAATGGTCCAAATCATTAAAGAGGGGGATGCCTCACCCAGCCTAATGGTAGGGCTGTTCCTCCAAAGGAGACGCAATGGTAGCACAATTACTCTGATCTATATGTTTGAGGCATAGCAATGCAGATAGACCTTTCTGAAAATTCATTTGAAATAATGCTGATTGATAGATTTGATAGAAACATGCCTGATGGTCTGTACTATGTTCTACGGGATACCTTTTGTAAGGGAGTTGACCGTTTTGCTTTGTTTGTTTGTTTTGCAGAAACCGTAGTCTAATGCCCAAGGATGTGATTAACTGAGGTGAGTTGTGGCTTACCTTTCTCCAGCACTCGCTGGAATATCTACCTGATAAATTTTAAGAGGCAAGGAAAGGAGGACAATATATCAGTGACATGCATTAACTCCCTCAGAAGGCAATGCGACTACCTTTTTGAGACATTTGAAGAAATAGCGCAGTGAGTCGCAATTTTTTTTTTGCAATGGAAAGAACTGTATATGGGTTCTGAACTATAACACACCATAAAAACATTATATGGCTCCAATTGGCAAAATAAATAATGCATGTCACCAGACAGCATGAAGTGCTACTTAGACGAATGGATCTCAGAATGGTGTTGGCCTTTTGTTAAATGCTTCTTTTTCACATTCTCACAACTCTCTCTTTGCTTATAGCATTTTTCTCCAGTGCTGATCATTCATCCTCTTGAGAGGATTTAAATCTTACCCTTGATTTTTGCAAGGGAGGGGACATAATTGCCTGAAAAGGGGGGGGGGGATACCAAACAGAAAAAAAATCTGAATCTTTTCTTTACAAACTGCCTTTCATCAGTTATCTGCTGTTAATTAGGTACAGTATGCTTATACAAACTGATGGGGAAAGACATATAGTACCCCAGCACCCACCAAATAAGGACACCAGACACAGACTTGGAGTTAACTATTGCCACTTTAGTTACAATTACCAACTGTAATTAAAACTAATTACAAACTGCAGCAGGGCAACTGCCAAGGAAAACCCAGCTACCAATGTGCAGGGTGTTAGCTCAGGGGAAACAGTCCTAGGCCTTCTACCTCCCCTGGGATCGCATTGGGTGTACCATGTGACTCGAGGTCCTGCTCAGTCTAAAGACTAAAGCTCAGCTCTAAAGACTGAGCAAGTCTATTATAGCCAACTCAATAGGGTTGAGGCAGCTGGACTGGCCAAGCCCAGGGTGAGCCCAGAAGCCTGTGCCAAGCCCAGCCAACGGGCTTGCCAACCAGCCTCTTTGAACCAGTTAGGAGAGGTTCTGAGTTACCCCTTCTCTGCTGCCGCAGATTGGACACCAAGATGATAGTACTGCCTACCCACAACCCTGCATGATACCTGCCAAGAGTCCAACTGATACCCTGAGCTTAAACAAATTTAAGAAACCATACCCTCAAAGCAGTCTGGGGTAGGTGAAAAAACTACCAACCCACAGCCAGTTGGGCTGGAAGCAAAAAATTCCTACCCGGCTCTGCAACAAACAGGCAGCTAATCTCAGACTGCTTGGAAAAGAGGGTAGGCTGGGCAGGTTCACTGGTTGAGTGTGAACCAAGTTAGACAGGAGCTCATGCGCCCCAAAACTGCACTTTGCCCTGCCTCCACACTGTCCCCTAGCCAATCAGAGGCTAAGCCTGACTCTGGTGGTTTGAGGTAGGGCAGGGCAAACTTGCTCATGTGCTGCGCACGCATCAACACTCTTTGAAACTTGTAATCTGCCTCCCACGTACATGTTTTGAATGTGATTTCAATTGTCAGTTTCCATATGGAATAATTAAGGGCAGATTAAAAGACTTGAAAGCCCTAGGGCCTAGGGTCAAACCATTTTCCGCAGCCTTGCCAACTTGTTTCCATCTTGTCTCTCCTTTTCCCTTCCCCGGTATCACAAAGTTTCCATAAGCTCATGCAAGCAATTGCATGGTTTGAGACTATAACAATGGTGATTATGATGACAGAATATGTGTATTTGCATGATCCTTGACAGAATCTCTATCCTCAAAGTTATTGTAATCCAGCGTGGCTTCTAGCCTAGCAGGTTAGGCTTTAATACCACAGTTCCCATTTCAGTGTCTCAATGTCACTGCTCAGGACCTACCCAGTGTGAAAGGTTTGGAAGAATTTACCTTTTCAACACACAGACAAGTGCATTTTCAGGTTTTGTGAGGGCATTGCTGCTGCCATCTCCATTTCTGGCCCACATCTGCTCATGACAACTATTGGGTGACTACAGCTGAATGTGTGGGGGTTCTCTATAGATATTTAAATAAACACAAATAGTTTGGGCATGGAGTCTGATGATCCTCAGTGTACCCTAATGAATGCTTGAAAGGGCTGAGGTTAGAATAACTTCCAGTCTTGCTATTTTAGTATAGGTGAACATGAAACCAGCCTCTGAGTAGTCTAGATAAGTGTTTGTTAACAAATGATGATGTTACCTCATATGGTAGGTGGTACTTGGCCATGCAGATTATTCTACATGTGTGTGAGATGACACCATTGTCATGGGGACTGCACAGAACTGATCTGAGTGGAGCAGTGGATATGGTGGGAGCAGAAATGCACTAGGAATAACATGTGACTGTGTGGTAGTCTAGACTCAGCCCTTCAACAGAGAATGGGTTGGGCAAAGAGGAGAGACCAGGAGGCCGCAGGAGGCCTTTCCCTTATCACAGGGATAACTGTGGCAAGTCATCTACTCCCTAAAAGAGCAGCTTTCGTTTCAGGAAATGGTATGTGAGGTGTTCACAGAAATGTAGTATTTGCCAAAACAAAAAAGTTGAAAACCCTTGATCTAGAAGCCCAGTTGAATTGATTGATTGATTGATTGGCCATTCTGTTTCCCCCTTGGATCATGCATGGGAGATTTAAGTGTCTTCTATATTTCTCTCATGGAGCTGTTCAGTTGCTTCTGCCTTTCATTTGCTCAAATTCCCATGAAGAAATGGAATACACCCACACCTATAGAGGGGAGGGGGAGAACTTCCCTTTAGTCAGGCTTGTGAAATCTTCTGAAATCAAAGGATACTTATTTATTAGGTTTGCCTTTGGAGAGATTTCAGGAGCTGTGTGATGAAAGAGATTTCAGAACTTCACATAGGGGATCACTTTAGCATTCTGTAAGTGTAATATCAGTACAGTTTGATAAAATTACAGTGACATGTGTCTCAGTGCTTAATCCAATATGACGGTCTATAATACGATAAATGGCATAATAAGCTACAACAGGGTTTCTCAAACCCTGGGTCATGACCCACTTGGTGGATCATGACCTGATTTTTTTTCTTTCTTTTCTTTTTCAAAAACAACTATAAACAAATACACATAACACAAAAAACATAACACACTTCACTACACAAGAAACACAAAGGATGTAGGAAATCATATATCATTATCATATATCACTAAAACTAATAAATCATTACATATCTTAATCAATTCCTCTTCTAAATTTACCTCTTAATATCATTAATATCATTTTTCATTCATCATACATGTATCATATCATATAAAAGATAATATATACGTAATACAATCATCTAAATGCCCTATCATATATTTCTAAAATTTCATTTTCACCCAAGCATAAAAGGGTTTTTTCCCTTGCTCAATTTGTGTCGGTTTTCGTTGTTAATCCAAAACTTCTAAAAGTCTGTCCATTTCCGTCACATTCATTATTTTCTCTATTAATTCATTTTTCATTAGTATTTTAGAATCCAATATCTTACAAATAAGATCCTCGCTACAGTTAAAATCAAAAGAACTAGGTATACATTGTTTTCTTTATCTATAATGTCTAAAATATAAAATTTGTTGCTCTAGTACAGTTTCTCAAACTGTGGGTTGGGACCCACTAGGTGGGCCACGAGCCAATTTCAGGTGGGTCCCCATTCATTTCAATATTTTCTTTTTAATATATTAGACTTGATGCTACCATAGCATGTGACTGCATTTGGGGAAATGTTACAGACCTGTACTTTTAACAGATTACTATGTATATGCTTTTAACAATGATAGTAAATAGGACTTACTCCTGAGTAAGTGTAGGTAGGATTGCAGCCTAGGATTGTTAAAAATTTCCCTGCTCAATGATGTCGTGACATCACTTCCGGTGGGTCCTGACAGATTCTCATTCTAAAAAGTGGGTCCCAGTGCTAAATGTGTGAGAACCACTGTCTTAGACAACTTTATTAATGTTCCAGGTTCGGAATAAAGGACATCTGGATACAATCAATATTTCAGTGTGAAGCTAATTTGCCTTTTGTTTGCATACCTGCCCTTAGGTACTTATGTTGTATACATATACACACACTAGTGATATTAAATCATTTAATAGAAGCAATTAACTTTACCTACACTGCAGGTACACCCTCCCCCCCCCCCCCACACACACACATTAAAAAAGATAAAAGCAGAGGCTTGAGCTGGTAAGGTGATTTTTTCTTTTCTTTTTCAGACTTGTAAAGCTAGGTGGTCCTGATAGTTTCTCATTTTAAACAGTGGGTTCCGGGCCTAATAGCTTTGGGAACCATAGATTGATTGAAAAGGGTTATTGCCTTTTTTAACTCCTTGCACCCTGCTCCTGACTATTAGTGTGCTTGGCACATAAGAGCATGCCACTGCCCTAAGTGAAATGATGGAGGGAGCAGTGAAAAGAGGAAGAATATGCATTTATACGTTAGCTTTTTTCAGTGAATGTACCAATTATTGTCATGGCTCATTCCAAGAGCAATGTTCTGGACCCTGATTTTATGGGAGAGGAGTTTGGAGCATAGAGGCCCTGAATCAGAGCCCTGACACCCAGCCTTTCTCCACCAAGATTCCAGTCCCCCAGTGACAGACCTGTACCCCTGCTAATTGGGTAAGAGGCACTTTTTCAAGTGGGTGCTCCTTTTTTTAGCAGGGGGAGAGTAACTGGTCCACCTCACCCCAGCACTGTCTGTTCTAGTGGCTGTCTGCTGGTATTC
The DNA here is from genome assembly GCF_035046505.1 of Tiliqua scincoides. Taxonomy (NCBI): domain Eukaryota; kingdom Metazoa; phylum Chordata; class Lepidosauria; order Squamata; family Scincidae; genus Tiliqua; species Tiliqua scincoides. The sequence continues at coordinate 48,275,524 of NC_089826.1, forward strand.
ATTTGCATCTTTTTAGATTGTGAGCCCTTTTAGGACAGGGAGCTATTTAGTTATTGGATTTTTCTCTGTAAACCGCTTTGTGAACTTTAGTTGAAAAGCGGTATATAAATACTGTTAATAATAATAATAATAGACCTTCCCAGCCCCACGCCCTGGGGCAAAGGCCCACGATGGTGCCCCCATGGGCTGTTGCCACCCCCCACGTGCAAATCTGCCTCCCCACTCACCTGAGTCTCACAGAGCCAAGGTTTCCTGATGCTATAAATTGTGCTTCTGGGAAACAGGAAGCATAGTTTCCAAACCCATTGGGAGCCTCAGAGAGGCTTCCAAAGGGCCCTACAGCCTCGCACTTGGGACATTTGCCTCATAGAATACAATGGAAGGTCCGCAACTGCAGACCCCAAGCATTTGAGTAACATTTAAATAAAATTAAGAATTAAAAACATATCTCATGAATCTCTCTAGAAATACCAACAAATGAAGAGAGATATACTAGCCTTCCTACATATTACTCCATTTACTGATGCCAGTAAATGAAACACAAAATTCTTATTAATTCAAATTATTGTGAAAGTTCGACTAAATGAATAAAATATAGATGAACCTGAATAAAATGGGAAAATATCTACAATCTGTGATCCAGGTCTAACAGTTTCCCTAAGACAATGTATTCATATAAGAACAATAGTTGTGCTCATTAACCAGATCTGATTGCCGCAAATATGTCAGATGTGATTTAAATGAGAAATTGTTTGAAGGCAATTTCAGAAGAACTTATATTCTCAATTTTAGCAATAGGCTAAAACTGGGGAAAGACATAAAAGAGAGGCTGCCCAAATAATTTCAGTCTGATCCTACTGTATTTTCTGAGATGTAAGGGATACTGAGTTACTAAGGAGTTACTCTTGTGTAGGGGTGCATAGGATTCTATCCTTCATGTAGTAAGTCAGGGAGATAATAAACAAGCAGAATGTTTATAATTTTTTTTTTCAACCGAAGAAAGGGATGAGTTTCTACCTGACTTGTTTAAATTAATGTTCTTCACTGAGAATGCCATCCATTATTCTGACATGTTTTACAGCAAGTGCAAATTCTTGATTGTTGTTGCATACCAAAGAAAAAGATTTTTCCTATCTATACCCACACCCAATCCTACCGTCAAATGTGTCAGGGGCAATTTAAATGCCATTGCTTGAGAATGTATTCTAGGAATACCCCCAAATGAAATTCTTTTGGTGGCATGTCAATGTGATGGATATGTTTATGGTGTTAATAATTGGTTTTCTGTTAGTTATAGAAAATCATCTTGGCTGCATTCAGAAATTATCCCCACCTGTCTTCCTATAACTAAGCAATGATGTAAGAGCTATGGAAATGCGCAACTGCACAAGTTCTTTCCCGAGATCAGTGAATAGTTTGTCTTCCTATCTAACTACGGAGACATTGTGCTACCAGCTTCTAAATGCTTTCCACTGAAAACTTTGCAGAAACGTATCTCCTTTTCTCCTTCATTTCTATCTACATTTCTCCTTTAGCCCAAAATCCATGTGCCACAGATACCTGGATGCTAGTGTTCTATATAAGGATAAAAGACGAGCAGCCCAATCCTAACTAACCCCCCCCCCCCATGCAGCCACACCAACTGAGTGTGTGCTGCATCCTATGGTGGGGGAACAGTCATGGAGGTCCCTTCTTCATTCCCTTTCATTTCTTCACTCTGGGTCAAGCCTCTGCTATCTAAATGGGTCTCCCAGGATCTGTGCCAGTCATTTTTTGCTGGCGCAGAACCAGGAAGAGTAAGAAAGAAGAAGAGGAAACAGGGAAAGATCCTGGCTCCTCCCTTCCTTATTCTTCCTCCACCCACCCACTCCTCACCCAGACACTCCCCCATCCCTCCCCTCTCTGTCCTGTTCTTCCCCCTGCCTCCCTCCCCATGTCAGTTTGCCTGCCTTCCTGCTAGTTGCAGATAGCAGCAGCAGACAGCTGGCACCACTACCATTGGTGGCAGTGGCTCTAAAATGGCCATTTGCAACAGTAGAACCTTCGCTCTGCTGTCGCAACTGCTAGTGAGGATTGGACTGTAGTTCTTTAAGAGCCAGCCATAGCTGATGTGGAGTTAAAAGGTTGATCTTGGAATCCAAGGAGCAAGACCTACCCTGTTCTCCAGCATATGCATTCCCTTTATCTACAATGAAAACAAACACGGGACTCATTGAGATGATACTCTGTCTGACTGGCCCCATACTTTTATTGATGTGTGCACACTTGCCACATTATGCCCCTACCCAATAAAGGCATGAAATAAAAAATTGGGTTGAAATGGACCACAACTTTATTAACTTACAATACAATATTAACTACAAACTTACAACTTATTCTGGTTTCTAAAGCTAACAAAATCCTTCCCTGAAGCAGTGCAGTCTTGAGCTATGCAGGCTCCAGAATGTTACTATTCTTTTTCCTTATGCCTGTGCTTGTCTACCTCTTGGTGAGACCAAGGTCCTGCTCCCCAACCATCTTTGGATGGGTAAATCTTAACTCCATCTCACATCTTCAAGTTGAACAGCCTTTGAGGACGTGAATATAGATGCAGCTCTGAAGTCTTGACAACTCACTCTGTATTGTACAACCCAAGGGATACTCTTTTCACCCTGGATACCAATAGGGTGGTCACTAACCCTGCTTAATCATCCTTGCCCTGCACTGCCCCCCATCCATTGTCCCCTAATGCCTACTAAGTCGCTACTAACCCATCAGTGTTGTGGTATAAAGTAGGTGACAAAACCCCCTCACCTCATTCAAAAGCTGTTACTACTCAGCACCAAAGTGTCCAACTAATGTTAACCCCATTGTGTGGAAACCAGGAGGGGTTGTGGGTGCTGTGTCCTTGCCTGGAATGAACAGCATAGGCTATGAAGCCGCCCAGGGAAGCTCTGCCCCATAGCCAGCTTGTGGGGTGGGGCAAACGTGATGCATCCTGATTCTCCTCATTTTCCCCACTTCCCTGGTAAATTATCCCAGTCATTGGGGCGGGGGGGGGGGCAAAGTTCAAAGGTGGTAAGCATTATGGTTTATTTCTAGATGCAGTACTTGCTTTGTTGCTCCTGATGTCCTCCTGATTTTGAGAGAACTAGGGAGGAGAGCTTCTTAGCAGCCATGAACTGCTGATTGAGTAATGAAATGGGATAAGTTAAGGACTGCCTATCTTAAGACAGAGGTCAAGGAGTGAGACAAATTTGTGATGCATTTTCAAACCTTCTTTTGTTCAAATCCTGGTCAATTTCTGCCTCATTAAGACTGACAACTGACATGCAATATAAAGTGCAGCAGAAGTGATTTGAACATACATTCACTTTACCCACCCCTGTGCACACATCCTATGTGGTGGAAGGTGTTGAGCACCCATTCCACTAGTCCTAGTATTTTACATCTGTTTTGACCTTCACTAAATCTGTATTCAGAACCCTGAAACTAAAGCCTATACCAGGGGTGTCCAAATTTTTTGGTAGGAGGGCCACATCATCTCTCTGACACTGTGTCGGGGGCCGGGGGAAAAAAGAATTAATTTACATTTCAAATTTGAATAAATTTACATACATTAATATATTAGAGATGGAACTTCTATGACTGAATGAAGGTCTTGCAATAGCTCAAGGTCTACAAAAGGCCTTGCACAAAGCAAAGTCGGTCTTTCCTTTGCTGCCACTGCTGCATCACAAATGTGAAACAGCAAGTAGTGGAGGGAGCCCTAATCCCACAGCTCATGTGAAAGGTTGAACAGTCACCCTCATGCTGAGAGCACTTGCGTCGGGCAAGCATGGGCTCCAGCAAGTCTCCAGAGGGCCAGAGTCTCATTGGAGACTGGGGGCTTCCCGTGGGCTGCATTGGGAGTCCCTGAGGGCCGCAAGTGGCCCCCGGGCCGGGGTTTGGACACCCCTGGCCTATACTATCCATAAAGTAAATGTAATTCCTACAGTTGAATCTGAGTCCTTGCTTAGTGCCTGAGTAATAAAGAAGGGAGGAATGGTTGCAACTGGATCCCAAAGATTTATTGTGTGTGTTTTTCCTAATTTTTATGTTCTTTAACTTATTACCCTTGGTCTTTAAAGCAGAGAGCTTCACTGGATCAGACTGGATTTTTAACAGATAACTGAAGGATTCATTTTTTAGAAATAGTGCAATACAAAAGAAGCATACATTAATACCTGAATACATACATAGTTTTCAATTTTAGTTTTCAGTCTCAGCAAATGAGACTGGAAGTAATTTAATTTTTCCTGTGGCAGACAAATTAATGTTTTTAACATTCTGTTCATATACTGAGTTAGTGTAAGCCTTGTTCAATAAATAGTACAGATTGCTTCTTTATCGTTTGTTGCAGCTTTTATTGACCCGTTTTTTTTTTTTACTTCCATGCATATTCAAGGACAACATAAACAAATTAGGAAGGAGAAATATAGGGGGGGAAGTAGATCATCATTTGGCTTCTGAGTTCTAATTCTTTTATTATCACTTTCTGAAATTAGGTTGTCTGATTACTGTAAATAGGCATTTCACCATGTTTTTTTTTCCCCCCTGAAAAGTGATGCCTGATTAGAAGCTGGGATTTAACAAAACAATGGTTTGGACGATAATGCTCCACTGAATCAGGTGGAAGAAAAGCATAGAAGCACTCATCTCCATGCATTTGGCACACCATAGAGCCATCCCTATGCATTTGGTGGGCCACTGTGAGATACAGGAAGCTGGGCTAGAAGGGCCTGTGGCCTGATCCAGCAAGGCTCTTCTTATATTCTTCTGTTCACTAGAGGTGCACTTTTTCGGTTTTATTTTTTTTTATAGATTTCATTTTTTGACAAAAAAAAGAAGTGCAGAAATGGTGTTATGTGTTTTTATTCCAAGGGCATATTTTTAAAAATTACAATTATAATTGCTTTAAAAATATATTAGATAGGTGATATGGGTGGTATAGTGTCAGCTGATGCAGTCACATGCATGGAGAGGTGTTAGAGAAAGGTTTTATTTTTTGCAGATTTTGCAGACTTTTTTTTTTTTTTACAAAAATGAAAAGTGCAGAAAGCTGTGTGGTGTGTTTTTATTTTGTTATCACCGGGGGAAAAAAAAACTATCGCTAGTTGTCAAATATTCACATGGGGGTGTTTGAACATTCCACTCCCTCGTGAGATTATGTGGCAGTGGTACAGTGTGCTTATGGAGTAGATATGCATGTAAGCACATTCCATCTCATGCAATGGATGAGCTAGCTAGCTAAATGCACTCAGAACTGGCTCAGTGATCATGTTCATTTGATGGCCAGGGTTGGGAACTTGGGTGACTTGGACTCGAGTCACAAAAATGCGAGTTTTTTGCTGACTTGTTGATTTGTGAGTTGCGCGCGTGGAAGACTCAAAAAACACTCAAGTCAAGGGCCCCCTGACTCAGCATTTGTCGCCACACAAACAGACTTGAGTTTACCTGTGTCTGGATCTGCTTGCTTACTGTTTTTGAGGCATGAAAAACCTTGTAGGGCCATCATTCCGACTGGGCGAGTAGCAGGAAAGTGCCAACCAGAGGCAGAGAAGGGTTAATGTTTCCTATTGCAGCCAAGTGGGAGGGGGGAGGCAGGAGCAGGCTTTTGCCTGTCCTGCTGATAGGAAGGAAAGCACAGATGATCATTGGACACAGGATGGGAGATTTGGTTTTTTTTGACTGAGGGAAGGCAGAAGGAGGAGCCAAGGGGGTTCTAGCCTTATGATTGGTTACAGAAGCCCAGGGAGAGGGAGGAGGCAGGGAAGGGGGGGAGGATGTTCATAGTGATCATGCTTTCCACTGCATGGCTGGTGGGGAGGGGGAAGCCCCATTGAATGACCGGCTGTGATGGGACTACTTTTGAGTAGAACTGCAATGGATTGGGTTGTTCTGGTAAGCCTTGCAGCTGCTGCTCGTGACTCTCCTCCCTCTTGCAACTTCTGTCCCTGCTCTCTTGCAGTCCCTCCCACTCCTCCTGCCCTGTTTACAGATGGGATGGGGCAGCAGGGGAGTATTGAGGGAGAACGACACACACACACACGCACACACACAACCTAGCAGCAGCCCCGGTTTTTTTTCCATGGTGGGCTTTTTAAAGGGGGGCGACTTGACCCAAGTCCTTTAGAGTTATGAAAGTGTGACTCAGTGATTTGTAAAGTGTGCCCTTGTTGTGACTTTTTTTTTGAGATGAGTCACAAAGGGACAGTGACTCTAGACTTGACCTGAATCAAGTCGCACTGGACTTTCCCATCCCTGTCAATGGCTATAAGTGGTGTCCTACACAGGCAATGCTTCCTGGTGAGGTCTGGCACAAGTGTTTGGCAGACTGGGTGTGAAACACCCTAGTTTTGAACTTGTAGACAGAGAGCTACGAGTTGGCTGAAGCTCCTTGCAATGGAGGATTTTTGAGAATCTGCGGTGGGTAGCATACTTGTGACCTAGACGTGCCTGTTTTCTTCCACATGGTCTGCTTGTGTACTTGTAAATATAACAAATATTACAATTACCCTTTACATGCCCAGTGCTCTTTCATAGAAAGTGAACTAAAACTTGAAATTTCTCCCTGCTCAGGGAACGGGCAGGAAGGCTGGGAAACAATATGTTGGTGTGAAAAACCAACCGAGAATAAACATGAGGAAAGGAAAATGGATGGAATATTTATCATCTAAAAAGAATGTCTTCCCATTATTCCGGCAAAGCATCTAAACTGGAGATTGGTAGCATTGGTTTCAAATTTGCAACGGATGTCTACCACTCATACAGTATATCTTGCTTTCCAGAACTATTAGGATTTGTGCTGACAGGTTGTGCATTTGTTCTATGACAAATGGAGAAGTCAATCTAATCTGGCCCTTTTGGTTCAACATTTATTTGTTACAGAATGAATGCCTACAGGGCCTCAATTAGTTGAATGGCACATAGACCATATAAGCCATTCAGCTCATTCAGGCCTTGTTTGTTTTTATGTTGAAGGAGTGGGTGAGTGAGCATAGGAGCATGGCAGGGTTGTGGACTTTTCTCTCTTAAAAAAAATCTATTTTTACACTGAAAAGGAGTTTCAGAATTCCTCCTGGCACTGCCTCTTTGTCTCTGTGTTATGTTATTGTCTCTTTCCTATTCGTTCTTTCCTGTTGCCAGTGTCCTTTTCTGAACATGGGCAGTCTCTCCTACTCTATCTTAGTTCCTTAGAAACATTCCAGAGGGTCAGCTAGGACTTTACCCTGAGTGGGATGAGTTATGGCTGCTCCTTAATTTAGCATAATCAAGTTCATGCTAAATAACTTTGATCAGAAGGTTGCAGTACTGAGGGGCATCTCTGTGTTAGCTTCCTTAAAGTTCTTGCAGATCCAGGTTCCTTACCTTGGCATAATCATGTTTGCAAGTGCAAGTCCTCCTGAATATTAAATTAACGTTAAGTGACTAATGGCCAGGCTCCCTGGACAGTCTTCCAATCTCTTCCCTGGACAATCTTCCAATCTCCTCCCTGCAATGTCTCCAAACATGAGTAAGGCAAAAACACTGACTTTGGTCCCTTCAGGAACATCCTTGATTGGGACGCAGTCGAACCTCTGTGTCCTCCTGGAAGTCTACACCTTAACAGCTCAATTGGCAGATCTTGTGGTCTGCTATCACAGAGATGGGCAAAACTTGGCCCGGGGGCCATTTGCAGCCCTTAGGTTCCCCCAATCTGTCCTGCAGGGAGCATCCAGTCTGCAATGAGCCTCTGGACCACGACTGCCAGTTGTGATCACTAGACGCGAGCTGCGGGCCAAGTTAGAGCAATGCCTTTTATAGTCTTCATGCATTTTCTGCTTTTCCCTGGGCATTATTTTAAATCCCCCCCCCCAATTGTCTCTGGGCAACTTCTGTCTCCATGTATTTCTGGCTTGGTCTGGCTTAGTCTGTACGTTTCAACTGTGTAACCAGTGTGTGTGGCAAACAGTTCATATGTGGTTCTACATATCTGTATTATAGTTCTCATGTGTATTATAAATACCGTATTTTTCGCTCCATAAGACGCACTTGTTCCCCCCCAAAAAGTGGGGGGAAAAGTGTGTGCGTCTTATGGAGCGAATACCCGAAAGCGAGTGGTTCCTAAATGAGGGGGTCGCGATTGCACCCCCTAAGCCGATCTACCGGGGGGGGGAAGGAGGCGCTCTTGGGAGAGTAAGGCTGCAATCCTATAAGCACTTTCCCAAGAGTAAGCCACACTGAACACAAAGGGACTTACATGTGAGTAGACATGCAGAGGATCGTGCCCTAAACCCCCTTGGCAGCTGGCTTCTGGGGGAGGAACCATGGCTGGAATGGCGCAGGACACAGCGCAAGCTGAGAAGGAGCACGACTTCTGCGGCGTGCAGGGAGCAGCAATCCTGCCACACTTTCCCAGGAGTAAGCCCTGTGGACTCTAATGGGGCTTACTTCAGAGTAGACATGGCTCGGCTTGGGCTCTGAGCCCGCAGGCGTCAAAGTGCCCGAGTTCAGGGGGTGGGGCTTGCGGGCAGGAGCTTGAACCTTGGAGAAGCAGCGGCAGCGGCAGCCATGCGTCCTGAGCCCGGTCCGCCGTCCCGCCTCCCCCCAGAGACGCGCCTCTGCCTCCCGCTGTCGTGATTCGCCCTCTTACCTTCGCCCCCTCCTTGCTCCACGCCCGAGAAGACTTGCCGTCCCTTTGCAGCCGCTGCGGACGCTTGGACGAAAATAGGCTTCGGGCGGCGCTAGCCTCGGGGTCAGCGGCGGCCGCGGGAAGAGCGAGAGATCGACCCTCAGCATGCAGGCGCTCGCCCGCAGCTCCCACTGCCGCCGCCAGAGGCTCTGCCCCGGAGAGGCTCCTGCCCGCACTGCCTCCTTCGCTACTCCTGTCTCGGGACAGAGCGCGCCTGCCTGTCTCCCTCCCTGGTCTGCAGGGGACTCTGCAGTGCACTATTTGGTTCAGAATATTTTTTTTCCTGTTTTCCTCCTCTAAAAACTAGGTGCGTCTTATGGAGCGAAAAATACGGTAAGCTCAGTACAATTCATTCATTCATCTAAGTTCCGTCTCTAATATATTCATTTATGTAAATTTATTCAAATTCAAAATGTAAATTAATTCTTCCCCCCCCAGCCCCTGACACAGTGTCAGCGAGATGATGTGGCCCCCCTGCCAAAATGTTATCTAGCACTGCCTGCTATCATATCGCACAGGCAGTGAGAGCTGCAGCTGCTTCTAAAGTCTGTGGCTCAGTGCTGATGGCACAACAGGCAGCAAAACCTGTGCTGGCAGTGGCACTGAAAATACCATCCGTCGATACAGGTATGTTTGCGACAGAGGCAGATGGCCCAGGAATTAGGCTGGGATGGCGCAGATCTCAGCAGCAGCAGCATCTGCAAAATCTGGAGTTCCTGTCCCAGGCCTGACGCCCCTGCAGCAGTTTGGATCTACAACAGCAAAAGAGCTGGTCTAGATCTGAGTAGGCCGATCAGAGCATAGGCAGTAGTGGAGAAGGTAAGTAAAAATTTTATTTACTTATCTCTCCCAGCTGACCTGATCCTCACCTAGTCAGAGGGATGCAGCAAAGACTGCATCCAGCATCCCTGCATCATGCTTGTTGGCCCTAGATAGGACTGGGCCATGACTCAGTCAAGCTCAGGAAACTCCTGGCTACAGACTGAGGAGATGTTCCAGATATCATTATTCACCCAGGAATGTCTTTGTTCAGATCCCTATAACTACCCCTGCTCTGGAAGCAGGACTTTGGCATTTGTCTTCCTCATAAGAACACAAGCCCCGCTGGATCAGGCCATAGGCCCTTCTAGTCCAGCTTCCTGTGTCTCACAGTGGCCCTCCAAAAGCACTCAAAGTCATGACTGCGGTCCTATGAAAATGCAGTCCCTATCCTGACTACAACTTTTTGTTCCGCCTCCTGCGTGGCTTGTTGGGTACCAGGTCACTCTGAGAAGTCTGTTGCTTGGCATCTCAGAAGACTGTACAACAGGATGTCCGGACAAACACGACTGCCTGGAGCGTCCTGGTTCCTGGATCTACCCAGAAGATGTTCCATGCAGAGGTAGAACAAAAAGTTTCACTCACTGGGTGGATGGATCAGTCTGAACCCCAGATCCAGTCCCCAGGAAAGAATCTGAGCAGCCCTGCTCTTACTGTAACCATTACACCCAATCCTATCCTGCACTGGAACAGGCAAGATAAGCTGGCCTGCGCTGTATCCAGCACAGGGTTGGGGCTGGCTATGGCACAACCTGGGGCAAGAGTAATCAATTCCCTTTACCCTAGGTAACATGGCAGCAGCCCAAATGGGGCTACTCGAATCTGCACCACCTAAAGAGGTGGCGCAGATTCAAGCAGCCCAGCATTAGGTTGGGCTGCCTGGGAGGGGGGGTTAGGATCTGACCTAAGGACTGTATTCTTGCTCCACCCCCTTCCCGGGCCTGGGCCACCCATGAACCCACCTGCCACTCACCTCCCTACCCCGGAATGCTCCCAGACCATCCCCCCCTGCTCTCTCCAGACCCCTGTACTACCCAAGGCAGGCTGGCACAAACCTACTTAGCGGCAGAGCACCAGAGGCTGAATTCAGTCTCCAGAAGCTGGTGCACGTCGGTGTACCAGCCTGCCTCCTCCCGCGAAGGCACAAAAGTGACTTAAGGAACTTTTGCAACACCTATAGGCCAGTGCAAGGGACTTGCGCCTGCCCAATCATGCCTTTAGATAGCTGCTTTAAAGATGCTTTCCATCTTTAAAACAGCTTTCCATCTTTAAAAAGAAGAAAACATGATTTGAAAATCACTTACACTACAAGGTATAAATATCCTGGTTCCTTGCTATAAAAATAAATGGGTAATGACAACCATGGAGGGGAAGTCTAATGAAATGAAAGTAATTTTAACAAATAAATGGGGGCATAAATAGTACATCCAAATATAATACCAAGCCATAAAGACATGCTTGCACAACCCCACCATGCTATTAATCCTGTCCCTAGCACTTAAGCTGCCTCAAGGTATGGCACCTTGACCTACCACTAGTTCATGGAATATTATAAAATAAATTATTATGGCTTAAGTTAGGAAAGACTTGGCTTGGTCAATGCGTTTTCGCTGCCTTTATTCACTGGTGCACAATTCTGCTTAATTTTGTTCTTTGGTGTGTTCAGGAGCATCCAGGGCCTGCCACAGCCAGAGGGTATTCAGTGGGTTAAAGAGGTCTGAGGAAAAGGTTGGTTGATGAGTATTGCTCATATTCTAACTGATGGCCCTGCTCTTGGGGCTGGAATGGCATTTTTGTCCAGGTCAGATAGTGCCCCTGGTAGTTGTTTGCTTTTATTTTCTCCTGTAGTGTAAGTTTGGGTTCACTCGCTCTTGAGTCATTGTGATTTATCTTGGTCATTAGTGATCTCTGCTTGTGGCATACTATAAGCTGAATTTATTTTGATTAATCTTTAGGAATTACTATATAAGGTTCTGCTTTAGGGCAGGGAGTTGGGCCTGACGAATAATTCTAGATCCCTGTTTTTCAACTCTGTATAGTTTGTGCTTTAGTTACTTTGGAGGTGCACAGCCAGCAAATGTGATCTATGCCGGGTACCGAATACTATGTAGTTTGGTGTGATGGCAAAAAGGTGTCAGTTACAACAGTGATGCCTGTATAGCATCTGTTGGCACTACAATATTCCTGATTGAAGAGATGCATTTGTCCCATAAGCCATCCTACTGCTTTGGTATGTGGGAATCAACAGTGCAGATGAAGAGTCTCAAAGAGTCTTAACACCTCAAAACTGAGGCTTGCTCAAGGCTGGAGGCAACTGATGAGAGAAGGGAGGGGACAGGACTGCCCTAAGACCTCCTTGTGCCCAAGGCAGCATGCCAAGTGCTGCTTTGTCTTTCCTTGTGATATGCCAGTGTCTGCTTCTCCTGCTCCCTGGATCGGAAGAGGAGGAGGGAGACAGAGTGGAAGAAGTGAAACTATAATAAGCCAAGTCAGGGATGGTCCAGCCAGAACCACCACCTCCCAAAAACCCAGAAAGGAGGAAATGCAACCTCTTAGCTAGCTCCTCTCCACATATTCTTTTTCAGCAAACAAGCACAAGTCATGCTGGGAGATCCCAGTGTGTTCTACACTGCCTGTTTTATTTAAAGGGACCGTGGGAGGAAGGAGCAAGGCGATTGGATTGCAAAGCAAATCGATGTGGCTTCATCTGTAGCAGACTGGAGGGAGGCGGCAGTAGACTCAGGGTACAGGGAACCCCGAGTCTGCCACTTCTCCTGTAGCTCAACATGAGCTGCATCATTCACTTTATGGATGGGTCAGTCCTGAGGCTAGTTAATGGATCGTAGCAGCTGCCTGATGGTCCTGAATGGGAAGCCTTTATTGGGTCTTTCAGGATCGTCTTTCATGGACATTAGATGAGAGACGGAGGTATGCATGAGTCCAGCGCTGGACGGATGCCGCCCAGAGCAAGGGAAGAGCTCTGGGCAGCGGTAAGGTCTTTCAGGGTGGGGAGAGGAACTGGGGCAGGAGGGGGTGGTACTAGCTGAGCCATTCTCCATAGTATCTTATCCTCCATGTCAGGCTGAAAACCTGAGGCTGTCCCTGGGGAAAAGGAATGAAACTCCCTTTCCCCTGAGGTGACCCCCAGTGGCCTTGGTGGTAATGGTAGCCATTCTGGCACCCCTGAACCAGACGACACCGCTGGGGATAGGATTGGGCTGCTCGACTGCAATTCTGCAGACACTTCCCTGGGAGTAAGCTCTGCTGAACACAATGGGACTTACTTCTTAGACATACATAGGATTGTGCTGTTTATCTTGTGTAGTCACAATTTCTCTGGTTGCTTTATTTACAGTATTCATAGTTTTGCCAGTTGTTTGTTTGTCTTTCCTAAAGTGAATCTAACAAGATTAGGGGCTACTCGGGCAGAACATTGGAAAGGTTTCCAACTTTTTCCAAGTATGGTCTGGGGCTTTGATGCCTCTCCACAAAGGAGGAGGTCATTCAGGTAGCAGGCTCTGCCTCTGATGGTGTGAGAGGGCCATTCGGAAGGATTGGTAATATACTTGTTCCTCTCCCCTTAACACAGATTTGCAGGAAAGAAATTCCTTTTTTTTAAAAAAAAATCAAATTTCAAGGCTTTGTAATTTGGACAGAAATAATTTCAGTCTGCAGAGATCTTTCTGATTACAGAACTCATTGTAATTCAGATGTGCTTTTCTTTACAGTGAAAGCTTGGGATAAATTGTATTAATCCACAGCCTGTTCCAGCCCTTGAAAATAACCAGTACACAGATAGTGTGATGGAGGAGACCTTGAACTGCTAAGCTATAATTGCTTACTTGTAAGTAGTCTCAGTACAGTGAATAGGATGATTTGTGGCTGCAATCTGCAAAAAAAGAGATGCACACATCAATAGCCAGATGTCAAGCAGCGATACGTTAATCTCTGCCAGGTCATAGTCTGACTGATGATAGGACACTACATGACTCATTACTGCCCTTAATAAACTATAACGTATTACCTTTGCTATCTGAGTGCATCACGTTCTGGTCTGTCTTTCCACCTTGCTGATAATGTCAGCTCTGACATTGTTCCTCATTCACATGTCACTTTCTATTGTGTTCTTTAGCTCTGACTTGATTTATAATTAAAACAATGTCATTAAGATCAACTGGCTTATTGATTTCTTTACCAATAGTTCACATGAAGTAATTATTTCATTGATTGTGGTGTCCTTTCTATATTTGCTTGGCTTCCATGCGAATGCTCCTGAATTTCCCCTTAGAAGATATCAGAAAAAGAACAAAATTTAAAGTGTGTTATCACAATATACCACTATATTCATATATACCCTGCCAAAAGCAGCACAGTTCGGTCCACCGTCTGAAATCACCTCTGGGTTTGCTGCTGTAGCAGGGCCACAGTAGACATGCTGAAGAAGGGGGTGGGAAAAACCAGTGGTGGACCTACCATTCACTTGATGGGGCAAATGCCTCAGTTGCAGAGACTTGCACGCCTCTAGGATTATGCAGAAGCTTCCCTGAGGCTCCTGACACGGTTGAAACTGTGCTTCTGATTCGAAGGAAGCACAGTTTAAAGCATCGGAGAAGTTTCAGGAGGCTTTCCTGATGCCTCCTGGAATCGCATGAGGCTCTGTGTGCTCTACGTAAGCGGGGGGGGGGCAGATTTGCACATGGGGCAGTGGCATCCCACAAGGGGATGCCATCGCAGACCTTTGTCCCAGGGTACAGGCCTGGGGTGGTTCGCAACTGGAAAAAACCCATTTCATCATGCTATATCATGCAGTTTTCCCAAACTTGGGACTTCTGGTTTTGTTTAAAGGGATCACACAAATAAAGGAGCTCCATCGTTTGTGCAGTCCCTGCAAACAAAGCTGGAAGCCTGCACTTCCGGGTTTATAAAAACTGCCATGATGGGGCATGGTGAGAAAGCAGGTGATTCGCTTTCTGTTGTTTTTAGCAACTGGGAAACTGAGCAATATGGCTTGATATTGCATCTGAAGATTAACATTAATTCTTTATAGCTATTTAACCTCCATTTCAGGTACAGTAAATACATTTTTCAAGGGTGCTTTTTTGTTGCTGAAATGAAACTCATCAGTTTTTATTAATATGTCCCTTTATTGCTTGAAAATAGTCTCCAAATATCTAGCACCTACTTGCCTATCAGCATCATTTGCCTTCCAAGGGTGTTAAAGAATCTGAAAATGTCTTAACAGCTGACATGCAGCAGCAGTCAGAATTTGACAGTACAGATTGAGTCTTGGTGTCTGCTCTGTTTCCAGAACTCACATGGATGCCAAAAATCACACTAAAGGAAATCTATTTTGAAAAACAGTGTCCCTTTGCTCAGCGATTTAAAAATAGCCTCTCTTACCATTGTAATGTAAGAGGGTGGCAGCAGGTGGACAATCAATCAATCTCTCTCCAGGTGCGTAGAAAGGCTTCACTCCAAGGCAGCAACCCCTCCCTTCACCCAGAGGGTGGGGAATGAATGCAAAGAAGAGATAATTGCATTCACTTTGCATTCTTTCATGTGCTCAGAAGGGAAGGGAGGGGTCATTTGCCTTGGGGTGAAGTTGTTCTAAGTGCCCAGAGAGAGGATTGTTTGATTGATTGCCTACTGCTGCTGTTATAATGGTAAGTGAAGCTATTGTTAAAGGATGGTTTTCCTTTAATTTAAAGGGCCCTTCTCTTTGTGTGGTTACAAAACCCGAAGGTAAAAAATCTGTGAATAATTAGGTTATACATGTACTGTATTTGAGATAAAATGGGTGCTGTTTTCCCTAAATATTCTATTCTAAATAATTTGTCTTAAATGAATATTTTATTCATTTGTACGTTCCTCCCACATCATAAACATTACCATTTACTACTGTGCATGCATTGAAAGGTCTCCACAGTCACTCCCACAATGATCTGGATAAATGTGAAGACCGCTGCCTGTGTTATCCTTTTCAACAATGTGCTTACCAAATATCAGCAGAATTCTTTATCATTCTTTGGATCAGTGGGGAAGCAGTGGTGGAAGTGGCTGCAACCTCATCATTCAGGGTCTAACAAGACTGGAAGCAGCTTTTCCTGTGGCAGATCCTTGCAACATCTAGTTATCAGCCACTAGTCAAACCTCAGGAATGTGCAAGACATCCTCAGAGTTTTCCTTAACAGGAGCAAAAATATTGTTCTCTCTTGCCAATATGTGGGTTCATCATAGTACAAGTATCATTCAATTTTTATATTTACCAAAATAAAATATGGTAATCTTAAACTGAATCCTAATGGCTGCAATAGTCATTTAAATGAAGTGTAATGTATCAGCCAGTGACAACTACCTGCTAATATCTCTTCTTAAAAACCTTAACTGAACAACAGGAGCCTTTTGCTTTGTTTCACATTTTGAAAAGGCCAAATCCATTTATTTGCAGCAAATTTCCCTTGTACTGCTTCACACATGCTGGTATACCCATTTTTTTGCAGGCATTCTCTCCATGCAGAGAAAAAAAAATTTTCTGTTTGACATTCTGTAGTCACATTATCTCACATAGGCAATAAAAGCAGATGTGGGGGTAGGCTGCAATCAGACTTTTCACCTTCTAGACAATTTCTTAGGGATGTGGCAGGGATCCAGAGAGGTGCATAGCACATTATGGGAGTAGAAGAGCTTCTAGTCCCACTTATCAATGTGCTCCTGGAGCTTGGCTAAATTTCACACATTGTCTCAGATATACTTGTAAGAAAAACCTCAGGAAGTCTCAAAAATTGGAGGCTCAGGTATCAGCTTGCCCTTTCCCCCTCCTTCCCATTCTCAGGGGGATAATGGATGTGACTTCTAGAAGATCACTCTTTCTTAGGATACATTTGCATGTGAACAGATACTACAAGAACAACCCCTTGTTGCAGCAAAGAAGGTCAAGACTTCACATCTTACAGTGTTTTGTAGACAAAGGCTGTGATTCATTAGGACTCTAATCGAGAGCTATTTCCCCATTCTTTGCATCTCCTTACTTCCAGGTAGAGATAATGGCCAGCAGCCACAGCTGTCATGATTGCCTCTGTCTTTCAGATTACATTAATGTTTCCACTGGCTTCCATGGAGATACAACAGCAAGAAAATATGCGCTTGGCAGAGAATGGAAATAGCCCAAAGGTTTTGTTTTTTTCAGTGGACTATCCTGTGCTCCATTTAGATTCCCCACTCCCACCTGAGCATGATAACTATGAAGCAAATGTAGTGCACATACCCAAAGAGAAATTTTAAAAAATGGGCTGTGTGAACCTTTGCTATGTAATGTTTGCAATGGAGGTGTGGGAAAGCAATTATGGCATATACAAATGTATTCCAATGGTATGTGCAAATAGATATGTTTCCCCTGTCTAGACTCTTCCACATGACAATTGTGAAAAAGTACCTCTTTTGCCCAGTAAGCAGGGATCAAGCCCAGAGGAGATGGGTTGCAGAAATAGCACAAAACTAGGAAACGATGTGCCAGCAGACATTCTTTAAATTATAGACATGGACATGCTGTCACCTTATCACCATCCTTACTATAGAACATATGCAAATGAATTCTATTTAGTAATAGTCACTAGCTATTGAGGAAAACATCTTTGAAGGGACTCTGGATTTAGCAAGCAATATGGAGAAACCTCTACTTGTATATCAATGAACATGGTTCAAGGTGGGAATGAGATGCAGGTGGGGCCTTGGTATCTGCACGGGATCCGTTCTCAGACCCTTTGCAGATACAGAAAACCATGGAGAAGCAAACCCATGGTTTTTGGCCCCTTATACCAGTGGTTCTCAAACTCTCAGGAAGAGTTTGAACTACACTAAGTGTGTGTAGGGGCAGGAGGAAAGGCAACGAAGCGACCCACTGCATCACGCCACTTTGGAGGGGCCCAGGGGCTTGCTGCCACTTACCAGAGCCTGCAGCAGCCTCCCAGGGGTGTGGGGGCCCCCTGTGCCAGCCTTAGTAGGGCTCCCCATGCTATAGAGACCCTCAAAATCACGATTGTGACCATAGTTTTGCATTCATGAAACCGGAAGTTGTTGCGATTGCAATTTTGAGGGTCTTCGCATGTTGGAGACCCTGGGAGGCTGCTGCAGGCTCTGGTAGGTGGCAACAAGCCCCTACGCCCCTCCAAGATGGCACGATCCAGCAGGTCAAGTCTCTGCCTTCCCTCCTCCCTGCCCCTTAAGGGGGCAGAGGCCAGGGCTCTCTGGCTGGGGCATTGTGTCACTCCAGTTTGAGAACCACTGCCTTAAACCATCAAAGGGGACCAGAGCTCTACTCTGGTTGCTTCTGGAGGGTTTTCTGAAACCCACAGAGGTTGCATGTGTCTGCCCATGGTATCCGTGGGGCTCAGAATGGCTGAAATGGACAAAAACAAAGTCTGCTTCTAGTGTCTCTTCGGAAACCGAAAGTAGCTTTTTTTTTGCCTTTTCAGCCATTCTGAAGCCCACAGAAGCCATGAGTGGATGTGCATGGCTTCTGGGGCTTCAGAAAGCCTTCCAGAAGCAACTGGAGCAGAGCTCCAGACCCCTTCATAGGGTTCAGGTGGAGCCAAATCTGGCTCAGCGTGAGTCCAGGAATGTTGTTGAGTGTTGTTGTTGATGTGGGTCTGGGGGTGTTGAGTCAGATCTGCAGATATAAAATCAGAGGATAAACATCTATATATACTATATAAACAGTATAGCCAAACTGGGAAGGGGCTGTAGCTTGGTGGTAGAGCACCTACTTTGCAGTTGCAAGTTAGCTCCTAGCATCTCCAGGTAGGGCTTGGAATATCTCCTGCCTCAAAACCCCTGAAAGCCACTGCTGATTAGATAGACAATACTGAGCTAGGTGGATCAATGGTCTGAAGCAGTGTAAGATATATTTTGTCCCACCATGGCCCCTTGGCCTGCTCCTTGGCAATGGGGCAAACTGCCATGTCCTTCCTCATCACTGCTGATGTGACAAGCACTAATAGGAGTCATTCAGAAACCATTCATTCCTTATGAGCGACTCTGTGCTAAGCAATCAGTGTCCCTGTTGCCATGGCAGTGGAACCAAACTGCCTTTAGGTTCTGGGGAAAGGGGTAGGTGGAGGGTGCTGTAGAAAATACAGCCAGTGATTGAAAACTCTGGCTGTAAACAATGAGGAGGAGGGCAGGGTCAAGGAGCTAAGAAGGACTTCTGGTCAGTTCTCCCCTGCAAGCAAGAAGGAAACTGGGGTGCCTGGGAAGCTACCCCAACAGGAAGAGGATGATCAGAGTGAGCTCAACTCTCTCCCTTCCTGAGCCTGAAAATAACTTTGACAAACCATCTCCTGTCCTCTAACTTGCAGCCAAGTCCTCTTCACATCTAAAGCCAGAAGATCCAGTTGCACTTCATACTGGTGAGGACAAGAGCAACTCCTGGTGGAATGATGGAACTGGAAACAGTATACATTATAAAGTGTATCATGCTGGAGGGTAGATATGCAAACAGAAGGATGGAGTGCCCCCCTCCAACAATTTAACTTTACAGAGCAACCCTATGCACATCTACTCAGAAATAAGTCCTACTGTATTCAAAGGGACTTACTCTCAGGAAAGCGTGTATAGGATTGCAGCTTTAGCACAGGTTTCTTCACACTCTTAGTTTAGCTCTCCTTCAGCTAATGGAGATGTTGCTTCTCCCCTCCCCCTGCTTTTATTTTCTAAATTGTTTTTCCCCTCCTTCTTTATGTTCCCTGCTATTGCCATGAGGTGAGCTGAAAACAAACAATTCTCCTGGAAAAATAATATCCCCAAACCAGTTATTTTAAGGTTATATCTCTAGGTGCTTCAACTGCCACTGTGTTTTTCGGGGAAGTAAATGAAGCCAGTTTCTTGATTACCCAAAGGTAATTTGGATGCACTGTCCGGGTTAGTTAAGTATGTTTCAGCACCAATCCAACACTACTTGTTTGATTGGTTACTGTTTGCAATTTGTTTACCTAATGAAACTCTACTCAAATGCAACATGTTTTCCCCCTTCAGAAAAGCACTCTTTGCTCAAGGTAATAGAATGAATGAATGCTTCAAGGATTAGCATTCAGAGCTTTGGTCTCAGCTTTCCTCTGTAATCACCATAGAGGCACCTTGACTTCTGATCTTAATAGCAATTTTTTGTACCTGTAGGTGTCCCTCAAGTGACATTGTCAAATAATGGCTCTGTAGAGAAACAACTCTGTTGACTATGACATTCGTGTTGTTTGGTTTGTGATTCATGAGAACAAAAATGGAGCAGTAGAGGGTTCACATATGTATGGTTGTTAGGCAGCTGTCATTGGTGTAAGAGAGTATTTGCTTTGTTTAATAGCAGTGTCAATCTTCTTCTGCAGATAGAGATCTCACATTACTATATATTGACACGGAGGTAGACTTATTTTCATTCTGGCAAGCCAGAAGCACAGTTTCTGACCATGTCAGAACCCTCAGTGAGGCTTTTGCGCGGTCCTATTGCATGCGAGGCTCTGCACCTGTGGCATTTGCCCCTTTCACTGAATGGCAGGTCTGCCATTTTAGAACCAACAGACTTTATGGTATCTAAACCATCTGACCAGAATGGTATCTGGTCTTGCTGTCTTCCCTTCCTGTGTGGGGACAGGTATTTAAACCATAAACCGACCAAAATGGTATCTGGTCTTGCTGTCTTTCCATCCTGTGTGGGGACCAATAGCTAAGCTCAGGCCTGAACTTAACAGGTGTTGGCAATCTTCAGTCTCGAAAGACTATGGTATCACGCTCTGAATGGTGGTTCTGGAAAAGTGTCTAGTGTGGCTGAAAAGGCCGATTCGGGAGTGACAATCCCTTTCACACCGGGAGCAAGTACAGTCTGTCCCTGGTCTGTCTCCCTGGCTATGGGCCTTCCTTCTTTGCCTCTTTGCCTCAGGCTGTTGGCCAAGTGTCTCTTCAAACTGGGAAAGGCCATGCTGCACAGCCTGCCTCCAAGCGGGCCGCTCAGAGGCCAGGGTTTCCCACCTATTGAGGTCCACTCCTAAGGCCTTCAGATCCCTCTTGCAGATGTCCTTGTATTGCAGCTGTGGTCTACCTGTAGGGTGCTTTCCTTGCACGAGTTCTCCATAGAGGAGATCCTTTGGGATCCGGCCATCATCCATTCTCACGACATGACCGAGCCAACGCAGGCGTCTCTGTTTCAGCAGTGCATACATGCTAGGGATTCCAGCACGTTCCAGGACTGTGTTGTTTGGAACTTTGTCCTGCCAGGTGATGCCGAGGATGCATCGGAGGCAGCGCATGCGGAAAGCATTCAGTTTCCTCTCCTGTTGTGAGCGAAGAGTCCATTTAAGTTGACACACTAAACAAGGTACAGTAAATGGCATAATTGACCTGGTTTGGTACACTACTCCTGAGTTAAGGTGTAGTGGTCAAACTACAAGTATGCCATCACCCGGGGCTGCCCCTTCCTCTCACAGAGGCAGAGGAGTCATAGAGATATTTAAGACATTTACATGGGTATCCCTGGAGTTCTTGGCCAACCAAGCATGATACCTGCAGATGCTGCTGTCAGGGAATAGGTTTATTTACATGGGAATTCACTGCAGTTACACAGTACCAATCCAGACTACCTAGTAAGTACTGCAGGTGCCGCAGCATGTCATGTAAGTAGTCATTCCCACTCACCATCGGAGCCATTCTATATAGGAATGGCAACGCGTAATGCCATCACTGCCCAGAATGGCTCAACAGCGAGTGGGAGGGGCTGCTTACGCTGTATGTTGTGGTGCCTGCAGCACTTACAGTGCCACCCCTCTGGTAGCTACGCCACTGGTCCTGAGTCCTGGCTTTGTTCCTGACCACTGCCTGCATTCCTGATTCCTTGATCCTGACTTCTGTCTCTCCCACAGTTGCTGCTCACAGCACAGCCCTTGAAAACTTAGCCAGCATGCTGCACTAGCTCTCTGCGGTGTGGAAAGTTTCTCCAGTACTATAACACAATGCCTGCTTTGAATCTCACGTTCATAATGTTTCTTGTCACACCACACCAAGCTGCCTGCTTTCATTTGGGGGAAAGTCAGCTGGTTCTAAAAAAATAGAATGTATTTTGCCTCTGTCTCCTTATTAAGAATTATCATAATATGTGACTCCCCTGTTGAAGGATAATACATCACAAATTATTCCCAGAGAAAAATGAGTGGCTATGCAGTCCCCCTTAAGAGAACAGAATCCAATGAGTCTTAAAAGGCTGCAGGGGGAATAAGCAATAAAACCTAAAAGCGAGCTTGACAATAATAATTCTTAATAAAGGATGGAGGGCCAAACAGAACAGTTAAGATAATTTATGGCACAAATGTCTATAAAAGAGCCATTAAAGACCGAAAAGAATCCAAGTCAGTGAGTCAGAGCTATCCTAACAGAAACTTTTAAAAAATTGCCTTTACTGTGAAAGGCAGTACTTCTGGAGATGAAACAGCACAAGCATTAAATCCTAAGTTAGAACATGCTAGTGAAAAGACATAAATTTATTTCTTAAATATTAATGCGAGTGTAAGAAGGCAGAATTGAAATACCATAAGACTGAACAAAATTCCCCAAATATTATTACAGGAAATGCAATCTGTCAGTTTGCAGTCTGGGATTAAAGTCCATCTGCATTGATGTATCCTTCGAGGCAGGATACTGAAGGCTGGTCTATGTGTTGGCAAGTCACAAGAACCACTCTGCTCCATGCAGAAGCTGTTTTCATGCAGTAAGCGAGTCATGTAGCATGCATTTGCACTCCTCCTCCCCATATCAACACAAATTCATTTTCAGTGTTCACATCAGTCTGGAGGAAAAGAAATGCTCTCTCCATATTGTGAGCTACCCCATAGCATACAAATAGATACCACATGATATTAGCAGCTGCTCTTCTACAAAGCACTGTGGAGCAGGTCTGAGCCCCTCTGAGTTTAGTGGGCTTTTCTTTTCTAGTAACTTTGCTTTGGGGACTGCAACCCCATTGTGATATAACCAATTAAAGAGGGGCTGGATCTCACTGGGAACACACATATTACGCACAAAGAATATCCCAAGCTCAATCCCTGGCATCTCCAAGCAGGACGAGGAAAGACTCTCCTCTGAAACATGGAGTCAGGAACTAGATGGCCAATGGCTTGCTTCAGCATTCAGGCAACATCCCAAGTTCATAAGAATTCCACATGCTGCTTTCCCCTGGATGTTGAGTACAATCTGCTATTAACCTCTAGAGCCCCACTTGACATGGATTTCTTGATTGACCACTTCTCCTAGTAGTTTTATTCATATGTGTTGCTTAGGAAAATGGAATGCAGACTAGCAATTACAGGGGTTAACTATCTCTGAAAGAGCCTTTTTTTCTCCTACTTACCCAGACGAGGTGAATGGTGAATGTATGGTGAATGCAAAGACCATTCTCATCAGAAATTCCCTTAGACTGAGTCTAACCATGGCCAGAAACGAAAACCAGCCTTCATTGTGTGGGGTCCCAACATTTCTAACTGGCACTTCAAATACCAAATCAACATAAACATGCACATATAACAGACTATGTTAGATCCGAACTATGCATTATGCTTACCTCATGATGTGCAGTTTGAGTCTTTTTCTTTTTTCTTTTCAAGCATCCATGTGGCAGTTGTGGCTCAGATCAGGGTCTTGGAGATGGAAGGTGTGTCACTGTTTGCCTTGGTGCTGTTTTCGCACTGAAAATCACAGCCCAAAATGGTTAGTTAATCCTTAAAGTGCCATTTCAGTAAAGACTGCTTTAATGGTTAACTAACTGCTTCAGGAGTTGAATTTTTTTTTTTGGGGGGGGGGGCATGTAAAGGGAAAGGGTTAAAAAGAAAAAAAAAAGACCCATGTTGCACATCATGTGAAAAGTGTACTATGTGGTTCTGGCCTTAATGTCAATAAGGCAAGTGGTTCAATTCCAGGGTGCTTGACACCCTGGTCTCAATGCCAGCAACAAGTTGGTGGGAGCCCTCAGGCAAAGTCCTGAATGGGGGGTTCAGTGCCCCTCATGGTGCACTAGACATTGCCGCTGCCAACAGTACTAAGGGATTGGAGTTGATCTAGCCTGGAGGACTCTCTAATGGGTGTGAACCCTTGGTCAGTGCCTGACCTTGCAGTCGCTGATGCAACCCCTCCCTGGCTTGGATAACAACTGGGTGTTCAGCTAACTGTAGTGTCCACAGAATTAAAGGGAGCAAAGATGTGCAGCTCAGATGGGTAGTGTTTGTTACTCATTTGGGTATGATAGGCTCTTTCTTTCTCTTTTTAACTACAGTTTTTAACTGCAATTGTTCATGTTCACGTTTTTAACTACAACTGTGATGCCTTAAATGGAGGCAGTCATAAATTTAAAAGTCAACTGTTCCCCCAGCTTGTAGGTGGGGTGATCTGCCCCCTGTCTGCAATCAGTCTACAGCCTGTCCACCCATCCCAGGATGGTCAACAGTGTTTGATAGCAGGTCTCCAGTGTTTCAGACAGAAACTTGCCCTGCCTTATCAGGAATACCAGGGATTGTTTCCGGGACCTTCTGCATGCAAAGCAGGAGCTCCCCCACTGAGCAATGACCCCTTCCCCAATACATGCACATTTCATGGTTCAACAACTTACCAAATATATAGGCATCTCGGTAAACCCAACAAAGCAATTCACGTAGCTCAAAGCTAGTTGTATAAGGTAATTGTACTTCCCACTCATTCTCAGCATTTTTCTGACATACAGATACTTTTGGCATGGCCTTTGATGTTCAAAGTAAGCCACTATGTGGATGTGAAAATTATTCTACTTCTGTGAAGATAGTCTTAACACTCTTGCAAAGGGTCACTGAGGGCACAATCCTAACCAGGTCTACTCAGAAGTATGTCCTGTTTTGTTCAGCGGGGCTTACTCTCAGGAAAGTGTGGTTAGGATTGCAGCCTTAACATGAAAACAGTGCACTTGACCTGAAATTCTGTACACATTTTCCTGAGAGTAAGTCCTGCTGAACACAGTGGGACTTACTTCTGAGTAGACATGCATAGGATTGCACTGTTAACGCAAGGTTAACTCTGCCTTGAATTGCAGCCTGTGTGCTCCTTTATATAAATGTCATATTCAGTCACAAGGAAAAGTCAAACCTCTATATTGCTCCAGCAGGAAGCAATTTTTTGGTGACATACCGCTCTAAATGGAGTCCAACTCCCATGCACAGTGCCCTTGCAGGTGCTTGGCCTCTTCTCACCTGCTTTTGCAATGCTTCACAAGCACCAACACTAAGAATTGTAATTAGGGCCCGGGAGGGCTACCATGTGTGGCTGGTCAACTTTGTCTGCAGTTGTCCTGACACAGGTCTGCTCTCACTGAGCAACACAGCTTACAATAAATGATATTTGCTTCACCAGTTTCACTTGCTGTTACGTGGGCATCACATTTGAGCAAATAATGAAAAAGCAGACATCCTTATATACATAATCAGTTTGCTTCAAAACCTATCTTGCCATTAAAAGGGAAATGAACATTTCTCGATTGTCACTTTTTTTTACCTGCATGTCAAACTTCATGTACTTTCCCCCCACAGATGAAAGTTACAATTGAATGCACTATAAATTACTATAGTCAATCTGCCTGAAAATTCAGTTAGAATGGTGCCCAATGAGGTTAGAGGTTCTGCCTGCCTGTCACAATGTAATCATTTCAACAGAAAACTCAGACATGTTATTAGTAATTATCTGCCTTCAGCTGCTCAAACATAGCGACATTTATATTGCAACCTTAACATCGTCATAGCATTTGGAAACTGTTTCTCATCCGCCTTATGATTGTATCTCAGGCAACCTGATCCTGTGGATCAACTTTGTTGCAGCAACACCCAGCAGTATTTGAACAGTATTTAAGCAGAAAAAAGACACCCTCAAATTCAACACGTGGTACATGAGACAGATATCCTATACAGCACTATTTACCGTAGAAGAACGTACTACATCAGAAGTCTGGGATGCTAAGCACCTTTTTTCATCCAAGAAGACATTTCATGCTCTGCACCATG
Organism: Tiliqua scincoides; assembly: GCF_035046505.1. Classification (NCBI taxonomy): domain Eukaryota; kingdom Metazoa; phylum Chordata; class Lepidosauria; order Squamata; family Scincidae; genus Tiliqua; species Tiliqua scincoides. Next base: position 48,301,081 of record NC_089826.1, read on the forward strand.
TCATGCAGCAGAAGCACTAGTGCATGATGAGTACACAAGATTGGGTCCAGCCACCAGTACTCTAACATCTATTGGGGCATAACACCAGTAGAACGTATAGACCAGCTTTTCCTAAACTGTGGGTCATGACCCACTGATGGATCACAAGTCTATAGGTTAGAGGTTCATGGGCTGGGCCCTCCTTCTTCTGAATTGTTCCAAGTAGGACAGTTCCATAAGCACTGGGCTGCCCCAGTGACTCCTTCTAGGTCATGCCAGGTGTCATTGACACCATGGGGGGGTAGGTTTCTTTGTAAGGATGGTGGGGGTAAAGCAAAACCAGGTTGGACATTTATTGAACTAATGGGCCATGTTTTGACTATGTTGAAATGAACGTGAACAGACTTTTTAAACAGTGGTTGAGGTCAGGAAAGGCCCATCAATTCATTTCTTTTAATATCCTATGTCTGTGTGAAGAAACCGTAGAGGAATCAGCCTGAGGCAGAACCACTGTGTACAGATAGCAGCAGCAGACTCCCTGGCGAAAAGAACAGTTGGAACGGCATTGGCTCTACCCATGTTTCTGGGCTGGACAGCAAAGCAAGAAACGCAGCAGTGGAGCTTAAGTTTTCATCCTACAAAGGCGATTGCCGCAGTACAAGCCGGTTTACATTTTTGATGCAATTAAGAGGAGGCATCAAAGCTGTTATTTCCCCCAGTTTAATAAAGATCTAAACTGCATGTTAATTCCAGATCTTTTTTTGAGGTTCCAGAAGCTCACAGGTTCTAAAATGACAGGCTGTGATGGAATTAGGCCTTTTACCTGGGCTTCTCTCATTCCTTTATCGCACACTGATGTATCTCCTTTCCGCCAGTGAGCGCAGAGCTGTGTAAGCAGCTCTTCCTCCTCCTCCTTTCAACCTCAGAACAACCCTGAGAGTAAAGCATCTGTGGCCAAAAGGGAGTGGCTTGCCTAAGGCCACTCTGGGAGTTCATGGCAGAGGTGAGATTCAAATGAGGGAATTGCTAATTCATAGCTGGATATGTGAGCCATCACGCCAGTCTTGAATGCATGCTCCTTGACAAATTACTTTTGAATGAAGTTCCCTGAAGTTGTTAAAGGCTGCTCAAGGTTATCTTTGGCAAGGAGAAAAATCACCGCCAGATGATATGTTTTATATGCAAAGCTTGACTGTGCCAGCCTAAAAGCATTTGTATTTGTGTTATCTCCACTTATTTCAGTGGTATGAACATTAACCTACATATAAACAGGGCTGGCCCATCCATGAGGCCAAGTGAAGTGGTTGCCTCAGGCAGCAAATTGGTGGGGGGAGGGTACCCATCTCTGTATGCCTACCTGCTTCTACTGTTCCCCCTCCTCCTTCCATTCCTGTACTGGAAAATGAAGAGGGGGATAGAGAGGAAGGGGAGGGATATGGAGGAGAGTGCTGAGCTGGAACACCTCAGGTGTCAGAAAGTCCTGGGCCGACCCTACACACAAGAATCTATTTCTAAGTTATACTGGAGCTGACCAGCCCAATCTTATCCCCAGAGGCTCCACCGGGTGAAGTGGTGCCAAAATGGCTACTGCTGCATCCAGTGGCACCACCGAGGCTGCCAGAATTCTCAGGGAAAGGGGAGTTCTGCCGGCACAGATTTGAGAGCCTTCGTGTCAGGCTTTGCAGTCTGACATGGAGGATAGGATGTGGCGGAACAGGGCCCTGCCAGTCTCACCCCCTCCCAGGCTCTTTCCTTCCTCCACCCTGTTCCGACAACTCCCTGCCTCCCCCCCCCCGAAAGTACTCATCCTTGGCTACTGCTGCAGGAGTGCTGGCTGGCCCTCCATGCGATGCTGAGGCCCAGTGCCAACAGCCCCTCCGCTGTGGGTGCTGTGGACGTGCCTTATGGCATGTTTGCAACACCCAGCACCAATGCTGGAGCTCAGAACCAGCAATAAGGCCGCATAGGGTTGGGCCCTAATTGCTTTTAGTGGATGCATAGTTCTCGGATGCTTTGTGCTGTACATTTGCTAATTTATGCTATGTGGGTTATATGTCCCGAAAGTGTCTTCTTGCATTGCATTGAATCATCACAATTCCTTGGAAAAACAAGTGGGGAAATTCACTTCAAACGCTGCAGGCTTGGCACACGGCTTCCATTGGCACAGACTTGGCAGATTTGCCTTGTGGAAGAAAAAACTAAAACAAAGGCACGCAGCACCACAGAGTTCTGCTTCTGTGCGAAACCTGACAAGGATTGACACTTGGAAGAGGGAAGGAAGGCTGGCATTCGGGGGACACATGATAGCTCTCTTCAGACTTGAAGGACTGCCATAGGAGAGAAGACAAAGATTTGATGTCTGCTGCCCCAAAGAACTAGGGATGCAAAAATGTAACATTTTTGTGCTACATCCAGAACTAGATGTAATGGGCTTAAGCTGCAGGAGGGGAGATCTCATTTGGCTATCAGGAAGAAATTCAACAGTAAGAGCAGTTCAACAGTAGAGTCAATTATCAAAGGAAGTCAATTATCAGAGGTTCTTCCTCGCAGGAGATCTTCAAGCAGAGAGTTCACAGGCACCTTCTGGAGAATGTCTGGAGAAGAATTTCCTGCTACAAGCAGGGGGTTGGACTAGATGGCCTTGTAGGTCCCATTCAATTCTATGAGTCTATGAATCCAGCACATTAATTTATGTTCTGTTTTGCAGAATGGTCTCCAATTGCAGCCTATTTATTAGTATTCAATATTCATATTCAAGTGTAAGTGTAGGATGGTATCAATGATAATCTTTATATAATAATCTTAATCTTTATGGACTCTTTATTATTTGATAGATGGAATAATCTTCCATCTATAGTAAAAGGAGGTTAACAATACCCATTAGTGTGTCATTCTAGTTTTAAACTAAGGTGTGTGCATGTGCGTGAACCTGTCTTTCTCCTTGTCCCTCCTATACCTTCTCCTTTTTCTCTACTCACCAAGGCATTGCAATCACAATGCCCCTCCAGAAGACTAGAATTCCCAAATAATATTGCAAAATCTCTTGTATTCCTGGTACTAACAGCATCATGCTCACCCCATTGGTGTGGCTGCATCATTGCCAGTGGTATGGGATAGGTTTAAGCTGTGTGTGAGTTTTCTGACATCACAATCCTATTGCCCATAGTCAACCTGCTGTTTTAATGCACAGTGGCATAAAAGGTGCATCAGTGTCATTCATTTAAGGGCCACTGGCATAGATAGCCAGATGCCCCATGTCCATGGCAGCAGCAGCTGGACGCCACCCTGGAACAGGTACAGTGGTGAAGGGGATGGTTTGGGGGGGGAGGTGATTGCAGCAGGTAGTGGGTCAGATTGGATGGTGGTTCAAGGGCAGGAGGGGGTGGAATCTCAGTAGCAATCATGCACGCTGGGTCCTATCCCCCATTCCTGGCCGAATCCCTCCCCCCTCCTGTCTTCAGATTTGGCACCAGCAAAATAGCTGGTGTAGGTCTGAAAAGTCCCATTGGTGCACGCACAGCAATGTTCAGCAAATAGTCTTGCCCACTGCTAAATATTCTTACCTCTCATGGGTCATCTGATCTCCCTCCCCCACCATTGCATGTAGCTCTTGCTCCATTGGCACAGGTGCAGCTGCCTGGTGAAAGGTGGTGGGGATATGATTAGGCACTGTGTTTTACATTAGAAGATGGTGGGGGGACAGGATTAGGTACCAAATTTTTTACAGCAAAGCTTTCACTCTCTTTTTCTCTTGTGTGAAAATGTAAATGGGAGGAGTAAGCCAGTCTCCCTGACCTCATGCATTTAGTACTTAAACCATGGTTGTGCAGTCTACATCTGAACCAGGCATCTCTATCTCATCATGCCCAACCATTAAGGTCAAGGTCAAGGAGTGGATTAAAATGCATTTAGCAGAATTTTCAGTCCTCATTTCACCATGGTGCAGGTGTGCTGGAAAACACTAGCCAGAGAAGAATCCTTTTACTCACAGTGTAATCCTGTGAATGAGGCTCAAACATTTTTAATCTAATTTTAAAAAATGCATAATATGTTCTTCATTATCAAGTTTCATTTGTTATAATTCCCCGAAAAAAGCCTTACCATTTAGGAATGTGTTTAAACAGTATTCCTGCAAGGCATACGGGTGTGACTTCTTAGTTACTTTCAATAAATGTGATTACATTATTTCGTACATGTATCTAATAGGAGACTTACCTCTAGTCGCGGTATGATTTTAATAATTATTTTTGCTAATATACGGGTTTCCAGCGAAGGGGGCATGTTTAAAGAGGAATGTGAGCTATTTTGTTGCTTGTATCTTTCCAGTAATGCAGGTCCTAAAATATGCTAACATTAAGAAGATTAAGTATAGAAAGTGAAAGCTAACTAACCGAGAATTAATTGAACATTCATTAGATGCATACTTCTTCCTTTTCTGCTTGAGATCCTTCCACAGTGAGGTGGGAAAATAAATCACACAATTTTTCAGGACATTTTGATTTTATCGTTTGGGGAATTATCAGCTTCGTTTATAGGATGTATTTGGGGTGATTTATGGGATGATTCTACAAATAACGTTAAACGGCAATAAAATCACACCGTTTAACACTAAGGTGACCTTCCTTGAAAATGTGCAAAAATTCAATCCTTTTTTTGCCATTAGGGTTTATCTGTATCTCCATAATCATTTCCCTTTATACAATCACAGTTGTGTCTTGTCTCATAATAATGGGTCAAATGCAGTGTTGTATATAGCAAAGGAAGATATTTCAAGTGACATGACACAGGCCCTTTAGTGCATCTTTAGTGCATCATATGAGACTGCTGAATACTTAAAATGCATCTTTACAACAGTGTTTCTCAACTGGTGGTATGGGTACCACCAGTCATACTTGAGGTGGTGTCTGATGGTACTCATGGGACCCCTGGACACCTGCTGCTTGGCAGCGAGACCAGGAATGTGATGCAGCAAACAGTGGTAGGAGACTTGGCTCGGTGGACAGAGCTCCAAAGCTTGCTTGAGAAAGCCCTCCCATCCAATCTGACAGCCCAATCTTATCCACACTTTCCTGGGAGTAAGCCCCATTAACTCTAATGGGACTTACTTCTGAGTAGACATGCACAGGATTGGGCTGTGAGCCTCTTTGCATTGCATCTGGCCTCCCAACCAAGAAGTAACTGGTAATGATGTCATTGAAGTGCCATCAGTTATTTATTGTGGTACTTTGAAAAGGTGGACTATGTAAAGTGGAACAGCATGACAAACATTGAGAGACACTGCCTTACAAGAAAAATGCTGTGAAGATCCAGGAGAAACAAGGCAGTCTGAGAAGTAGGATATTTCCAATGGCACTGCTGAGGGCAATGGTCTGGGTAGTCCCTGAAGCAGAGAGTGAAAAGAAGGCAAGAACAGCCCTATTTTATATCAGGCTAAAGTTTCACCAAAACAATATGCTGTTTTCCACCACGGTCATCTAGAAGCCTGCTGAATCTCGGGGTACATACAGCCATCACAATGTGTAGCCAGTGATAGATGTGTCCTCCATGACTTTAGGAATTCTACTCCAACATCGGGAAAACATTTTCTATCCCTATTGAAGGGAATCACCGAAAGCTGATGGGCAGGGGCAGAAGTGGGGCAAATCACAGCATGGAACAGTGGGGCTCTCAGACTTTGCCACCATCAGCGTTCCCAATTCCAATCATGCCCTTGCATAATATTGTTTATAGAAAGCAGCCTTCTGTTGAAAGCCAAATGGGAGGCTTTGTACAACTAAAATAGTGTGGTGGGGTGCATGGTCAGAAAGAACTGTGGTGGTGGTGAAGTCTGAAGACCAAGCTGGCACAATAATGCCCAGTTTTGGCCCCCTGGTGTTTTATTTCCAACAAAATGAAATAAAACACAGACAGCCCAATCCTAGCCTTATCCCCACCACAGCATGCAGCCGTGTCAAAACAGATTGTGTTGCATGCTATGGTGGGGGGGGGGGGACAATTGGGAGGCTTAGGAGAGGTAAAGAAAATCATTTTACTGCTCAGTAAGCCCTGCAGTTGCCAATGGGTTTTCTTGGACCTGTGCCAGTTCTTTAGTTGGCATAAGTCCAAGGAGATAAAGGTGGCATGTCTGCTGGCTTTTCAGGGCATAGCATCCAACACAAGTTATGCTTACATCAGGTGTCACCCCTTCCACATCCAACATGACCCTGGCCCTTTCCCCAATCCACCTGTGCCCCAATCTGCTCACCCAGCCAACTAACCAATGTTGGTGTGACTCCTCTTCATCACCACCACATACTATATCCTCCCCACAATCTGCATCAGTGGCCCAGAAGTGTATGACTACATTAGCTTCCAGATCAGTACTTACAATGCTGTAAAACGTGTACTACTGCAAGAACACTGGGTCTGGTAGCAGTGACGCTGAATAGGAATGGGTCAGGAGGCATGTTACACATTCCACATAATGTTGAACCCTTAGAAATTAAGCAGCATGCTGATATTACAATCATATCAATAATTACACTGATTTGTGGTGTGGTACATGTTCACTTATGTTCAAAGTTCAGTGGTACAGGTTCACACATCTTTTTGGGGTAAAATATGCTAGTATGAGTAGAACTATAGTCATAATGTTTGATCATCTCAGCTGTAGTCTCCTTGGAAGGGGCTTAAATACTGGGTTGGTGTTACCTGATCAGCTGCCAAATGTAGTCTGTATTCTGTGCACCATCATACAGAAGTGGGCAGGGTAGGGGAGTGGCAGGAGGTGCAATTGTCTGCTGTTTTTCTCTTCCCCATTTTTCCTTGTGGGGTTACTCGTACCTTTGCCAGCTCTGTCACTGATGTAATTATTTTTCTGGGACTGGGGCACATCTGTTATCTGAAGGGGGTTAGGATATGGTGCATGTCAACTCCTCCTCATCCCTCCCATGTAATCTCCCCTTTGTAATCTCCTCCTCGTTTTGCCCTCTCTGCCAGCAGAGATGTGCTGGTGTGCAACTGATGTCTGAGCTACATCAGCACAGTGTTTTTCTGGTGTTCCACCAGTGTCCATGGCACATCCATCAGTGGGGAGACTTTTACATCAGTAGGGCTATTGTTGCTGTAGTACGTGGGGAGATACCCTGGCAAATCTTGAGGGTAGGATGGGGCTTCTATAAGATGGGAGACGATTCAAATTAAAGAGGTTTTTGTTTTTTAAAAGCCAAGTTTCTGCCTGGAATAGAGAGAAGTATATAGGAATGACAAATGCACACCATGGAAGTACATTCTTTGTGAAACTAGGCACTGCAGTAATTAGAGGGTGGAGAGAGAGAATCCATTAAATAAAAGGATTGTCTTGCGTGCACTGATACTGCAAGAACTTCCATATGTTATATTTTTGACATGCTCATAATTTAAGCCCTTCATTTTCCCCGTGTAATCTTGTAATGCCTTATGTGCTCATCTTTCCCTTTTAATTCATTCCATTTGGGCTATAGCTTAATGGTAATAAGCAGTTAGTGAGTAACTTGGAACTGGAGCCATTATATCTGTTCCCATTTTGAATGTTTAGTGGTTGCTAGCTTTCTGGCTTCTGGCCAGATGCAAGTTTCCATTCTCCTTTTAATTAATTTGAAACTTCTTGGTCTTTATGAAAAACAATTTAAAAGGGATTTTCCAGAACAGAGCATAGGATTTTCTTCACCTTTTGAAACTTCTCATTTAGTGCTCTTCATATCTCAGTACATGTAATTAATCATGTCAAGCATTTAGGCTTAGATCCAGCATTCTGCAAATTATCTTATTTGTTGTTCTCAAACTTATTTAATGGGGGGGGGGAGAATTTCTACAAGTAATTCTTAGTATTGATGTCCACTTCATTACTCTTTTCTCAGGGGATATCCTTGAGAATTTATGACTCCACACATAAGAAGCAGACATGGTTCCAGATGTCCGCAATTTATGTCTGCAAATTCACAGTGATTGATCATATTTTATTAGGACTTCTATCATTATCACATTTTCCTGCCGTTAAAATGGTAAAATCTTCAAGGAGAGGTTTGATAAGTACCTGCTGCAGATGCTCTCGGAGGATTTCCTGCCACAGGCAGGAAGTTGAACTAGATGACCTTTCAGGTCCCTTCCAACTCTATGTTTCTATGTAACATTATTGCTGAGAAAAATTATCTTACCATCTTGCTTTGTTTGTTGAATATTAATATCTTGCTTTTCCAAGTAAAAGATGCCCAAGGCAGTTTGTATAACATAGAATGAAGAACATCAAAAGTAGCAACAGTGAACAGTAATAATAACAGTACTCTGTGGTATGTTGGTCAGATGTTTGGCTGTAGCATAGGTTGGTGAAGCAGAAGTGAATTTGAGACCAATCTTTAAGCCCACTCAGAAAATACAGCAGAAGACGCAAGGGACCCCCAATACTTGGTAGGGGTTTACAGAATTTAATGTAGTTGTGGTCAAGTGTACATAGGCACCATGAGAAGGAGCATGAACACATTCCAGGGTAAAGGAACATGAGAGGCACCGTCGGTTGTTACAGGTTGACAAATCAGTGGTGGCTGATGAAGAGTTAGAGGACAGGAATTAGAGGACAGGTCCTCTCCTGGATTGAGAACTGGTTGGAGGCCAGGAAGCAGAGAGTGGGTGTCAATGGGCAATTTTCACAATGGAGAGAGGTGAAAAGCGGTGTGCCCCAAGGATCTGTCCTGGGACCGGTGCTTTTCAACCTCTTCATAAATGACCTGGAGACAGGGTTGAGCAGTGAAGTGGCTAAGTTTGCAGACGACACCAAACTTTTCCGAGTGGTAAAGACCAGAAGTGATTGTGAGGAGCTCCAGAAGGATCTCTCCAAACTGGCAGAATGGGCAGCAAAATGGCAGATGCGCTTCAATGTCAGTAAGTGTAAAGTCATGCACATTGGGGCAAAAAATCAAAACTTTAGATATAGGCTGATGGGTTCTGAGCTGTCTGTGACAGATCAGGAGAGAGATCTTGGGGTGGTGGTGGACAGGTCGATGAAAGTGTCGACCCAATGTGCGGCGGCAGTGAAGAAGGCCAATTCTATGCTTGGGATCATTAGGAAGGGTATTGAGAACAAAACGGTTAGTATTATAATGCCGTTGTACAAATCTATGGTAAGGCCACACCTGGAGTATTGTGTCCAGTTCTGGTTGCCGCATCTCAAAAAAGACATAGTGGAAATGGAAAAGGTGCAAAAGAGAGCAACTAAGATGATTACGGGGCTGGGGCACCTTCCTTATGAGGAAAGGCTATGGCGTTTGGGCCTCTTCAGCCTAGAAAAGAGACGCTTGAGGGGGGACATGATTGAGACATACAAAATTATGCAGGGGATGGACAGAGTGGATAGGGAGATGCTCTTTACACTCTCACATAATACCAGAACCAGGGGGCATCCACTAAAATTGAGTGTTGGGCGGGTTAGGACAGACAAAAGAAAATATTTCTTTACTCAGCGCGTGGTCGGTCTGTGGAACTCCTTGCCACAGGATGTGGTGCTGGCGTCTAGCCTAGACGCCTTTAAAAGGGGATTGGACGAGTTTCTGGAGGAAAAATCCATTATGGGGTACAAGCCATGATGTGTATGCGCAACCTCCTGATTTTAGGAATGGGTTAAGTCAGAATGCCAGATGTAGGGGAGAGCACCAGGATGAGGTCTCTTGTTATCTGGTGTGCTCCCTGGGGCATTTGGTGGGCCGCTGTGAGATACAGGAAGCTGGACTAGATGGGCCTATGGCCTGATCCAGTGGGGCTGTTCTTATGTTCTTATGTTCTTAAGAGAAGCCATAGGATGGATTTCCAACGTGCACAAGTATTGTCCATAACCACTAAAATTTACAGGGAAGTGATACAAAACCACTGCGACAATATGACCAGGAAGGAGTCTAAGAGCATCAGCAATGCTTGGCTACCAGCCCTTAGAAATGTTAGAATCCAGAAATATGGAGCAGGAAAAGAACGGGGCTGTGGAAAGAAAGCGCCTAGTTCCTTAAGGAACACACAGTGAACAAGATCAGTGGACACTTATTGTCAGTTCTCTGGGGTGAGATGAACAGCCTGTGGTTCTCACTTCTAGTCCTTTGAAAATGCCCAACATAAATGTGGGTGAAACCTACGGAAATAAAAATTTTCATATAGACCATGGCCTGAACATTTCTTACTACAACACTAATAGTACCAGCCATGAAAGCCTTAGATTACATGTCAAAAAAATGGCATTTACTGTTGAGAGCCATAAGAAACAAGGATGAAGATTTAAGGAGGGGGTGTGCCATCAGAGGAGAAAGAGTTTAGAAGCATGAACACACTAGTGAGATGATACTGGCAGAAACGAAAGTCAGCAAAATGGAACCTACAGACATGCTATGTCTAGAAAGGGCAAAAATGTTTTGAAGAACTTTGCATGGGGAGAATAAGGCAGATCCTGTAGGTAGAAATTAAGAACCATCAGAATTTGTTGAGTATTTGGATGCATGAGAAGGAGACAGTAGAGTTGAAGATACTGACAAAAGGGAAGGAAGAGGGTGGGAATAATTAAGAACTCCGTTTTGTATGTCGGATCCATGTGGACAACCGAAGAGATGAGGTGTGTATGAGATGAATGAAGAATACTTTCATATTCTTGAAACACAGTTTATATTGATTTTGAATTTCACTCATAACTGCTAAATGGGATCAATGCTGCAGGGCAGCTGAAAATCTTCAAGTCCCTCTGAATAATTGTGGGTTTTTCAAAATAACATGAACTCATGCAACAGTAGCACTGATTTGTTGCCCTGCTAGAAAAACCATAAGAGCTGCACAAGACACTGGGGGCCCAGTCCTATCCAATGTTCCAGTGCCGGTGTAGCCATGCCAATGGGGCATGCACTGCATCCTGTGGTGGGAAGGCAGTCACAGGGGCCTCCTCAAGATATGGGAACATTTGTTCCCTTACCTTGGGGCTGCATTGCAGCTGCACCAGTGCTGGAAAGTTGGATAGGATTGGGCCCTCACTCTCTTGTGACTGATGAGATGTCACTAGAACTGTGTTGCACCATAGTATCCTAAGCACTGGCATAGCTAGAGGGGGGCAGCGCACTAAGTTTTGCAGGGAGCCTCCCTGCAGCGTGCAAGCAGCTTCTCCCCCTCCCCTTGGGAGCCATTCTCCTCTGTTTCCCCCCCCCCAACCACATGGCTCCAAAGGGGAGGGGAAGGAGCCGCTTACATGCTGCAGAGAGACTCCCTGCAAAACTTAGTGCGCCACCCTCTCTCTAGCTATGCCAGTGATCCTAAGGGCTATGTGAATTCCTGGAAGAGAAGCCTATTTGCTAGGCCCATAAATGTGTCGGTCCCCACATCATACGGAGCATAACATCTCTGTGTGTCGCAGCCCACCTTCAGTCTGGTTGGGTTATCAAGCACCTGTTGTGTTGGAGTGTGTGTCTGATAAGCAGCATATAGCTTAAGGATCAGAAGTGTGACTTTCTGTGCCAGGCAACTTGCTCCTAGCACAGCACATACAGTGGACCTGCAGCATCTGCAGGTCTAGCATCCACAGATTTAACTCACCATGGATGCCAGTTGACACCAGTGGCCAATGTTTTTTTAAAAAAAGAACTCCAAAACCCATTTCCCAACATACGTGCAAGCAAACTGCGCCATTTGTCAGCTTCTCCCACTATTTTTAGACCTTAAAGGCCTACTGTCAGGTTGAATGGAGTTTCTTGCTCCTCCCAGGTTTGCCCAAGAATGCATTGTGAGACCTAGAAGTAGGTCTTTAGGCCTAAAATAGTTGTAGAAGCTGGAAAATAGTGCAGTCTGACAGTGCAAAGGTAGGAAAACTGGTTTTGGTGCACTTTTAAAATTCAAGCCTTGTAAAATTGCCCCTTGGTATCCAAGGATTTCGATTTCTTCAGAGGGTTCTGTTCTGGAACCCCATGGATACCAAGATCCCACTGTACTGTAGGATGAACGTGTAGTGTGGGTTGTGGTTGGAGGAGGTTAGGATGGAGCTCGGTGGTGACACTTCTTTTCCAGCAGGAGCAATGATACCATCAAGACTGCTCTGGTGCTGCCTTGGAAACCTTTGTCCAAATAATCTGAGTCGAGAAGAAGCATCAGGCTCAACAGAAGGCAAGAGAAACATATTTTAACTCATCTTTGACAAGGGCTGCCCAAAAGATTGTGTAGCTTATGTTACATGCAGATTACAGTCCTCTGCAAATTTCCTTGGAAGTAAACTTTGCTCAGCATAGTGTGGTTTACTTCTCAGAAAGAATGCATAGGCTAGCACTCTAACATACCTTTTATATAGTTATTTGGAATTTTAAAAATCCCACTTTTTCAATTTTTATACCATTCTTTTAAGCCATTGCAAGCCATTCTAGGAATTTAGGATAAAATGAGCTGTGTCTTTAAATGAATATAATCAGTCTCAAAGTCAAAATAAGTAGCAGCAGAAGAAATCATTCTAATGAGTCATTTAATGTTTTGGGTTTTGTTTTGTTTTGGTGTTATTGTTTAGGCTTAGTGAGGAATGGCTATGGGAGTAGGTGCCATGACAAGCTCCTTCACTTCAAATTTATGTCTACATCTCTGATGACCGTGACATCCTGTCGGTGCTATTTCATGGGTGTGAGACTGCAAGACTCAGTGCCCAGAGATGTATCTGGGCACATGTAAGTATGGGGTGTCACTTGAATGGGGTGTCACTGAGCAGCAGCTTTCCTGCCAATTCTTGGCTTCTGCCAAGCCACTGCAAACCTCCAAATGTGGCACTGTGCTTGGGGGCCTGCAGTGGCGGCAGAAGTTGAAAATCATCCGGGAAGTGCTGGGAAAGGAATGGGGGGACAGAAGCCACATTGTGAAACCACTGCCATCCTCCTCTGAACCAAGAAGTTACATCATGGCGTCATGTGATGTCATGACATTGTGCAATGTCACCATCCCATGTAGCACTTCCCCTAGATACTTCTCTGTTACATCTAACTTGATATGTCTAAGTCCACCAAAGTATATACTTAGGATCAAGCCATTGCCCCAAGTCAGGTATTCTCAGCATTCCTAGTTTCTAACAGTTTTACATGCTTGCAAAGCTTTAGCATGCTTTAAAAAGGGTAGGCATTAGGATTTTTGATCAGCAAGGTACAGACTTGGCATGTACTGTTGGGAACAAAAACAACACTCTCAAATCTTTATTTGCTCTTGGCAATCTGATGAGGATTCCTCACTGTTGATTGTGTTACAGTAAAAGCCACTTGACAGGTTTTGCAATGCTATGCAAATCTCTCAACAGAAAGTCAGGCAACAGATTGCAAATGAGTTGCCAATCAGATTGGTTCTTACATAATGAGGTGGCCTGGGCTTTCCAGTAGCTTATAAGAATGTGTCTGACTGATAACCAATTCTCCCAAGGTAACCGTGAACTTTTGTGAAGAGGTGAAAGAAAGAATTCTATGTGGAAACCTGTTCCAAAACATGCCTCCCCAGTTCTAGTACATCCGTGAGCCTGACTGAGGGAGCTGCCTTAGGAGGTGAATAGGAAGAAGAGGCCTGCTTTCATCTGCCCACCATTCACTCCTCCTCCTTTCACTCCCTACATTTGAAAAGGAAAAGGGAAATGAAGAAGCATGGAAGACTAGAGCCCAGTGGGATAAAAGATGTGGGAGAAGCAGCGGCAACAGCTGACATACCACCAGGTAAGTGAGGGGCAGCATATGGCAATCATTTCAGCACGATACCAGGGCTGCCCACGGCAGGGATCATACTCCCATACTCACCCAGAGGGATGCGTGACACACGGAAGTGATTCAGCGGAGATGGTTGGCAACCTTCAGTCTGGAAAAACTATGGTATAAGCCTACAGCACCCAGTATTACAGGCGGTCTCCCATCCAAGTACTAACCAGGTCTGACCCTGCTTAGCTTCCGAGAGATCAGACAAGATCGGGCATGTGCAGGGTAACAGTTGCTGTGATAATGCGATCGTGTCATTGCGCGCTCCTCCAAATTGCTTTCAGGGTGGCTGAACTACTTCCATTTCTAGCCTGTTTGAGGATGGTGCTTTGAGCTTTGAGGATGGTGGGAAGGCCCATCCACTGCCAAATGTGACATGGGGACCCACTCAGCAGGGGTTTGGATGGTGTAGCAGGGCATGTCAGCCCACCTCTGACCCCACTGGTCAGAAGATCGGGGGCTGGTCTAGGTGCTAACTCAGATATAGGTAACATTGAATTCAATGGGTCATTTTCTAGGAAGGATAGTTAGAACTACAGGCCTAATCATGGAATCTGTCACCGTCACCGTCAAAGAACTCTAACTCCTGTCAGCATGACATTCGTGTAAGGCAAGATAAAGGCACTCGTCTTTTACAAACACTCTTTTATCTCTAAAAAGGGATACTAAATGTGTATTTTTTATATATATTTTTGCTAGTGTAAGGTATACAGGGAATAAAGCCAAGGGAGATGAAATGATTTTTTTTGGTTTACAAATCATGCTAGTGTTGCAATTTCACCACATAGGCTCTCACTTGATTTATTAGCTTTCAGAGTCAAGCTCTGCTGTGCTGTTGCATTCTTTGCCATGTAAAGCACCTCCAAAGACCTCCTGCTGTGAAGCGCCATTTATTATTCATAGGATTTGCTGGGAGAAGCAGACGACGAATCGGACCAGAGCAGTCACTGCAGCCCTCTCAGGTCAAACATTTTAGCTTCTAGGCTCCCAAAGGTGATATCCTTCCTGCTTTTCCCACAAATTACTGGAAAATGGGACATAAAATGCTAATGAGTTTCATTGAAGTACTAGGTAATAACAACTCAGCCCAAGAGGAAGATGTCCTTTCACTTAAACGAAACAGCAGTTTTAAAGGTTGCCTTGTTTCTTTGCCAAGGTCTTATCTGTTGTGACTCAGGTGTTGCAGACTACCTTCAGCGCTGGTGCTGGACTGCTCAGAGTTCTGAGGCAAAGCCATACATGGCACCCTCTTACTGGCAGTGCTTCCTGAAACACATGTAACATGCGCACATCATGTTGGCAACCTTCAGTCTCGAAAGACTATGGTATCGCGCTCTGAAAGGTGGTTCTGGAACAGCGTCTAGTGTGGCTGAAAAGGCCAATTTGAGAGTGACAATCCCTTCCACACCGGGAGCAAGTGCAGTCTGTCCCTGGTCTGTCTCCCAGGCTATGGGCCTTTCTTCTTTGCCTCTTTGCCTCAGACTGTTGGCCAAGTGTCTCTTCAAACTGGGAAAGGCCATGCTGCACAGCCTGCCTCCAGGCGGGCTGCTCAGAGGCCAGGGTTTCCCACTTGTTGAGGTCCACTCCTAAGGCCTTCAGATCCCTCTTGCAGATGTCCTTGTATCGCAGCTGTGGTCTACCTATAGGGCGCTTTCCTTGCACGAGTTCTCCATAGAGGAGATCCTTTGGGATCTTGCCATCATCCATTCTCACGACATGACCGAGCCAACGCAGGCATCTCTGTTTCAGCAGTGCATACATGCTAGGGATTCCAGCACATTCCAGGACTGTGTTGTTTGGAACTTATCCTGCCAGGTTATGCCGAGAATGTGTAACATGCGCACATGGGGGAAAAACAATCATGTGGAGAGATCCTGTATGGTGGCCAATGGTATAGCTATATAGTTGAGAAAGGAAAATGGAGGCATAAGCAACAGTTGCAAAAAGGCTGTATTTTAGAGCCCCAAACCAAAGGGGAATTGAAACTGGGCCTAGCTAAACATACTCACTCACATTTTAGATAGGGGACATCTGTGATTAACATTCATTCACTACGGAGTCCAGGGGACATTTGTTAGAAGGATGAGATATTAGGAGAGAAGAAGAGGGAGAAATTTCTTTAAAAGTGAAGGGGGGGAAATATGAGGGCAAGATGGAAAATTAGATGGGCTTCCCAGATGATCTCAGGAGAAGGAAGTAAGAGGAATGGAGGGAAGGAAAATAGGGGTGTTAAATGGAAGAGGAGAGACAAATGTTCTAAGGCTTAGGCCACAGAGGAAGCTGCCAGCTAGAAGCAATTCTCTCTAGCCTAAACCGAAGGCTATGGGCAAGGGAGGACCCTATGGACAGGGAGGACCCTATGGACCCTCATCAGAAACTGTGCTTCTAGTTTTCCAGAAGCGAAGTTTAAAGTGTCAAGGAACCTTTAGGAGGCTTCCCTGAGGCATCCTGGAGTCACATAAGGCACTGGGTGCTCCAGTTCAGTGGGGGCGAATTTGCACGTGGGAGCAATGGCATCCCATGGGGGCAGCATTGCAAACCTTTGCCCCAAAGCATGGGGCTGGGGTGATCCACCACTGCAGCATGTTGCTTTTGTAGAATCTGCAGTGGAGATCTGCAGGATCTGCAGTGCTCTGTTTCTGCAGTGGAGGCCCTTGCTTCCCTCATATTGCTCCATATGTAGAACATATGAAACTGCTTTTTATTAAATCAGACCATAGGTCAGTCTAGCTCAGTCTTGCCTACCCTGACTGACAATGGATCTCTGGCAGTAGTCTTATTAGCCCTACTGTGAGATCCCAGAATTTGAAAGTGGGACTTTCTGCATGGAAAGCATGTGCTCTACCACCGATTTCCAGCCCAACCTTAAAGTTGTTCCATTGTATGCTTTACCAGATTCAGCATTTGCTTAGATTTTGCTTATCCTGCCCTTTCATCTTTAGTGTAACCAAAGCTACCAACAACCCTGCTTCTAAAACATTCCACTACAAACAACTCTTGACTGGAGGCCTATTTTATGGAAAACATTTACTTTTCCATAGGACCAGGAGCTGTGCACCTTGCTGGCTGCAGTTCAATGTATTTCATGTTCAACAAGATTGCAATACCACATGCACTCCCTGAAATTGTATTGGCCATTATCCTTCTATTACGGGTCTGTTTAGAAGCAATAGAATCACATCTTTCAGAGAACAATGGAGTAACGGGTGGGAATATTCTTTATCTGGTGGTTCTTTGAAGAACATTAATGAGTATAGTGGCGCATTCTTTCTTTGGAGCCAAAGAACTTCTCTGGATGTTTTAGCCAATCAAAGCTGTAAGCCAGATGCTCTTATAACAATTATGTTCGCTCTTTGGTTGGGAACCAGTCCTTGCATTCAGTTATTGAGACACAATGAAATCAAATAGTAGGGGAAAAAAATGAGGCTAGGGATGAACCTCAAACATGTATGAAAGAATCAAAAGTGTTTAACAACTGGATAATATCTGGGGTAGCTTTTCATGTAGGTGTTCTGTTTCTACTCTGTTTTGAATTCTGTAAATTCATGTAGGATTTTGATCCTTCGAGTAAAGTGAGTGGTAGAAAATAGCAAAAACAAAGTGAAGGGAGAGAGATGGCACTTTTCTGTGGCTCTTACATAAGAACAGCCCCACTGGATCAGGCCATAGGCCCATCTAGTCCAGCTTCCTGTATCTCACAGCGGCCCACCAAATGCCCCAGGTAGCACACCAGATAACAAGACCTCATCCTGGTGCCCTCTTCTCTTGTGTCTTTAGGAGCATTCTGATCATCAGAAAGTAAGGAAGTGAACCACTACTCAGCATAAGAAGCTGCTGTATACTGAGTCAGAAAATCGATCTATTTAGCTTTACAGTCCAGCACATTGACGAGAAGCTGCTTTCCAAAGTTTCAAAGGTCTTTCCCAGGCTGGTACTTAGAACAGTAGCATAGCCAAATGGGGCTGGTATGGTAAGTATAGCCGGCACTGCAATGCGCTGCATATGCAGCCTCTCTTACTGTTGGAGCCATTTGGGACAGCGATGGCAACACACAGGCACTTGCCGATTGGTGAATGCCTGTACGATGCTGACACTGTCTCAAACGGTGAGTGGGGGGACAGTTTATATGGTATGTTGTGGCACCTGCTGTACTTACTGCACTGCCTGTCTCTAGTTATGCTACCGCCCTCCACTGGCTATGCTACTGACTTAGGGCCTGATCCTGACCTCTCTCAATGATGGTGTTGAACCCTAATGCAACCACTGGGTGCTGTAAATGTGCCGTAAAGTGGGGTGTAGAGAGCATTGGGGAGTAAGAAACACTGGTGTTGGGCCTGCACCACTGAGACACTGGGCCCAGGGCCAGCAGAGGGAGGATGTGTTGATGCCAGAGGTAAGTGAGACCATCAGGCAGTAGTGCAGCCTCTGGGGGGTGGGGGAGGGCAGGGCAGGGGAGGGCAGAACAGGGGAGGAACCAGGGTGGCAGGAGGGTGGGACTGGCAGAGCTATGTTCCAGTGGATCCTGAACTCCATGTTGGGCCAAAAAGCCCAACATGGAGACTCTCAAGTCCATACTGGCAAAATAGACCTTCCCCAGGAGAAGGGGACAAAAGTTCCCTTCCCCCGAGGAGACCTCCGAAGGCCTTGGTGGTGCTACTGGATGCAGCAGTTGCCATTTTGGTGCCGCTGCACCCAGCAGAGCCACTGGCTTTAGGATTGTGCTGTTAGAGATGTCAGTGATGGAAGCTGGGAATGTCTGCTCCCAGAATGTATATTCTGTCTCTGGACTATAGCCACTCTTCAATTGCCCATCTGTCCTCAGTCAGGAAAAGGCTGACTTGGGGATAGTAAAAGCTTTCTAACTCCAGCAGGATACCTGTACATGAATGAATGAATAAATGAATGAATAAATGAATGCAGCATAGCAATTCAGTAAGTGCAGGTTTTCAATCACAACAATACTGTGGGAGAAGCTGCCCCTGTGGAATGTCCTCAACAATTCTATCCTTTTGGAAACAGTCACCCATCCTGTTCAAGTCCACATCTATTACAACGGATCTGCGAAGGACTCAGTTCTATTTCCTCTTATGAACACTTTGTGTGCATGTTTCACTCTGTGTAAAAAATAAAAAATGCAGCTGAAGCTCTGTGAAATCTATTTGTCTCTTTTGTACACTCACTGTACAGCACAGTGATGGCAATGTGAAGGGAAAAAAAACAGCCCAAGTGTACTTTATTAATCCTTCTCCTCTCATCCAGCATTGTGGCCTGTGCATTTTTAATGCTGCAAAGCCCATACAGTGGCTGTTGGCTCTTCTAAGTCCCAGGCAGCTGTGGTTTGTTCGTGACAGTTACACTGGGGTACAAATGAGCACAGAAATTCATACATATATTTCTGATATATTTCAGCAGTAGTGAGGTGCAAGAGGCTCTGAATTCAAAAATGCAATAAAACTCAAAAAACTAAAGCATACTTGTTAGCTAAATGCAAAGCAACCAACGTTTTTTAGTGCCCTCTTGAGAGCTATGTACCTGCTAAACAACTATGTCTCCTTTACACAGTATTTACTTACAGGGGATTTCTATTAGGAGGCTTCTGTGTAGCCGTACATTTGTTTTTCATCAGTTTGGAGCCTTCTGAACACTTTATTTTTCAATATAAAAGCAACAGGCGTTGAACCTGTTCTGTAATCCTGCAAGCGGCCTATAGTATTTGTGTGAGCTCTTGGCTTAATAGGGCAACTGCTGCTGTTGGAATAGTGTTCTTGGAAACAGTGATAATGAAGTTTTTGTGAAGGATGGCAAAAAAATGTGAAGTTCATCAGCACAACATGCAAAACACAGAACAAGGGATGCAAGCTGAAGGTCTAAATGATGCAAGAGAAACAGTCCTGCCAAAGTCAGAAGATACGAAAGCATGCAAGTAGTAAGATGGCTAAAGAGATTATCTGCAGACTTAGGCAAATGAAGAATGTATCCCTAGCAAATGTGTTTTTACAGTCTTAACCCATTTCTGCCTGACCCACAGGTGTATAGATTTGGTCCCTGTTGCATATATGCAACTTTGGGCAGAAATGGCTTATAGGGAGATGCCAACAGAGAGATGTCCAACCAGGCCGAAAATCCACATACAATCAATAACAGCAAAACAACAATATCAAAAAAAGCAATAAAGCAATAAAAAAGTTGAACAATAAAAGTATTTTTTTCAAAGCAGCAGAACAATTGGCTTAAGATTGGAGAGGAGAGATTTCCCCCTCCCCCAAGAAGGATATTTAGAATTAAGAAAACCCAGGCAGACAAAGCAAACGTCCAACTCTGAGTGGGGTTATAGGGATGATTTACTCATGTCCAACATCCAATAAATACACACTTCCTTTCTGGACTTGTGCATACTGCTTGGGCAACATAACATTTTAAATAATCAACATGGAAATTATTGCTAATTAGTGAAAGTGCCTGAATCTTTAGATTTACCTGAATCTGATCATTGTTGGTCCCCACCCCCCCCCCCCAGTAGGATTCCTATGCATTTTAAGCTGTATCACAAGCAGAACACCAGCACTCCTTCCCCTGTCCTGATCATGTCCAGGCAGACATAGAAGCTCTACTAGCCTTGCAAGAAGAGTTTTGTTGCTCTGCTTCATCATTAGATACAAAGGACATGGCTCAGGGCCTTAATGGTTGTATCAAAGATGGAAGTTTCATAGGAGTAAGAAAAGTTATGCTTGCTGACATTCTGTCTTCTGCACAACCCCTAACTAAAGTAACCAGGGTGCATCTGGTCACCATGATCCCCCCCAAAGTTTTTTAACCCTGCCAAGTTATCTAGCCTTGGTTCTCCACTAGCACTGCTGCAGGGTTACACATCGGTGAGCAGAATTAAAACAGTGGCTCCATGCAAAATATCTTGTGTTAAGATAGTATAATATCATCTGGCAATGTATATCCCAATGACCAAAAACTTTCTGTCAAGAGTAGTCGGAGTCTGCTTGCTACATCCCATGTAGCAATTGTTCCATGTAACTTGAATTAGAAACATCCTGCATGTGCTCTTTCCTAATTACTTCCTGTTCAGCTGAGTGGGGTGTTAGTGATGATTTGCATTTTAATTTGATGTTTCCTGCTACATCAAGCTGCTAGTCTCTTAACATGATGTACATAACACAGCAAATAGTTATGATCATAATACAACAATATCTTTATTTGCTGTTACAGCAAGATAAAAAGCCTCTGCGGCAAGAAAGAACTGAGCAATCATTCCAGTGGGCAGCTATCTGTTTAACCTCACTGTTGTACCATTTATGCATGAGTATTATCCCTCCGCCCAACCCCAATTTGTGTTAATAAAGACCCTAAATACTCAGGGAGAAATTCTGCAAGAGCATTTTGCTCCTGCATTAAATTCAAAGCAAATTGGCTGCTTCACCAAGCTGTCCCCTAGATTGCTAAATAACTGTTCTTCAATATTTCTAATTATCATAATCAAAATCTGGCAGTCCGCCACTCACCATTTGTATTACCTATTTGTTATACTGCTTTTCACTGTACTTCATGTACATCATAAAAAAGCAATTTTCAAAAATGGGTTCATTAATAACTGTGATCATAATGCTCCCAATTTTAATTTCTTAAGACCGGAATGAATAGAAGCTATATGACTTTTTAATTAACAAGCTGGAAAAAAAACCTGAACGCACAAGGAGGTAAAATATCTTTTATAGCTCAGTTATGAACACTGAAGATTCTTGGGTATAACATTAATGCGAAGGAGGGGATTAATTAATCAGATGTGATACAATTAAAAATCTTTTCAGTGTCATCTAAGGATACTAAGGATGTTGTGTTTGTAATTGTCTGAGGATGCAAGCTAGCAAACAATTATTTTCAGGAATACAGCTTGTCATTGTGAATCTCCCATGGAAGGACTTCAATGCAGCTGCTAAAAACTGGTCTGCAAGACAATTCTTTGGCATTCTTAATTAGATTTAATCACAAACAACAAGTAATCTCAAATATATTCCACACAAAAATCAATTTGCCTTTAAACTAGTAATTGCAGAAATATGGTAAATGCTAAGCAATCAGTGAATATAGATGCTTACTGGTCACTCGTAGCATTTTTTAAAACAGTTGGAAAAAATGTCAGAAAATTTGCTGCCAGTATATAGACAAGCCCACTCCCATTTCCTGGGCTTGTATATGTAATACCCAACTGCAAATTTGTGCAGGGTTACACTTGTCCAGAAATCATGTCACCGAATTAGAGCCGAAATACTGTACACCAGTGTTTACCAGACTATGAGCTGTGTCTCCCTGGGGAGCCATGGAAACCAGCCAGGGAAGCCACTGAATTCTCCTGAAAAACCTGCCACCCCATACAATGTACAGGATTGTAGCCCTAATGGGGAGCTGTGGCCAATGGGCCAGTAGGTCAAGGGAGCTGCCAGCTGAAAAAAGTTCAGCTGCTATACACACTTTCCTGGAGGTAATCCAATCCACTGAATGCAATGGGACTTACTTCTGAATAAACATGCGAAGGATTGTGCTGTCAATCTGTTAATTAAATGAAGCACTATGGAAGGGGTTGAGTCATGTTTAGAGGCAGTCTAAAACAATTTTCTTTTTTCATGAATGGTGGTGTTATTCAATAAAAAGTGATGAAAGTGGTATCATAGGTATGTTAAGTGTTTTTAATCCAAATTAATATTTTAATCAATTTTAAATCATTTTTATTAAGTGTGATCACTGTCATATAGGTGATATACAAGTTTTTATGTCTGTGGCTGTCAGCAGGAATAGTCACAGGAATAAAACAGGCATTAAAAAAATCACTCACTCACTCACTCACTCACTCACTCACTCACTCACTCACTCACTCACAGCTACAGGTGGGGGCCACAGAATCCATGGGGGATCTGTTCTTGGACCCCCTGTGGATACCAATTTTTGCAGATAAACAAATCCATGATTGACCCCTTTAAGTCATCTGAAGCTTTGCTCCAGTTACCTCTGGAGAACTTTCTGAAGCCACAAAGACAGTACGCGACTGCCCACTGCCTCTGAGGGCTTCAGAATGGCAGTTTCTGACCAAAAAATGTGACTTCCAGTTTTCGGGGGGGGGGGGACCGGAAGTAATGTTTTTTGGCCATATAAGGCATTATGAGGCTTGGGAAAGCCCCTGGACATTGCATTTTTTGGCCTAAAATGGCCATTCTGAAGTCCGTAGAGGCAGCAGGCAGTCGCTCGCTGCCTCTGCGGGCTTCAGAAAGCCCTCCGGAGGGCTCAGGTGGGGCCAAGTGTGGCTCCATGAGGGTCCAGGGGTCCTGTGCTGAGCCAGATCTGCAGATGAAAATTCCTTGGATAAACAGGCTTCACCTATACTTGAATGAAACTTACAGGAGCCATTTAAGATTTGCATGCTACTTGTATGAACAACTTCAGTGAACCTAATGCTACCAAACACCATCAAATTACACACTGAGAAACTTGAACGAACATAGCGTTGAATTGCTATGGGAACAAACTGGTTTTTAAGTGCAGTGGGGAAAAAAACCACACCTTTGCTTACTCATGAGTAAACGTAATGTGTAGCTCGGTTTTGCTTTCCATAGGTTCGGTACATTTATCACCTTGGAGGGACTTCCTCCTTGAGTGTTTTTGGCGCCTGTGTTCATTGGATCAGGACTATTCTGCATTGCATTCCTCTTGGCCTGTCCTTTCCAATGGACCAAAGGCATAGTTGCCTTTCCAATGGACCAAGGCATAGTTGCCTATTCACTAGTAAATGCACACTGAGGCTCAGTTTTATTTTCCATAGGGCTCCATGCATTTTCCTTGGCAGCTTCTGAGCATGCTCAGAAGACTGTACAGCCAGTTGAGTCTGCCTGTACAGTTGAGCCTGGCTCTACAGCTTCTGAGCATGCTCAGAAGACTCTATAGCAGCAGAGCTCTGAGGGAGTTGGGGGCTTAGAAACACAGTCAGAAGTGCTTGGAATGATCCACAGATGCTCCGCAGCCACTTTAATAGGTTCATGTTGGTGTTATTTCATTATTTGAGCAGGATATCGTGTTTTGTCATTTTATAAGCCCAATTTTGCATTATAGCGGGGTTACTTCATTTCTACCATTTTAGACTGCCCCTAGTCATGTTTCAAGAGATGTTTGCAAACCATTCAGAGGGTTGTATGCTAAGAAAGGTAGTCATGACTAATTTCCATTGATATTCAAGAGACAAATTAGTCATAGCTAACTTCAGTCCTGTTCATTTCATTGGGACGTAGTGATGGGTTATTTTCTTAGGTTACAAACCAGAGTTGCTCCAGTGGAATACAAACCAAGTAGTTTATTAACCATGAGAAGCAATGCTACTGTCAAAAGAAGCACACTGTGTGAATGGAAGCCCCTCCCAAGAACAAAAGGAGCACTCCGTTTGCAAAAGAGATCCCTGTGGGATCAGAATGCTCTCCTTTCTCAAGGGGAGCTGTCATTCACAGAGTGTGTTTTCATCTATGGAAGTGTTACTCAGGATGTCACCCAATGTCTCCTCCTCCTCCTCTGCACTGGGTGTTTTCAATTCAACACATCCTGGCTGTTTTCAGTTCAATGCATTACTTACTTTCTACACCTAAGTTATAGATATATGCACACTCAATGTACAATATACATATATCCTACCTACACTTAACCAGGAGTACGTTCTGTTTACTGTCATAAGAACATAAGAACATAAGAACAGCCCCACTGGATCAGGCCATAGGCCCATCTAGTCCAGCTTCCTGTATCTCACAGCGGCCCACCAAATGCCCCAGGGAGCACACCAGATAACAAGAGACCTCATCCTGGTGCTCTCCCCTACATCTGGCATTCTGACTTAACCCATTCCTAAAATCAGGAGGTTGCGCATACACATCATGGCTTGTACCCCATAATGGATTTTTCCTCCAGAAACTCGTCCAATCCCCTTTTAAAGGCGTCTAGGCTAGACGCCAGCACCACATCCTGTGGCAAGGAGTTCCACAGACCGACCACGCACTGAGTAAAGAAATATTTTCTTTTGTCTGTCCTAACCCGCCCAACACTCAATTTTAGTGGATGTCCCCTGGTTCTGGTATTATGTGAGAGTGTAAAGAGCATCTCCCTATCCACTCTGTCCATCCCCTGCATAATTTTGTATGTCTCAATCATGTCCCCCCTCAAGCGTCTCTTTTCTAGGCTGAAGAGGCCCAAACGCCGTAGCCTTTCCTCATAAGGAAGGTGCCCCAGCCCCGTAATCATCTTAGTCGCTCTCTTTTGCACCTTTTCCATTTCCACTATGTCTTTTTTGAGATGCGGCGACCAGAACTGGACACAATACTCCAGGTGTGGCCTTACCATCGATTTGTACAACGGCATTATAATACTAACCGTTTTGTTCTCAATACCCTTCCTAATGATCCCAAGCATAGAATTGGCCTTCTTCACTGCCACCGCACATTGGGTCAACACTTTCATCGACCTGTCCACAACCACCCCAAGATCTCTCTCCTGATCTGTCACAGACAGCTCAGAACCCATCAGCCTATATCTAAAGTTTTGATTTTTTGCCCCAATGTGCATGACTTTACACTTACTGACATTGAAGCGCATCTGCCATTTTGCTGCCCATTCTGCCAGTCTGGAGAGATCCTTCTGGAGCTCCTCACAATCACTTCTGGTCTTTACCACTCGGAAAAGTTTGGTGTCGTCTGCAAACTTAGCCACTTCACTGCTCAACCCTGTCTCCAGGTCATTTATGTAGAGGTTGAAAAGCACCGGTCCCAGGACAGATCCTTGGGGCACACCGCTTTTCACCTCTCTCCATTGTGAAAATTGCCCATTGACACCCACTCTCTGCTTCCTGGCCTCCAACCAGTTCTCAATCCACGAGAGGACCTGTCCTCTAATTCCCTGACTGTGGAGTTTTTTCAGTAGCCTTTGGTGAGGGACCGTGTCAAACGCCTTCTGAAAGTCCAGATATATAATGTCCACGGGTTCTCCCGCGTCCACATGCCTGTTGACCTTTTCAAAGAATTCTATAAGGTTTGTGAGGCAAGACTTACCCTTACAGAAGCCATGCTGACTCTCCCTCAGCAAGGCCTGTTCGTCTATGTGTTTTGAGATCCTATCTTTGATGAGGCATTCCACCATCTTACCTGGTATGGATGTTAGGCTGACTGGCCTATAGTTTCCCGGGTCCCCCCTCTTTCCCTTTTTAAAAATAGGCGTGACATTTGCTATCCTCCAATCTTCTGGCACCGTGGCCATTTTGAGGGACAAGTTGCATACCTTAGTCAAGAGATCTGCAACTTCATTCTTCAATTCTTTAATAACCCTTGGGTGTATGCCATCAGGGCCCGGTGACTTATTGATCTTTAATTTATCAATGAGGTCTGAAACATCTTCTCTTTTAACCTCTATCTGACTTAACTCCTCGGTTAGGAGGGGCCGTTCGGGCAGCGGTATCTGCCCGAGGTCTTCTGCCGTGAAGACAGATGCAAAGAACTCATTTAATTTCTCTGCCATCTCTAAGTCTCCTTTTATCTCCCCTTTCCCTCCCTCACCATCCAGAGGGCCAACTGCTTCTCTGGCGGGTTTCCTGCTTCTAACATATTTGAAGAAGCTTTTATTATTCCCCTTAATGTTGCTGGCCATGCGTTCCTCATAGTCTCGCTTGGCCTCCCCTATCACCTTCTTACATTTCTTTTGCCACAGTTTATGTTCCTTATTATTCTCTTCATTAGGGCAAGACTTCCATTTACAGAAGGAAGCTTCCTTGCCCTTCACAGCCTCTCTAACTTGGCTGGTTAGCCATGCGGGCACTCTCCTGGATTTAGTGGAACCCTTCTTTCTTTGCGGTATACACCTCTGCTGGGCCTCTATTACTGTTGCTTTAAGCAGCCTCCATGCACTCTGGAGAGACTGGACTCTTTTTACCCTCCCTTTCAACCTCCTTCTAACCAGCCTCCTCATTTGAGGGAAGTCCGCCCGTCGGAAGTCAAGGGTTTTTGTTAGAGATTTGCCTGGTATTCTTCCCCCAGCGTGCACGTCAAAACGGATCGCAGCATGATCACTGTTCCCCAATGGCTCAGTAACATTTACATCTCTAACCAGGTCCTGCGTACCGCACAAAATTAAATCCAGAGTCACCTGTCCTCTGGTGGGCTCCGTGACTAGCTGATCTAAGCCACAGTCATTTAGCACGTCAAGAAATCCGGTTTCCTTATCGTGACCAGAACACAAATTGACCCAGTCAATATGAGGATAATTGAAGTCCCCCATGATTACAACCCTGTCCCTCCTTGTCACCTCCCTGATCTGTTTCCTCATTTCAAGGTCCCCATCCGATTTCTGGTCTGGAGGACGATAGCACGCCCCCAGTATTACATCACTGCTCAAGCCTGGTAATTTAACCCACAGAGATTCTACGGTGGAGTCGGACCCACCTTCAATCTCTACTTTGCTGGATTCTATCCCTTCCTTAACATAAAGGGCCACCCCACCTCCAACACGCCCCTGCCTGTCCCTCCTGTAGAGTTTATAGCCCGGGATTGCGGTATCCCACTGATTCTCCGCATTCCACCAGGTTTCCGTTATGCCCACTATGTCAATATTTTCCCTTGTCACCAGACATTCCAGTTCTCCCACCTTTGCTCGTAGACTTCGGGCATTCGCATAAAAGCATTTATACACGGAATGCCCCAGGATGGGCTGCTTATTTGCTCCTTTGTCCCCGCATCCTCTCATTGTGCCAAACCGTCTATCACATCCCATCACCCTACCTTTCCCAATTTCTTCTCCTACCCTGCCTTTGTCTTGTTGTTCTCTAACCTCCCCATCCTCATCCCATAGGGATGAGGAGTCCCGAACCGGATGCCCCTCGGCTCCTGTCGGCCTTCCCCCAGGGATCAGTTTAAAAGCTGCTCTGCCACCTTTTTAATGTTATGCGCCAGCAGTCTGGTTCCATTCTGGTTCAAATGGAGCCCGTCCCTCTTGTACAGGCCCCGCTTGTCCCAAAACGTTCCCCAGTGCCTAACGAATCTAAACCCCTCCTCCCTACACCACCGTCTCATCCACGCATTGAGACCCCTGATCTCCGCCTGCCTAGCTGGCCCTGCGCGTGGAACAGGTAGCACTTCAGAGAACGCTACCTTTGAGGTCCTGGCTTTCAGCTTCCTGCCTAAAAGCCTAAATTTGGCCTCCAGGACCTCCCAGCTACACTTGCCCACATTGTTGGTGCCGACATGCACCACAGCCGCTACCTCTCCCCCAGCACTGTCTACCAGCCTGTCTAGATGAGAAGTGATGTCCGCAACCTTCGCACCAGGCAGGCAAGTCACCATGCGGTCCTCACATCCGTCGCAAACCCCCCTCTCTATGTTTCTAATAATCGAACCCCCCACTACAAGAAGCCCCCGACCCCCCTCCCGCCGAGGAGTATCCCGAGTGCGCTCAGATACAGGCCCATCCCCTGGAGAAGGGATCCCCCCTAGGGGATTGTTTCCCTCCTCTCCAGGATGACGTCCTCCAGTCCCGAGACTTCCCACCCAGGCAGCCGAGGAGCTGCACGCCTGAGGTTGGGACGAAGCCTGATCGTCCCCAGAAGTCTCCCCACGGTCCTCCTCTGGCTGCCTGCGCTTCTCCAGGTCGGCCACCAAGGCTTCAAGGGAGCGGACGCGTTCCCTGAGAGCCTGGAGCTCCTTGCATCGAGGACACACCCATGACTTATGCCCCAGAGGCATATAATCATACATGTGGCACTCGATGCAGAACACTGGATAGCCCCCACCCTGCTGCTGGCTGTCTGACTGCATAGCTTTTTTGTTGTTGTTGTTGTTTTATTTAGGGGTCCTTTTAAAAACCGTACACTGGATAGCAGCCCTCTTCTCAAGGGAAGAGGAAGGGCAGCGTATGGGGCCCTGGCCTCCTCGCCCTGCTGCTGAACTCGCCCAGATGCTAAACTCTTGTGCCTTACCTAGCACTTAGTTCCCGAGGCACTTGGTTCCCAGAGGCCACATGCGTCTGCAGAGAGCCTCACGCGATGGCCTGCCTAGCTTTATACTCCTGGCTGGCTCCTCCTCCCTCCTTCCTTCCTGATTGAAAGGGGGCTGGCCTTCCCAGGTGAGTTTACAAAAGCTCAGGAAGGCAAATGGCTGCTGATGGGCGTGACCTACTCTGCAGGCTCCTGAATGGACTGCTTGGATTAGCCTAATGGGGCTCTTAATGGGTTGGGAATTGGCCCTTCCTAGGTCCTTTCCCTCCTAGTTCTGTTCTCTTAGGCTGGACTGTTTTTGTAACCTCAAGCTAGTTTTTATTTGGGTTTGTTTAATTATTTATTGCTCTCTAGATCCTGTGTCCCAATTTACTGACCTGTTTAGGTTATGTTCTAACTTAGATTAGGTTTAACCTGGGTTAAGTATAGGTTTAATTTAAACAAGTAGAAAAAACCTGCTTTCCACTTTATCCTCCTCCCTTCCTTCGATTAAGTGCTACCTTAGGTGCAGCTAACTTTCAACTTTGATTTAAATGCCTGACCCTTGGGCTCTTACTCACGAGTAGGACTCTGCTCTTACTCACGAGTAGCCCTATGTACCTCCCTTAGGAGCTAACTTTCAATTTTGATTTAAGGTTGCTTTAAAGGTAAGGTTAAGGTTAGAAGACAGGGAGTTAGAAAGACAAAGCGTTAGAATGAGTACACTTACCTCCTCCTCCTGCTCCTCCTCCTCTCCTTCTCCAAAACTCAGAGGTCTCCTTGCCTTCTCCTCGCCCAGATGCTAAACTCTTGTGCCTTACCTGGCACTTAGTTCCCGAGGCACTTGGTTCCCAGAGGCCACACGCGTCTGTCATTGTTAAAAGTATATACATAGTAGCTTGTTAAAAGTACAGGTCTGTAACATTCCCCGAATGCAGTCACATAGCATTGTAGCATCAAGTCTGATACATTAAAAATAAAATATTGAATGAATGGGGACCCACCTGTAATTGGCTCACGACCCACCTAGTGGGTCCCAACCCACAGTTTGAGAAGCGCTGGTATGTTGTATATAGTATATTATCTATCTATCTATCTATCTATGTATGTGCTGGTTGTTCTTTCTTTCTTTCTTTCTTTCTTTCTTTCTTTCTCCATTAATAGCAGTTAGTAGAGAGATTGCATCAGTCTGGCATGGAATCATGGTTGGGAAGGCGCTTTAACTGTTTGCCTCTGTGTGGTCCCAATTCATTTTGGTTCTCCTGTTTGCCCAAGACAAGCACCCATTGGCACAAATATGAATTTTCCTCCTAGGACAAACAGTCACAGATGAGTGAAGGAGAGTCCAGTAGAAAAAAAGCTTAAGGAGAAAACCTCCTGTGTTTCAGCATGTAATTCCATGATGTTGCCTTTACAATAGCCCTGCCAGGTCAGTATTATTCTCTTTCTATTGCAGTTGAGGTTGTGGCCTTAGGCTGTTCTATGATTTCATGCCAAAGGTGAGATTCCGAACTGGGAAGTCCAGATTTACAGCCTCTTCTCTTAGCCACGCTGCACTGTCCCATGGCCTTTGAAAGCCTGTCCTTCAGGTTTCGTTTTGGAGGGTTCCTGTGGTTGGACCAATATTGACATGATAAGGTTGGGAGCAGATCATACATTCTGAGCAATTTAAATGAGAGTTCTTCAGCTCAATACAATTAATTAAAACACATACACACCTACCTTTCACACACAATTGCTCCTGCAGGCAACGTTCACCAGCTGTCAGGAAAATACTTTCATATTCTTGAAATAAAATTTATATTGATTTTGAATTTCACTCAGAGGCAGTTGAAAAAATAAGAAACATTTTTAGTCTTTGAGAGAACATGAGCACACAAAACCCACTGCCGGCCTACCAGAGAAGTCATTTGAAGGTCAAGTGAGTTCTGCTAAATACGGATAGGGCCCATTCAAAATGTGAGTTGATTAACTTTTTTATTGAATGATTTCCACCCTGAAATGATTTCCCCTTCAGCAATGAGATGCCCAAGACCACTTATAACATAATGAAGTTACAAAAAACGTAGTTTAAAAATGCAATAACAATAATGTAACAAAAAAGCAGAATAAAACAGACAAAGCAGCAGCATAATATGTAAAAACAGTGGATAAAGTTCAGGTAAAAGCAGCATTAAATACACACACACACAGAGAGAGAGAGAGAGAGAGAGAGAGAGAGAGGGCAGAACTGGGCTGGGAAGAGGGGACGTTTGGGCCTGGTAGGGGATAGAGATGGCGCAGCCTGAACGTCCCCTCTTCCCAGCCCAGTTCTGCCCTCCTTCTCTCTTCGGTTGGATCCTGCCAGGAGTCTCTCTTCAGCTCTGCACTTGCCTTTGAGTAGGCACAAAGTTGAGGAGGCCTGTTTTGGGCTGCCTTCCTCCCAAGCCAGGCAGCCCAACACAGGCCTCCTCAACTTCGTGCCTACTCAAAGGCAGGCACAGAGCTGAAGAGACCCATTTGCACAACAGCACTCTTACCTGGGGAAATGGAGCAAATGCTTCCTTCTCCTCCAGGAGACTCTTGGCAGCAGCCTGGCACTGATAGGATCCAGCTATAAACTATTTGACGCTGCTGGAGCCCTGGACACTGGGCGGAATAGGCTTGGACTGCCCGTCTACAGTCTGAGGTCAACACAGTCAGCTTAATAATAAGTGAGGTTAGCATGAAAATGTTTATTATGCCATGTTATCCTAGATTTTGCCTGCTCCCATAAGTATTTATTTACAGGGAATTCCCATATCCGTGAATCTCGTATTTGCAGTTTCACTTTTCCGATCCTCTTGCCTCCAGAGGGTCTTCTGAGACCAGCAGGTCCTGTAAACCTTAGGCATTAAAAACATTATTTCTTGTTCTATAATGCCTGGAAGTCACTGGAAGTCACTTTTTTTGCCAGTGAGGCTCAGTTTGAGCCTGGCAGAAGTCATGGATTTTGGTGAACAGCCTTTGCAGGATTGAGAAGACCCTGTGGAGTTGAGGAGAGTGGAGCTCCCCTTGCCTCTGGAGGTTGGGCAGGGAATTCCCTGGTGTCCATGATTTCACTTAACCATGGGGGCTTCCAGAACACAATCCCCGCAGATACATTTTTTCCTGTTCTTCCTCTAAGAGAAGCTATATTTTCCCCTCCCATTTTATAATCACTGCAACCCATAAGGGATTTTGGGCTGAGAGTTACACACTGGTCTAAAGTTGCCCAGTGAGTTTGTACCCCTGTTAAATGAGCAAAGAAACACTTTTAAAGACAAGTTAGCAGATGGCGAGAGGCTATCCCTATTCATCCAAGCATAGTATCCCTCCCAGGGGCTGCTGCTGGTGTCTCCCTGATTTTTCTTTTTAGACTGTGAATATCTTTGGAATGGGGAATTATTTCTCATTTCTTTTTCTATGTCAATCACTTTGAGAAATTTATGTTGGTGAAAAGTGGAATGCAAATATCCCAATGGCCCAATCCAATGTGCCTTTTATGCCAGCAGGACTAATGCTGCTTCCATGCTGTTTGAGGCCACTGCCACAAGGCAGCTGCAGTGGTGGATCCCCATTGCTACAGACCCTGGACAGTGTAAGGTGCAGGGGGTGATTTGTGGACAGGAGGGGGTGGATCCAGGAGCCATGACTTTTGCTAGAGCCTATCTCACATTTTCCAGCCCTACACACCCCTTGGGTCTCCTTCGACTTATACCAGCAAAATGGCTGGCATAGTTAAAGGAGACTTATGGACATGTAGTCAATCTACCAGGAAGTAAGTAGAAAATATGTTTTCCTCCTGCAGGTTGCTTGATAACCTTTCCACCACCGCAGCATGCAGTGTCTGTTGGCACAGCTGCATGCTATCATGCAACAGGGGATGAGATTGGCTTGCAGTGGCATACTAAGGGGGGAAATGCCCTGGGTGCCATGCCTGTGGAAGCAGTGCTGCCAGCCTGGCCCTCCCCTGCCCATTTTTTTTTAAGAGAAAGAAGCCAGTAGCTCTGCTGGTTTCTTTCCCTTGAAAAAAAGCTCCTCCTGAAGAAGGTGAGGGTGGCCCAGAATCAAGCCAAGAGTGACTGCAGGTTGTAGCCACTTCAGGTGTGATTCCACACCATTCTTGGCTACCCTGTCCTTCCTCTTCTCCTACAAAAAAAGGAGGAGAGAAAAGACATGGTCCAGAGCAGCACCAGGAATTACAGTCGCTTCTGGTGTGTTGCCCTAGGCCTTGTCTTTCCTCCTTTTTTAAAGTAGGATAGGAAGGATGGGGTGGCCCAGAGCAGTGAGCAATTGCTCCCAGAGTGGCTGCAACTTCCGGCACAGTTTCAGAAGTAATTGTGGTGATGTCACCATAATTACTTTTGGGTCAGGAAGCTGGGGGCAGCCCTGGGCAGAAAAAGGCTTAGGACTGCCTCTGTTGGGCTGTACAAAAAAACAGCTTCATGATGATCTGAACTCAAGCCTTTCTGGTCCTAACCCAATACTCAAACCACTATACCACACTGACCAGCTCCTGCTGATGTCCCAGTCTAATTAGCAAGTTTGTCATCCTCTCTCGCCTCACACATAAAACCAGATTCCCATTTTTTTCCTGCAAACTTTTCCTCTGTGATTTTGGGTAGAATGTAAAAGGTTTTAATTAGTCTTTATATTGATTTTCTAATGCTGCTTGATGTGCACAGCTGTAGTCCATTATTAGTTGTCACTGCTGCACCTCCCACCCTGCTGTTTTCCACTGGTTTCCCTTGCATGCTGTCCTCCATTTGTGCAGCCTTTTGTTGTGCAAGGGTAATATAGACAGCTGCTCTGCCAAGTCCTATAATGCTTCTACTTGTAAGCAGTAACACGTTGCAGGTGTCTTCTGTTTCCAAGCACCTGAAGCAATTAGCTGGGAGGCGGGCAAGGAAATTCAGATCATCTGGGGACCTTGCTTGCCAGTTGCTAAGTATTGGGAGTGTTGGTTGTACTCCTAGGCCTGCAATGTAGAGATTTTGCAGGTGAAGCTTATCTCACCACTTCTTGCTATGCCTGAATAAGCTTCAAACGGTTAATTTCTGCAACATCAGAGAGCTGTAAAAAGACAGCCTTAGGACCAGTAAGAAAAGGTGAGACCCCCCCAGAATCATAAAGTTGAAGAATGCTCTGTAGGCCACCTAGTCCAGCCATATGCTTGATGTAGGGAATCCAGAACTAGGACATTCCTCAGCTTTTCAGGATCTATTTGGAACTCCGGCATTGGAGAGCCCAGGTAAACAGCTTTACTGTTCTCTTACCATTAATACATGTTCAATTACCTACTGTTCAATTAAACTCTACCCTCCCATAATTAAAAACCATTAGATCTCGTTCTGCCCTTTGGGACAGCAGAGAACAAATCTTTGCACTCTTTTATATTGCTACTTCGCATGTCGTGCTGTACCCAAGGAGAGAAACTGTACAAGGAGAAACTATACTGCTGTACACAAGGAGAGAGGTTCGGTATAGCCTGCATTGAATGGAATGCATAAATAGCTGCATTTTGTTATATAAATATAACAAACAATGACTGTACTTGGGTACGTAGTCCTAATATGATGGCAGGCTGTCAGTATTTGAGGAGCAAGTAAGTATTTGGAAGTGGAAGTATTTGTTAACAGAGGTTGGAAGGCTTGATACATCCCATATTCTCAGTCTGTGAATCAGGACCTGAATTCACTTTTAGAGTTTGCAACCAGACTGAATGCTTCATAAGAGCAATGTGGGGGGAGGGCTAAGTAGCGAATGAAACAGGACGGTCTTCAGGATCAGCTCTTGAAGATTACCTGTTTTTCAACTGAAATTGCAGGTCTAGAGACCTGGTAACGAGTGCTAGTAGAGGCTGTTACCTTGGCGGCTTTAAAGTATCTGGAAAGTTTGGAGCTCAGCCGGAGAGCTTTCTTTTCAGGACTTTGCCGGTAAGGCAGCAAGGGAGGCGACATGGTTTTCTTTTCCACAACAAGCTGCTGAACCCCTGTGGAGATACCATCTGATCGAAAGAAGAGATTCGGAAGAACTAAGTAAGTGCTGTTTATGTTATGCAAATTCCGGCTATAAAAGGACTGATGTAACTCAAGGTTTTGGAAGATAAAGAAGAAAGAGGAGGAGGACTCCTCCACTTTACTGTGGAGAAGATCATTGAGCACTTGGTATTATATGGAGCATGCTTTCATTTGATATATATTTATAAATGTGTAACCCTGCACTGGATATAATTTCCTTTTATTAGACTTTGGATTTTGGACTATTTTGGATCCTTCATCGCGGCAGGATTTCGTGAAATATGAACTGGTGAATAGTCTCTGTTGTGTCTATTAATGGAGACCAAAAATATTCTTCAAATTCCATAGGGGAAAAAAAGTATAAGAGGAACTTTATAGTAAAAGAGAGTTGACATCTAGTGGACTAAAAGAAAATTGCAAGGAGAAATGAAATTCCCAGAAGAGGAATGGCAGATCCTGATCCACAGACAGCTGGAGAAATTTTGCTTGTGATGAGCAGAAATCAGATGATTCAAATTCTACAAATACAAATTAGTGTGGAAACTTCAAACCAACAAGTATCTAAGCTGTGTGAACTGGAAGTAAATTGGAAGATAAGAATTCAAAAATTATCAGATTGGATTGGAGAAGAGATACCATGAAAAATAGATCTTGAAGGGACTGATCAAGAAATTGGTGAAAAGATGGAGAGAATGTATCAGGAACTGGAGTTGTTGGGAGCAGTAAGAAGAAGATGGATTTTAAAGAAGCAATTGTTGAGAGATGTTGATATGAAGTTTACTAGGAAAAGAAAGAAAAAGAAAAGAGAGAAAAGAAAAATTTAGAGATGATATGCAAGATTTGAATTGCTACATTATCTTGACATGATTTGGTAGTTGTGTAATATTTGATTCAAGAAAAGAAAAAATATATCCTTTTTACAATTGTTTTTTTGTTTGTTTAATATTCAAGATAATGATATGGTAGCTGTCTAATATTTGATTTGGGAGAAGAGAAAATATATGATAGTATTTTATAGGTTAATTTTTATGAATTAGATTTAGATGAATTTTGATGAATTAATTTTGATGAATTAGAATAAGTATTTAGTAGTAATTTGTATTAGAACAAGCTGTATTAAAAAGTTTAAGATTTTATTGAAAGAAGGAACATAAAGAATGATGGGAAAAGAAGGGGAGAGATAACTGATGATGATGGAAATGATGAAATATAGGGAATATGAAACAGGGTTTTTAGTGATGAATATGTATTTTTATTTTTTTATTTTTTATAATTTTTTTATTATATTAAGAGATATAAGAAATTATTGGTAGAACAAATTATTAATTAATTGGCATATGGTATCCTGCAACCTCAATGATTGTATGTATCTGTTTTGTGTCTGTGTTTGTCTTTATGGAAATGAAAAAAAATAAAAATGAAATAATAAAAAAAGAACAATGTGTACTCAGTTCAGTTCAGCTCCTATTCTATGGGCTATTCATTCTTCTCCTTTTTTATGGACATGTGTACTCAAACTGGGTAAGAATTTATCCCCATGTTGAGGTTTCAAAGCAGAATTCTTGTACACCAAAACCATCAAAACGTGGCTTAAGGGATGAATTTCATGCTTAGTCCCTGGGAAGATGAAAATGCAGAAATTCAGGGAAAGGATAGGTAACAAATCTAATTCTCTGCTGCTGAATCATTTCTCATATTAGTCTGAAAAACACAGTGTTCAGGAGTTTTCATTTCTTTCCCAAACCATTCATTTAAACCTGTAGTGTTGATGCCACAGGGCTTTTGAAAACATATCTGCTGTATGTGCAAAGAATTCATACATCATCACGTATAAACAAAATACAGTGACTCTCTAGGGTTTAGTCACCAAAGCTAAAGAAAATTAGAAGTTATAGGAAAGCAGAATTTTATATTTGCAATGAAAAATCAATTCTAGAGTTAACTTCAGCAAAGAATACCTGGCTGTCTGAAGGAACAATTCTAAACTTACTTAGTGCTGGCGCTGAGCTTTAGTACCGGCACTGGGTGCCACAAATGTGCCATAAGGCATGACTGTGGCACTCAGAGAGGAGGGGCCACTGGCACTGGGCCAGCACCAGTTGGCGCTGAGTCTCAGTGCTATGTGGTGGGCCAGCCAGTACTCCAGCAGCACCAGCTGGTGGTGAATAGTTTCAGGGTGGAGGGAGGTGGGATATGGGCAGAATGGGCTGGAGGGAGGGCGAGGTGGGTGGAGGGACTAGCAGGGGTGTGTCCTACTGGATTCTATGCTCCATGTTGGGTTGAAAAACCCAAAACTCCTCCAGTCCACAACAGCAAAATAGCTGGAGGGGACCCATTGTGGCCCCCATGCCCTTACTCAGGGGAAGAAGATGAAAGTCCCTTTCCCCTGAGGAGGCTTCCAGCAGTCCCAGCAGGCCACTGGATACAGCGGTCGCCATTTTGGTGTGCTGCACCTGGCGGCAGTGCCTTCATTAGGATTGTCAATCCATTCTTTTGCAGGTGGATTATGGGCCTTGATATTTGTTTTCTGCCACTGTCTTGTTCCAAATGAAGCTGTCTACGATTTGAAATATTGTAATAGTGATTTGCAGTGGACTCCAGAGTGAGTTGGATCACACACACTTCAGTTCATTGACAGCAAGCTTGGTGGCAATGAGAAAAGGCAAATCCTACCACCCTCCCAATTGGTAAGTGTGGGGCAATTTTCCCACTTCCTCCTCACAGGTATACTTGCCTTCCTCTCCACTACCCAATGGTCATACCTTAAAGGTCTCAAAATAATGCAGGGACCTTTGAGGGACATTCTTATTTGTCAACAAGTGTGCTAGTCACTGAGGTGGTACAAGTCTCATGACCAAGGCCAGCCCACCATGAACTAAATGATGCTGCTCATGTCAGTCGCTGACTGTAGCAGGGAGAAGGAGATTTGGTGTGCCCTTGACCCCAAGTCTGCCACTGCCTTCCTCCAGTCCACCTCAGACTAAAGCCCTTCAATTGCTTCCCTACCCACTCCTTTTATTCCTTCTCTTTTATGGTCACTTTTCAACTTATAGGAACTGCATTGGGAAGAAGTGAGGAAAGTGAGCATGGAAGAAGATTGCCACTGCCCAAGCCTGGAAAGCAAAACACATGAGCAGCAGTGACCTGATTCACTAACCTTGCTCCTTCTTCATGCAGTCCCTTTAAGCTGAAAGTCCCTTTCAACATAAACTTAAAGGAACCATTTGAGGAATAAACCAGGTAAAGGGGTGGGGAACCAGACTCCTTCCTTGTGGTCCTTTTAAAGAAAACAAAGAAAATTTATCGAGACCTTGGTAGGCTGTGTCCAGCACGGCCTGTGGTCTAAGTTTGATGTAGTGAGTTACAAGTTATGCAGGCTGACTGTGCTATGCAAATTCATACGAGGCCCAGCACTTCTGACTTCCAAGGGTAATTATAATAGCAATGAAAAAAAAAACTCCTGCATAAAACTTCCCCCATAAAATTTCCATTACAGAATTTACAGCAATTCCAATAGGACTGCAGAAGCCTGTTTATGCCAGGTTACAGCTTGTTAGGCTGCACTATTCACTTGTGACAGACACAAGCCATGCCATATGAGAGCAATTTGCTAATTACCATCATCTGCCGAATATACGTTTCTCAGGTGAGCGCATCTTGCAGGGAAGATGCAATATTAATAATTAAATGTACCAATTCTTGGCGCAGTACAAATGAGTCAGGTAGGAACCATGCTCAGAATGGGAGCTGAAGAATATCAATCAGAATGAGGGCAGCATTGCACAGTTTATGAGCTAGCTCAAGAGTAATCACTGAAAATGAATTTTAAATGGGGGAAGTTTGGAGAGCACTTGCCAGCAAAAAGACTAAGAATGAAGACAAGGGTGAAAGATGACTTGGTGATCTTCACTATCTTGCCCCTGGACTCCTGATAGATGATTTACTTTTTGCTTCATTAACTCATTAGTTCAAGGTTTTATTTTGAACTGACCATCCATAGGGTTATTATAGATTACATGTTCAAGCTAAATAATGGCTTTTTTCATGGTGAAGTGCTTCACTTCACTGTGGTATATCACTTCTGCATAGTGAGGTGTTGCATGAAATGGTTCCCTTTCGGGAACAAAACAAACTGTTGTTATAGCAGAGAGAGAGGGATAGCCCTAAGACCTCCTGATCTGCATACCAAATGCTGCCCCCCTTCCTGATGATGATTTGACACCCCCATCCTCATCCTCACCCCCATCAACCCCATCCCACTCCTCACTTTCTCCCATGTTCTAGCTAAGCACACTCCTCCCCTCCCCATTTCCTCTTCCTCAC
This sequence comes from Tiliqua scincoides, assembly GCF_035046505.1. NCBI lineage: Eukaryota > Metazoa > Chordata > Lepidosauria > Squamata > Scincidae > Tiliqua > Tiliqua scincoides. The sequence continues at coordinate 48,340,125 of NC_089826.1, forward strand.
TGTCCCCCTCTTCCATTTCTAATATAGTGAGTGAAAGGAGAAGCAGCGGGAAGCATGTAAGTGGACAGAGGTGAGTGCTTCCAACCAATCTGTTACCTGAAGTGACCACTTCAGTTGTCTTTATGGATGGATCGGCCCTGAGCAGAAAATTGTGCAGCCAATGAGCATCTCAAGCAAGAATTGCCCCTCAGTAGCGTAGTAGAAGATGATCAAACTTGCTATGGAAAGGTAATCATGAAACTGGTTGATGCATAATTCAGGCCATTTGTTTTCCTGTGTTAAAGGTCTATCTTCCTTCTATTTTTGAGATTTGTATGCTCCAGAATTAATATTTTCTCACTGCTCTAGTTTTAGCAGAGCTGTATTATTTTGGACATGTTCTTAATGTTGATTAGCCCAATCCTAACTACCTTTCCAGCAATAATGCCATAATGTAGCCTGTCATCACTTAGGACAAACATTCCCTTACCTTGAGGAGACCTCAGTGACTGTCTGCACCCCAGAATGCTGCATGCACTCCACTGGCATGGCTGTATCAGTTCTGGAAAGCTGGTTAGGATTGGACTGTATGAGTAACTGAAGGACTGCTGTGCAGAAGAATGGAAGGACTTGGGGCCCAATCCTAAACATCCTCAGTACCGATGCTGAGCTCTAGTGCCGGCGCTGGGTGTTGCAAACACGCTGTAAGGCATGTCTGTGGCACCCGGAGAGGAGAGTCAATGGCGCTGGTGTAGATGAAAGTCGGCTGGTTGAAGTCTGCTACAGAGCTGGTGTAGATAGGAGTTGGCACTGAGCTTCAGTGCCATGTGGAGGGCCAGCCAGTGCTCCAGCAGTTGTGGCCAGAGGTTAGTAGTTTTGGGGAGGGGAAGGTGGGAGTCAGCGGAAAGGGGCAGAGGAGGGTAGAGCAGGGGAGGAACTGGGCAGGAGGGCGTGGAACCAGTGGAGCTCAGCTCCACTGTATCCTATCCCCTGTCATGGGCTTCAGCCTGACATGGAGTTTCTCAAGTCTGTGCCAGCAAAATAGCTAGTACAGACTTGACCAGTACAGACTTGAGAAGCCCTATTGCATGACCTGGGGCTTTCCCTGAGGGAAGGGGAAGAAAGTCTCCTTCCCCAAGGGGACCTCCGGTGGCTTCCACAGCGCTGTTGGATGCAGTGGTAGCTGTTTTGGTGCCACTGCACCTGGTCGAGCCATCGACTTCAGGATTAGGCTGTTACTCTCTGAGGGCCCAATTCTATCCAACTTTTCAGCATCAGTGCAGCCACAATACAACCTTGAGGTAAGGGAACAAATGTTTCCTTACCATGAGGAGGCCTCTGTGACTGCCCCCTCAACACAGAATGCAGCACATGCCCCATTGGTACAGCTGCACAGGCATTGGAAAATTGGATAGGATTGGGCCCGAAGGCTCTTGATAGCTAGACTAGAACCAAAGGGTCAAAACTGGAAGGAAGTACATTTAAGGCCCAATCCTATCTCGAGACATGCCAGTGTATCTCTGCATACTTTGGTGCAACAACAACCCCACAAGTTTAGAAGCCCACCTGCTGACAGATGCATCACAGGTGCCATGCAATATCAGAAAAATGCAGCACCGACATAGCTCAGATGTCACTCAGTCGATAGTGTATCTCCACCAGCTGAGAGACCAAACCAGGGAAGAGATTAGGGCATGATGTGGGTAGGATGTTGGAGGGACAAGGAGGAGTCAATAAACACTATATACTAAAATCTTCAGAGAATCGACACTCACCCAATGCCAGAAAAATGGCACAACAATGGAAGAGCTGGTGTAGATAGGAGTGACCCATAAGGAAAAACGGGGAAGGGAAAAATAGCAGATAATTGCACCTCCTGCCATCCCCCCCAACCCTCTTTCCTAAATTGGATCATAGGACTACAATTGGCAGCCAAGCACAGAACATCAAACCCAGTACAGAAGTCCCTGAATGGGAGACTACAGCTAAGATGAGAAAACACAAAACGTGGGGCTGTATTTCTCTGGTCCCCCAGAAGGGACCTTATTGTTTGTTAGTACAAGAACAGATTTTGTTCCCGAAACAATTTCTTGTAATGTCTGATGCTCCATTTCTCAAGCAGTTAAACCCAAGAGTGGTTTTTAAATTGCAAAACTGCATTGCATAGGACTGAAACGACAAAGATTAGAATACAGCTTTAAATTGTGCTATTCTCACATACTAAAAACTACTTTCTCATCAGAATCTAAAACATGTTTCTCTGAATGAAATCTTGCTTCTAATTGAGAAGCCCATTTCTGCCATTTCAATTTGCTTAGCATATTTCAAATCTATGTAATCTTTGCCTATCTGAATACAACCTGACACGTGCAGTGCAGTCCTAACTTGCACTGGAACAAGCGGGTCAGCAGGCATGCGCTGTATTCAACGCAAGGTTTGGGCGTTTAGTGGCTCAGCCTGGCACAAGAGGAATTGCTTCCCCTTACCCTGGGGAGAGCCACTGCAGCCCCAATGGGGCTACTCGGATCTGCGCCACCAAAATCGGTGGCACAAATCTGAGAAGACTGGGGCTGGCCCAGGCTGCCCAGGAACAGGGTGAGGATCTGGCATAACTTCCGGATCCTGGCCTACCTCCCTCTCCCCATCCACCCTCCCTCTGCCCTGAATGGGAACACCCACCATCCACCTTCCCCTGCCCTGAAACACCTCCCTCCCATCTCTTCCCTGCCCTCCCCAGACTCTGCCTCCTCTCTGCCCTCACGTTCCCTGGGGCTTCTGCAAGGGACTTGTGCCGACCTTACTGCTGGTTTGGATTGTTTCCTTGGTCTATGATTTTAGCAATACTTGGGGGGTGTATATATATATATACACACACACCTTCATATATGTGGAAACCTGTATCCGTGGTTCTGTGGTTCACAAATCCCCCCATCACACTCATGACTCATGTCTCTTCCTTTGCAAGAACCGCCTCCCTCCCTTCCTGCTCCCTCCCCCAGCACGCTTCCTGCCCACCCTCTTCTTGCCTCCCCATCACGCCTCCTCCCTGCCCTCACCTGCCTCCCACCTCCCTGGAACGCCCCCCCCCATGTCCCCACTTTCCTCGCTGGGCTAGCACAGGCGCTGACCTGGCATTAGGACTCACAAATGTGCCTTACAGCACGTTTGCGATAGCGCACACCAGTGGTAAGTGTCAAGCTCAGGATTGGGCTCTAAGAACAGTGGACTTAGCGCTGCTAGACTAACACTACAGGTGGTGTCAGAGAGAACTAACAGGAAGTGGAGTCTAGAATTCTCTGCTCCCTCTGCTGTCCACTTCCTGTTAGTGTCCTCTTTGTCTCCTCCTATAGCATTAGTTTAGTAATTCTAAGTCTAGTGTTCTTAGTGCCTGGTTTTGTTTTCATAGTGTTCTGTAGCACAGGATAAAAGCTGAGTTGTACAAAGTTTTGGTGAAGAAAGAGTTGAGTCATGAGCCTTATTGGGTGGGGAGAATTTGAGTAGGGCTTACAGTTATTCATGGAAGCAGCAGGAACCTATCCCCTGAGGATAGCAGGGGACGCCTGCTATAAAATTACTTTTTGGAATAATAGCTTTACTTTAGCCTCCATTGATGGGTGCTGGTGTTAAGACACCTGATTTGATTGTTAGATTTGTTGGGTCAAGTCAATATATTTATTCCTTTGAAATGCCATTCGACATAAAAGTCTTCAGATTTAGAATAAGTGTAATCAATTGGGCTGAAAGACTTTGAACTCATTCCAAGGTAGCATTAACAAAGTATAGCGTCATTACCCAGTAGTGAATATTCTTGTCTTCTATCAATGACCAGGCAAAGTCAAACACTGTACAAGAGCAATCTCTGAACATTGCTTAGCACAACAAAACAGTGACTTAGAACAATATTAAGGAATTGTTTCTTGCAGTTGCTTATACTTTTCAGAAAACACATGTGCTTATGTGCACAGAAGCTGTACTGTCAGAAATAATTTTCGCATTGATTGCCATTATAATTTCTCCTCTGTGAGCTATCACATGTGCAGAGTCAGGATAATGGTCATTCTTGCTTTATGTCAGATGCAGAAAAGGATCATGAAGTTTTCAGATGTTAATGGGCTATAGGTTAACAATTGCTTAGATCAGGGGTGTCCAAACATTTTGGCAGGAGGACCACATCATCTCTCTGACACTGTGTCAGGGGCTGGGAAGAAAAATAATTAATTTACATTTCAAATTTGAATAAATTTACATAAATAACTATATTAGAGATGGAACATGTGAATGAATGAAGGTCTTGCAATAGCTCAAGACCTATAAAAGGCTTTGCACAAGGCAAGGCCAGCCTTTCCTTCGCTGCCACTGTTGCATCACAGATGTAAAACAGCAAGCAGTGGAGGGAGCCCTTGATCCACAGCTCACGTGAGAGGTCAAACAGTTGGCTGTCACATTGAGAGCAGTTGCATCAGGCCAGCGTGGGCTCCAGCAAGTCTCCAGCGGGGCAGAGGCTCATTGGAGACTGACGGCTCCCTAAGAGCCAGATTGGGAGTCCTCGAGGGCTGCAAGTGACCCCAGGGTTAGGGTTTGGGCACCCCTGGCTTAGATCATTGCTAAGAATAAACAGAATTAGGCAGGTAGAACAAAAGGAAGCAAATACAACAGCGTGTAGGCTTCCCTCCTGAACCTTCTTACCTAATAGCACATAAAATTCAGGAAGCGAATCCAAAGCAAATCAACCTTATTCACAACAAATAAAACTCATCCATTTGGATCTTTGCCAGTAGAGTCCCATTAAAGTCAACGTTGACATTTAAATGCATTGCATATACAAGTGGAATGAGTTAAGTGCTGTATGTTAATTGGCACATAAAACCGACATAATCTTACACCTAAGTTTTACAAGGCAGTGGATTGAAGTCAGAGTATGAAAATAATTTGTTGCCTGATGTCAGTTACTTTTAAATTCTCAGATGTATTTTTTTAGGCTGGAAAAAGTACTGGAGTTTCATCAAGGGCATTTGGAGCAGATACATTATGTATCTCTTAACTGTTTGTGTCAAAGGGTAATCATTGTTGAAGTGAGAGTCCTAGACCCGCTAACTAATATAGAGGATGATTTTTCAATAGCATAATTAGCACCCGCAGAGAAGTCAGGAACATCAAGTTGATTTTTAATGTATTTTGTATTAATTAATCATTATATTGTGGGAGTAGCAACAGCATGTGTGGTGAGCCACCAATAGGAAATAGTCAACATGTGTGTAGATGTTGGTTTCCATCAAGAGGGCAAATTTGTTGTTAGTTTAAGGCAGGGATCAGCAAACTTCTTCTGCATAGAACCAGAGGCCATGTCAGGGTGTGGATGGTGGGCCACATTCATCTCTATGAGTCCCAAATCCCAACTCTGACAGTGGAGGCCAAAAATTCAAAATCAGATGGAACCTGAAGCTCTAACATTTAGCACAGTTGCACTGTTCTTCTCCTCCCTTTCTAACCCTCAAATTCTTTGACTTGACACAAAGATCTATACTGAACAGCACTGGCCCAAACATGGACCTGCGGTACATTCCATGCAGATATTATCTCCCAGGGCTCTATCTGCTTGCTCTGCACATGCCCATGACTGTGGGACTCTACCTGAACAATGTCTGCAGGGCGGGGGGTGGGTCTCAGAATTATGTTTCATGCCTATAGACAGAGCTGGCTCTAGCCCGTTTTAAGTGTGACACTATGTGTAACATACCTACCAATCACAACTAAAAGCAACAACAAATTCATGAAGGACAAGTATATCAAATGCTTCTAGTCATGCTAGCTATGCACAACCTCTGAGTTCTGAAAACCAGGTGAAGGGGAACAATGGCAGGAGGGAAGCAGAGATTCCACCTTCTGCTTTTGGGCTTTCCAGAGGCAGCTGGTGAACCACTTTTGGCAACAGGATGATAGACTAGATGGGCCTTTGGAGTGATCCAATAAGACTTTTCTTATCTGAGAACTCTTGCCTTGTGGAACTTGGCAACACTGCTTGAATTCAAAGGAACATCTCAAACATAATCAATACTAAACCCACTAAAATGTTAATGCATTATGGATTGTGACTCTGTTCCAACCAAGACTTGCAATATAGGACAGTTTTATTGTAGACTGAAAAAATCCTTGAGATTAAGGAGTCTTGTCACATGGTCAGCTTGTTCCTGAGCCTACATGTTTTTCTTTTATGAATAAATATACAATATTGCACCAGCCAGTAAAGCATCCTATTACCGTGGGGGGGGGGGAGAACTGTGTCAATCAGGCAGCATCCAGTTTGAGAATTCTGCATTTTAGCTATGAAGCTGGAGGCAATTAACCTACAATAATCAGTGGGAGAAAAATAGGTTGCTATGATCAAAAGGTAATTTATACTGATGCTGTATAGCAATAAATGAAAAAAGTCAGTTCTTTCTTGTTCTTGCTGCCTGTAGAGCTGGTGGTGAATGTTGGCTAAGAGGCTGAGCTGTGAACCAGGACTTCCCTAATTTAAATCTCATCTCTTCCATGAACTCAATGGCTTCCTCTCAGCTTCAACTGCAATATTGAGGAATAATAATTTTTGATTGGCGTATAGAATTGTTGTAAGGCGAATGTCAAGATAATGCATGCAAAGTTGTATGTATACTTAGCTCTATATACTGTAAATGTTAAGTATTATTGAGTAGATGTATTTGGTTGGTTTTAGGACAAAGGGACAAGTATATTTGTAACCCCCATGTGCTTGTCATGGATGTGTACAGGGGGTCTTTAAGCTAAGAAGGAAGGAACATTGCAGAGCTGTCTGGCTGGAGATCTTTCTGATTTACTGTGGGAGCTGCTGCAGAAAAGAACAGGCCAAATTTGGAAGGATTCCTGAATAGCATTTTCTTTTTTGCTCTGAACCCCTTGGCTTGGGTGAGCTGAGGGGACCCTGACCATAGATTCGCCACAGCTCCTTGAAAAAGCACGTTTTGGCAAGATATTTTTTCTTTAATTTGTTACAGGGTTTCTTTTCTACCCTCATTTGTGCCATTCTTGTGAGGAAGGCAAGGGGATAGTGTCTTTAGTGTCTCCACCTTGCCAATGCTGAACTCATGGATGGAGAGTGGACCTGACTGAAAAGGACATTTGTGTTACTATAATGCTCCAGTCATGCTTGTGACTAATATGTATTGTTATTTGTCTAACAAAGTGGGGAGCGGGAAAGGGAGCGCTAAATACTAGGTGGTATTTTCCTGGGTCAGCCTGCATTTTCTTGGGAGCCCCCCTCTTGTTTGTGACAACACACATAAACAGATAACTTATTAATGGGGTTATCATGTGGAAGATGGGGTGGATTTGTCCTCAGTTGTTGTGGAGGTTCAGATCAGAACAAAGGGGTTTAAATTACAGTAGGGAGGTTTCAGCTAAGTGTTAGGAAGCACTTCTTGATGGTACAAACTGTTCCACAGTGGAAGAGTCTGCCTCAGAAGGTGGTAGACTTTCCATCATAGGAGGTCTTTAAGCAGACGATAGCTATTTGTCAGGGATATTGAACTGATTTTAGAAGTATTGGGGCCCAATTCAGAAATGGACATGGGTTGGTGCAAGTCACTTGTACCAACCTAATGGTGTCACGTAAGTGCCATAAAGCACTTTCGCACCAATGAGAGAGCAGGGTGGCTGGCCCAAGCCCTGTAGGCCTGGCGCAAAAGTAAACCTGTGCCAGCCGAGTCAGGATGGTGTGGGCATCTGGGTGTGTGTGGGAAGGAGCTGTTTCATGGTGGGGAGGGCAGGTGGTGGGTGGACCTGTGGTCTGGCCACAGGTGAGTAGGGGGGTGGAGCCAGGATCCAGCACTTATGCTTGATCCTAAACCTGGTCCCGCGCAGCCCCCAGATTTGAGTGTGCCACAGATTTGAGTAGCCCCATTGGGGCTGCTGCAGCTTTACACAGGGTGAGGGGAGGGAATTTCTGCATCTGGTCCCAATCCTACCCTGGAAATGGGGCAGGCCGGCTGATTGGGTTGTTAGTACTTTAGATGTACATTTTTTAATTAGCCTCTGAGTCAATTTTTAAGCAGGTGTCTAGAAGTGTAGACTCTGGAACAAACAAGATAAAAAGACACATTTGGAGTACAAAAGCCAACAAGCATGTCTTCATTGTTATTACCCCAAATATGAATGGGGCCACACGTCTGAGGTCTCCTAGTGTGAACATGATGTCATACACAAAGGTGGCACTGTTTGCATATGCTGAGGAAACAAAACTCTTGGAGAAAAATTGGCAAGCTGATAAGCACTGAACATTATTATGGCAGAGAAGAGATCTTACTCCCATAAATGTATGCACAAGATGGTAATAATGTACACAGAAATAGGGAAATGAGACTCGAAATTTACATTTTATTAAAGTGATTCACAGTATACAAAATTACACAATGGTGAAGATTATAGAAATATTGTTATCTATGCCCTAGTTGGCCTTGTATATCACAGAAATACCATAATATCAGCAAATGAATGGTATACTCTTGACACTTTATTCTCTCATATTTCATATTTATTAGGGTATAAGTTTTGCAAGAGAGGTAATAAATGTTTCCTCTCCCAAGTCAGCGACAATGCTTTATTTTTCACTCAATGACTATGCTTGCCATAAGAACAATGGAGACTCCTAATATCTGTTCAGTATAGATCAGTATGCATCATAAATCATGCACTGTGGGCTGCAATTTATTCAACTACTCAACAGCTACTTCAGGAAGTCTTGGGGGGAAAAGTTCTGCCAAACTGATTACAAACTTAGGTTACTAGGAAGGTACATCATGTGTGGTATAATGCCAGTGAGCACAATAGAAATGAATATAGCCCCTGCTGTTTCAGTCCAAACGTAGACCATCAGTCCTTGAAATGACAAAGCCAGCACCAACCAGGATCCCTTTCCTTTGGAGAGCAGCACTGCCAATTCCACCCCTATCCTGGACCCAATCTGCCCACCCCCTGCCCCATGGCACTTTATAGGTTCATGCCACAAGGAGCATACAATCTGGATGCTGACACAAGGCAGGTGAGGAAGAAGGGGAGTGATGCAGGGGTAAACAGGAAAAGCACTTGTGATTGTTAACTATATTTTAGTTAACTATATTTAAACTTAGGTATAGAAGGAAATTGAGGCTAAGACATGGTGCTAATGGTTTTGCAGAAAAGAAATAAAAGGAATTGGATGGACTATTGCAATTATAGCAAAGTTTTCAGTGGCAAAATGTTGTAGTTTGCATGCTGGGAAAATGCAGTATCCCTACAATGGTTCCTTTGAGTTACTCCCAAAGATTGATGGGTTCTCCCACAAGAAATGAGTAGCAACTGGGCATTTATGTTGTGCCTTGCATGCACAAGACATATGCCAGTCAAGGAAGCCTCTAATGCAGAGATGGGAACTCGAGTCAGGTGACTTGAGTCCGAGTCACAAAAACACGTGTTTTTGCTGACTCGTGCAGACTTGAGTCACCTGCATCGATGACTCGGGCATTGACTCAAGTCTGAGGCCACTGACTCAGTACTTGGTCCCATGTATGCAGACTCAAGTCTGTCTATGTCCGAGTGTGCTTGCTTGGTTTTTTTTTGTGGTGTGAAAGACCTCGTGCAGCCATTGTTCAGACTGGGCAAGCAGCATGGAAGCTCCAGCCAGGAGGTAGAGAAGGATTAATGTTTTGCTTTTGCATCGAGCTGGAGGAGGGGAGGCAGTAGTAGACTCTCTTTTCTGTCTCTGAAGGAACCGATGATCTTTGGATGAAGGATGGGCAATCTGATTTGCTTTCTTTGGATGAGCTAGGGCAAAAGAGGAGTTCAGTCCAAGGGGGTTCTCACCTTAGAATTGACTGGAGAAGCCCAGAAGAAGGAGGAGGCAGTAAAGGGGGCGGGAACAGTTTGTAGCGATAACATTTTCCAGTGTCTCCTTTTGGCTCTGTTGTTACTTGGGAGGAGGAAGCATCATTGGATGACCTGCACAAATGGAACTACTTCTGAGCAGAGCTGTAAAGGATTGGGTCATACTGGTAAGCCTCCCACCTCCTCCTCTTTGTTGCTTCTGTCCTGGCTCTCACGCAGTCCATTCCACCCCTCCTGCCTTGTTTACAGATGGGATGGGGACAGCAGGGGAGTGTTTAAAGGGAATTCTGACATGCACACACAGCCAGGCAGGAGCTCCATTTTTTCCCCCACCTGAAACGCGTATCAAAAGACTTGTGACTCGAGTCTTTTAGAGGTGCCAAAATACTCTGGACAACTCAGAAAGTCTGCCCATTAAGACTCATTTTCAAGTCGAGTCGCAGGGGTGGAGAGTTGTGACTCAACTTGAGTCAAGCAGCGCTGGCCTTGCCCATCCCTGCTCTAATGGATTCCTCTTTACATGTTATAATGTGAGATCCTTTTTCTGCATAATGTTTTCCTTGTATAATAAGCCAATTTATTTTAAAGTGACTTACAATACAAAAACCAAATTTAAAATACATAAACATAAGAAACGCATCTTAAAAAAAATCTAAAACAATGATCATGCTTATATATGTAAATGTTATACATGTGTAGACTGACTCTGCACAATCACGGTCTTGCATACCACCAAAACTAAACATATACTGCCTGTGCTCAGAGGAATAAGGAAGTCATCATCATCATCATTCTTTATTTACGGTCACAGACCCAACGTAATAAGGAAGTCAAAGAAGACAAGTGGAGAGCTAATGACTGAGATTTCACTTCCCACCACGCTTTCATCCTTTAGTTTCTCGGTATGTGAAAACTCTGTCTCCATCCAGGATTCCAAAGGCAAGTACCCATCACATTTGTACAAGTGGTTCTGACAATCCAAAGCCACTTATCCATGCTTATTTAGTTGCCTCTTGTCCAAGAAGAAACAAAAAAACCCTTGATAGGAGTGAGACTGCTGAGCTATTTGAAGCTATGCACATGGTCTGTGTGTTTCCTCCTTCCTTTTATTTGCTCTCTGAAAAGTTATAGTTTGAGGTGACCTTGGGAAATTTACCTTTTGGGAGGTAAGTATTTCAAAGCACATTTAAGACTTTTATTTGCCATCTGTTTGTTTATATACTCCTAGCCTGAGAAGCCAAGAAGCTGAGCATGATGGATGCTCATGCAAGCCAGGTAATAAACCTTGCTAAAATGGGGAATTCATGTTTACCTTCCCATTTCAGAAAAGTTCTCGCTCTCTCTCTATTGGCCTGGCTCTCAAAGCAAGAGGCAGAATGTCTAAGGGCCCAATCCTATCCAGTTTTCCAGTGCCAGTGCAGCCATGCCAATGGACTATACACTGCATCCTGTGGTGGGGAGGCAGTCACAGAGGCCTCCTCAGGGTATGGGAACATTTGTTCCCTTACTTTGAGGCTGCACTGTGGTTGCACTCATGCTGGAAAATTGGATAGGACTGGGCCCTCTGGCAGCAATTTTTAACCCTTTTAATTTAATGGCACACAGAGAAGGTGATAAAATTGTCAAGGCACACCATCGGTTTTTTGGCAATTGACAAGGCACACCAGACTGGTGGGGGCTCACATCCTCCAATGGCCCTACTAATATATGGCCTTCCCCAAACTTATGTGGCACACTGCAGACTGTTCATGGCACACCAATGTGCCGGGGCACAGTGGTTGAAAATGGCTGGTCTAAAGCAATGCAGAACCTTGCTATGCTGTCAAAAACTCAAGCAGTGATACACACATGAGAGGGGAAAAATAGAAGACGTAAGAAAAAAATGTAAATGTTCTGTTCATCCATCCATGCTTTAAAATGTCATGCATTTAATACAGTGTAAGCCTTTCATAAGTATATTTATGAATTACACCTGGGAAGGGATAAAAGTATTTGTAAAAGAACAGTGTGATCATTTGTACTGATGAATCCCAGTGGATCTAGATTCAGTTGCCTTTGTGCTATAGTCATGAGGGAACCCAAACTCACCTGTATCACTTGGTTGCATGGCTACCACCATTTTTCATCTTGGTCTGTCTATGCTGTACAAATATTTATTTATTTATTTATTTTGAAAAGTTTATACTGGCCTTTATTCTGGGTAATTTTATGGGTATTTTTTTAATACCTTGATTCAAAATGCATTTGGCCAGGTTCTTGTCTCAGATAAGTAGATAATGGATTATATTTTCTGTGGGTGTCCACATCTTCTAAGTGGAGGGGTCTGTAGCAATGTGAGTATTGGTGATATGAAATACAATAGTCCCCCAATATCCACAGGTCCTATATGTGTAATTTCACTTATCTGTGGTTCATAAATTCCCTGACATGCTCCATTGCCCCCTGTTGCATTCATTGCTCATATGTATTTGTTCATCTGTTCTTGTTTGCCCCCATTTGCAGCCCTCCTATGCTATCTCCTGTGCAGTTTGCTATTTTTGTTTTTGCCCTTCAGCCCACTTCCTTCATGCTTCCCAAAGCATGCTTAAAGGTAAAGGTTCCCCTCTGGCGTTCAGCCTAGTTGTGTCGAACTCCAGGGTTGGTGCTCATCTCCTTTTCTAAGCTGAAAAGCTGGTGTTTGTCCATAGACGGTTTCTGTGGTCATGTGGCTGGCATGACTAAATGCCTAAGTGCACAGAAAGTCCTTGCCTTTCCATCGAGCTAGGACAAGCAATGGGAGCTCACCCTGTTATGCAGATTCAAACACGCCCCCGCATCCCTAAAGCATGTTTACTTGAAGGCTAATGCTTACAAGCCTTCCCTTTTATTGTGCCAAGTAGAATAGCTTCTGGCTTCTGGTAACATCCTAGAACAGCAGATTTCAAACTTTCTTGGAGAGTTTGCACTACTGTAAGTCCTTGCGGGGGTGGGGGGCAGCGGGATCGGGGGGAAGGTAGTGATGTGATCCCTAGGATCACACCACTCAGGAGGATTGCAGGGACTGGGGTGCAGCAGCTGTCCTGGGGTGCGGGGAGCCCTGTGCGAGCATCTGCAGGGCTTCCCAGCTAGTTAGAAGTGAAAGTGGAGCGATCGTGCTCCACTTCTGCAAAACCTGATTGCTCCACTTTCACTTCTAGCTGGGGAGCCCTGCAGGCGCTTGCGCAGGGCTTCCTGCACCCCCGACAGGCTGCTGCAGGGACTGGTGAGTGGATCCAGTCCCTGCAGCCCTCCTGAGCGACGTGATCCTGGGGATCGTGTTGCTGCCTCCTCCCTCTCCCCCTGCCCCCACCCCTTAAGGGGAAAGAGTCAAGGGCATTCGGGCTGAGGCGTCATGATGCCCCAGTCTGAAAACCACTGCCCTAGAATATGTTGCAGTAAGTTAAGTGGGTTCACTCTTATCCACAGATTTGGATATCTGCAGTGGCAGTGGGAACATTTCCCCCATGGATACTGGGGGATGACTCTACTTATGAACTCAGTGTTGTAGGATAACCAGAAATCTGCTTCTTGGTGCCTTGTGGCTGCAACATACCTGCTCTTATCCAAAAGGTACAATGCACATATGCTTCCAGATGTAGTCCACACATATAACATAAGCCTACATGGGGAACAGCTTCGGAATCTATTGGTGGCAGTGTTCAATTTCTCATATACCCACCATAATAAAGATGCAAGACAGAGGTTTTGGGTGAATGGGCCACTTTTATTATTAACTAAATTAACAAACAACTGCAGTAGGGAAATACTCAACCGCTCTCCCAATCGTGCTGGCACTAAGGTGGGGGAAAATGTTGATTATCATATCCCTCCCCCAGGTAAAATACAGGCATGCCACCTGGCTCAAAGTTGTGCCCTGTCAAGGACAGGGTGAGCTTATCATGGCTGACCCTAAGGGTCAAGGTAGCTAGCATACTCCGATTCCCACAGGTCAAGCCACGTGGTCATTCTTGCCACTGCCAGCCAAGGGTCTTGCCAGCTGGCCTCACCAAGCCAGACAAGCAATGTGGGAGTGATCCTGGCTCACAACTTGTCCTTGCTGCATAAGGATGGACACCAAAGTTCTGAAACTGCTTACAGGTCCTGCACAATGCCTGCTAAAAGTGACTAGTAAAAAACAAATACCCTACCTACTGCACTGTACGCAACAGTCTGGAATAGGCAAAAAAAAAAACCCACAAGACAATGAAGCTGGAAGCTTAAAAAATTCTACCTGGCTCCCAAAGAGCAACTAGCTTGGCTGAGACAGAGTGAAGGGCATGCATGCAAGTTGAGCAACCCAACGCAAATTAGGGAGAGGTGCGACCTCTCCTCATACGTTTGGGTGGTTGCGCCCCTTGCATGACCTGGCAGACAATCTGTCTGCCCCATTTTTGCACCTCAGCTGCATGCCGGAAAGTGGGGCAGGGCAAAAAGCAGTGGCCTGGGAGTCACATGATCATCATTCTGGTGAAGATAGGATTACAGCTAAAGTCTTACTGAACACAGTGGGCTTATTTCTGGGTAACACCTCTATCCATTGGACTGGAGGAGGGAGTGCACATGGTACCATATGCACATTGCCAAACACAAGATGGGCAGGGGCGGAATTTATACCTTTTTGGTCAGTTGGAGGACAATTTACAGACTCCTCTTTTCATTCATCTTCCTAACCCTACCATTGCAATGTTTAGTGATGAGGATGTGCATGCACAATTTGAATATTCATACATACATTGTATGTGTGCAAATGTATGCATTAAGAGTGAGGGGGGGTAGAGGGTTACTTTCCCTCCCCATGCACACAGACCACCATTTGAGCATGTGAATAGTGCTATGTTGTCAATAAATCTTGCATTTTAGTTAAGGATGTATACTGTCGTCTTCCAGTAGAGATGGTAAACATTGCAAGCAGATGCCTTATACATTAAGAACAGCATTCTAGAGCACTTTTACAAATGTATCCTGGGAGCATCTATTTGTGTGAAATAACCACAATAAAAAGCAGACGGCTAGCTGATGGAGTGAACCAAACACACAGGTTTGTTATTGATTGGCCTTCCATGGGCAGAGTCCTACACCATATTTTCACAAAGAACAAAATGCCCAACCCCACACATGTGAGTAAAAAACTAATTACACCACTTGGAATGGGCGGTGTGTGATTGGGACTTCAATTTTTCTGTGTTAACAATGTAGTTCCCTCTGAGAATAAAAATGTTCATTTGATGTTTGCTAATGGTGGCACAATCTTTTTTTACCCCATAAACTCCTTGTGACCTTGAGTAGAAATTAATGCCTGGTTATTTGGTCCAAAGAAAATGGGGAATTCATATTATATTATTGTTTGCATTACTAAATTGCACTTACTTGGAATACTAAATTGCGCTTCTTGAAATTAGCAATAAATTTAGTTAAACCTCAATTAGACCCTAAAGAGTTTGTTGTACACAAACTCAGGTGCTGTACACAAAAAGGTGCTAAACAAAAAGTGTGTGTGTGTGTGTGTGTGTGTGTGTGTGTGTGTGTGTGTGTGTGACAGAGAGAGAGAGAGAGAGAGAGCTGTGTTAAAACACCTGGGAATAACTATGTCCTTCTAAATCTTTCTTTATAAGACATTTCTGTTCTGAAAGGTTTAATTACTAAGGCTATTGCATAGTTGGCTAAAGGCATAAACTGACGAGATTTCAATTTAGCACTTGACAAATTAATAGCTTTACATGCTGATTATAATAAGCTTTGCTGACATTCAAAGAACAGAACAATATATTGGAAACATGGGTTTTGTTTTGGTGTGGCGGCTGCAAAAAAAATGCAAAAGTGTTTTCTCCAACTTCTCATGAAAACTTTCATGTCAAGGATTAATGGGAAAGAGGAGGAGGTGGGCAGGAGGGAAAGCAGAACTGATTAGTCGCTTCATTGAAAAACAAAAGAGGTAGTAACTTCTGAATACTGCTGACACACTATACACAAAGGCCTTATTTCATGGAAGGGTTGCTTTGTCTATTGATGTTATGTGTGGCTTCACTAATTTGTATACAGGTGATTTTGTCTTGTATTTTATTACAGAACCTATTAGTAAACAAGGATCATTCTTCACTTCCTGGCATTAATCTAATTAACTCAAGTCTACTCAGAAATGGATATGAAACCATCTGAAATGTCATGAAATCCTCATGAACTTAACTTTGGACATTAGTTCCTTAAATGGTGTATTCTAGCCCATTAATGTAGCTGTCAAAGAACCAACATCAGTTATATTGTTTAGTGAGTCTTTGGCAAAGGGAAATCAATGAAACATTCATACCGTCTGCATCTGTATCCAAGAAGAACTGTTGCAGTCTGTTACATGCATCCCATGCATGACTATAGGTCTATGATGGCAAAAGTTATGATCAGGATCTTGATTTAAGATTATAGTAAGTTACTATTATTAAGAATATTTCTATACAATTTTTCAACAAAAAATTCACATAATGGTTTCTATAGCAAGATAAACATTGTTCCTTGTTCCCAAAGAGTTCACTAAAGATATACAGTAAACATTTGTTGTTCAAAATAAAAATTGACTTATAGGTAAGCCAGCTTAAATATCACAAATGTGATTGCAATTTTTCCAGCAGCTATCAACATAGGAATGTTTGTCTGTTCACCAAATGTTGAACAACTCATATTGACATGTTGTCTTGTGATTTTTCTACCCACACACATGTGCATGGTACAATTTATCAGTGACTCAACTGGGCTACTATGAAGAATCATTTGCTACTTACAGCCCAATTCTTTTGGGCTAATACACAGGTGGACATAGCATTCCACCAGCACAGACTGCCTTACAGCAGTCACAAAAAACCCTCTGGCAGTGCACAGAGTCATGTGCCACTGGAGCGCTGGTGGGGTGGCCAGAACCCCACCAGATCTGTGAAGTCCCACTGACAGGGAGGCAATGGGGGTAGGGCAAATTGGGTCTGGGAAGTGGGTCGGTTCATCAGCTGTGGTGGCCATCCAATCCAGACCCCTTTCCCAGACCAAATACCATGACATGGACCTAGATTTCACAGGCGTAGATCCAAGTTGACCCATCTGGGCCATGTTGGTTTATCCCTAGGTAAGGGAACAAATGTTCCCTTACCCAGACCGCAGCAACTCCCCCCCCCCCCAGCCGGATCCAGTGGTAGCCATTTTGGCATCATTGCATCAGCAGGAGGGGAAAGGATAGGATTGGGATGCTACTATTGTGGTGCCAGTTTTCATGATGGAGTTGTCAATCTGTTGAGTTTAGTGTCATCTCATTTGTGTGATGGGTATTCTAGTCCTGGCAAAGAAAGCACATGATAATTCACAGATCTGCCATCGATCGTGGAGGATCAGATTCAATTTAAAGGGAAGATGATGTACTGTTTACAGTAGTAGTAATTTACCAAATGTTCAGTTTCTCAATTTTCTTGTAAATTGTTCCTTTTCAGGAGCCCTATTAGTGATTCAGCATCTCATTGTCATCCAAATCCCAAGAGGGTGATGGTAGCAGGTAATTCACGCTTAATAATAATCAGTTCTGTCAAGCCAACAAATTGGCATTGCTTGTAAATAATGGTTGTGTATCAAATGGGAAGCTAGTGAGTAGATTAATGGTTTGGAAAAGTTCTGTCAGGATCTCTGCAAAATAATATAATTCAGTTTTAAGAGCAATAGTTTCAGGGGATGTTTTATTCCGTTTAGATTCTATTCCCTTTTGAGCAAGGAAGCTGGTAATATCTTCTTTGGCTGGCACAAGTATGCAACATGATCCATTGCCTGAGTACAAAGAAATACTGCAACAAAAACCCATTTCTCTGATTAAATGGGATTCTTTGAGCCTATCTTTTTTCATGTATTGCATGAAGTGTTCATTATTGATCTAATTTTTAAATGTAAGCACCTAAATAATGACATTTCTACAAAGTAACAGATTCTGTTATGATATGGCAACATACTAAATTTGATTGCGTGCCCGGCTGCTTATGCTATGGTTATGCTTCTGATATAAGATCTGTTTCGTTTCATTTGATGTGGGAAGCTGATGTAGGTTTGGGAAGAATAATACAGCCATAGATTGCTTAGGGGCTCTGGAGGTCTGATATGCAGTATATAGGTTGGTCCTCTGCTGATTCAGAAATTTGACTCAACAAGGGTCTTGACCCATATCTGGAGGGTCTCTTCACTGAACCTCCCAGACTTGACCCAAAGTGACTTCCACTCACACCTGGAAAGTGTTCTGAGGTGCGGTGAGGTCACGTGTGGCCTCCATACGCCTCAGAAGGCCTCCTGGAGGTTTGATGAAAAATGAGAAGTGCTTTCCAGAAGCCTCCATGAGGCGGCCAGAGGTGTTCTAAGCCCTCCCCCTGCAGATCTTATTATCTGTGGGTTCAGTATCTGCAGGGGGTCCAGGAATTGATCCCCCACAGATACCAAGGGTGGACCTGTAT
Organism: Tiliqua scincoides; assembly: GCF_035046505.1. Lineage (NCBI taxonomy): Eukaryota > Metazoa > Chordata > Lepidosauria > Squamata > Scincidae > Tiliqua > Tiliqua scincoides. Next base: position 48,358,457 of record NC_089826.1, read on the forward strand.
TTCCAGACAGACCTTGGTAGAATCATGTCCCATCACCCTCTGAGTGCTAACTGATTTGATATATCTTGGAATCCATCCCTTATCATACAAAGCCCTAAATGTTTGATATTGTGTTCAAAACATTTTTGGGTTATGTAAAAACAAGAGCAAAACAGTGAAACTTGTGCTATTGTTGCACAAATGCATCATTGGGCTATAAAGTGTATGGGAACACCTGGTCATTTTTCTGGACATTTTTTTTCCTTCTGAAATCCTTGTAAGGGGATCAAACCATGAAATAAGAATATTTTCTATGTTTTCTACTCACTGTATTAGATGGTTTAACTAACTGAGAAATCTGAGGGGTTGGTGATTTTAGCACATAGTTTTGGAGACTGAGCATAAAGTATGCTGAGAATCTACTGTTGAGAAGATCCTCTTACTCTGTAACTTGAATGCATGTTGTTATTCTGGTTCTGTCAGCAGTCTATACCTTCTCTTAATACCAGTGAAATCAGCCAACATTGTTTGTTTTACAGTTACATGTAATTCAAATGGCAATATCCTGTAGCCTATGGTGTGTAAGCAGGAAGCCAAGAGCAAAGCCGTGACATAGAGATTGAGAAGCCCGGGATATAATGAAACTGTGCCACTGACACCACTCTTTAGCTAGCGATGCAAGACTTGCTGGCTGTTGGATTGTGAAACGCTAAATGTAATAGAAAAAGTGAAATGACACCCTAAGCCTATGATTAAACGGTTTTAGCAATTTTAGTGGGACGGGGAAGACACTTTGCTAACCCCACTATCTAAAACTGGCAGATGCTCCTGAGGCTTATTCCATTTTGAAACATCTCTTTGGATACAAATGGAGAGAACAGGCCACCATAGCCAAGTTGGCAAATGGACAGCAAACCTCCCCCCCCCCCCCCATTTCATGATTTGTTTGTATGTCATCTTTTCTGCAGCCTGGAGACCAACAAGTGCAAATTAAATCCTCTGTTTTCTCCCTCGGTCTCTCTAGCAGTTATAGGACAATCAGCAAAGGGGAACATTTGATTCACTCTTATTTTTGTCAGGAAACATTCTGTTTATTTTAGGAAGAGGGACGAATTAGATTTGTAACGAATCCAGATTCGTTAGATTCGACTTGTCTCTGTGCAAACTGTAAAGCCTAGGTTGTAAATTCAGTCTGTAGATAAGAGGTCTTCCAGTCAGAACGTGTGGAAGAGACTTTGCCTTCATCTGGTAGGAAAATGATACTCAAGGTCGGAGAGTGACGAGTTCAGGTCTCAAGGCCTAATTCAACATTGGCAATGGGAGCAGGCATTAGCGTAGTTATTTATTGCTGACCCACCTTATCCTTGCATATTTCAGTACAGTTGCCATGGTGAAAGATTTGTGTCTGGAGATAGCAGACTCCAGCATGGTCAAGGTGTAGTCATCGCCACCCTCTTCTTCATCTCTTGCTGTGTCTCTGTTTTTCTTTTTGGATTCTACTCAATTTCTTCCTCCTTGCTAGCTCCTTCCGCCCAATCCACTCCATTCTTTTCTTCCTCCTTCTGTCCTTCCTTCTCTCCATTTTAAAATTCCTGAACCTCAGCTAGCCTCATTCAGCCAGAATTTCTGTCAGTTCCTGCACTGATAGTGTCTTCCAAGACCAGAGCATGGTGATGACACCATCGTTGAGTTGACTGCCAGGCTGCACACACCACCAAAGCCCTCTGTAGCCACAGTGTCAATCGGGAAGAGTAGCAGAGGCCACAGTGGGCATGGAGCCTAGTACAAACTTAATCTGGAGATTACCACTGTGGAACCCAAGTCCAGCTGGAATACTAAAATGGAATTCTGAAATACAGAGGAGACAGCCTCCCATATTTATGTTGCATTGTTATTGCATCTGTTAATATGCAGATAGTTATGAGTCTTAGGGTGCAATCCTAACTTACACTGGAAGCAGACAGGCCAGCAGGGCTGCGCTGCATCCAGTGCAAGTTTGGGGCTGAAAGCAGAACAGTCTGAGGCAAGGGGAGACCTTTTCTCTTGCCCCATGTCACACTGCAGTGGCCCCAATGGGTCTACTCAAATCTGTGCCATCTGACGAGGTGGCGCAGATTCTAGCAGCTTGGAGCCACGCTGTGCTGCCCAGGAATGGGATCAGGATCTGGCATAACTGCAGGATCCTGGCCATACCTCCTACTCCCTGCCCATCCCTGGGAACACCCACTGCCTGCCCTTCCCTACCCTAAAACTTCTCTCTCCTCCCTCCTCCCTATGCCCCCCATACCCCAGCGTCGGCTGATTTCTGCCGATACAACTCACCTTCTCCCTGGGGTCCTCGGCAGACCCCACATTGTCTCCCCAACGAGTGGCACAAAAGTACTTTATGGCACTTTTGCAACACTGGGTTAAACCACTGAGCTGACCAGCCTGTTGACTGAAAGGTTGGTAGTTCGAATCCGCTTGATGGGGCGAGCTCTCATTACTTGTCCCAGCTCCTGCCAACCTAGTAGTTCAAAAGCATGTAAAACTGCAAGTAGATAAATAGGTACCACCTCGGTGGGAAGGTCATGGCATTGCATACACTTAGGTGTCTAGTCATGCTGGCCACATGACCACGGAAACTGTTTGTGGACAAACACTGGCTCTTTGGCTTAGAAAGGGAGATGAGCACTGCCCTGAGAGTCGGACACAACTAGGCTTAATGCCGGGGGGGGGGCGGACCTTTACCTTTTAAGTGCATTCTAGCATTGTGCTCTTAGTAAAATTGTGTCAGTTCTACCAGCATATTAGGAAAATATAACTGGAAGGGAAGTTTGACTGAATCATTTGATAGCATATTTAAGTTGGAGCAGTGGAGAAGTCAGAGAGTTAATTGAGACCAAAAGTGGGTCTCTTTTGATATGGGGAGTAATTAATAATTCTTTCTATAATATTCCTTCTGAGATGGTTTTAGGTTCAAGTCCTTGAACTAAAAAAAAATTTTTTCTGGCAAAGTATGCTCAAAAGATGTTGAAAAAGCATCACCATGTAACTGTATGAACCTGAGGCATTTACAATCCTAATAGCTTGGTTTTTTAATCTTTGGGACAAGAAGATTTTAAAAGCATAATTAAGTCCTATGGGCAGAATCCTTTCCAAAGTTATATGCGACTACTAAGTACACATCAAAGGACAGATTCAATCAATTGCTAATTCCTTTGCAAATAACATGATTTTATGTGCAAATGGAAATTCTGTTGTTTGATTGGTCTTGGTTCAACTGGGACTTCCTCAATCAAAAATGAAACTTATAGTTCACAATCAGCCCCTGAAAAAGATCTTGTGAAAAAATGGGAGAGAATAAATCTGATCTTTTTCAGGTCTGATTAAGCTAGTGTGGGGCCTGTAGCATATAAAGGAGCCTTAAATTTAAAAAATACCCAAACACTCTCTTTGCTCAAGAACTGACTGTAGTTCTCTGTATATTCAAATAACTGGCTACTGTTCTCTGGAGTTTAATAAAGGGCTAAGGTTTAGATCAAGGATAAGTGATGTCACCTTGTCAAAACCTTTGTCACCTTGTTGACAAAGGTTTGTATAGTCAAAGCTATGGTTTTTCCAGTAGTAAGGTATGGCTGTGAGAGCTGGACCATAAGACGTGCTAAGCGCCGAAGAATAGATGCTTTTGAATTATGGTGTTGTAGAAGACTTTTGAGTGACCCCTGGACTGCAAGGAGATCATCAGTCAATCCTACAAGAAATCAACCCTGACTGTTCATTGGAAGGACAGGTGCTGAAGCTTAAATACTTTGGTCATCTCATGAGAAGGGAGGACTCTTTAGCAAAGACCCTGGTGCTGGGAAAAATTGAAGGCAAAAGGAGAAGGGGATGGCAGAGGATGAGATGGTTAAATAGTGTCACCAAGACAACGAACATGAATTTGGACAAACTCTGGAAGTTAGTGGTAGACAGGGAGGCCTGACGTGCTGTGCTGTGGTCCATGGGGTCACAAAGAGTCAGGCATGACTTAATGACTGAACAACAACAAGGGATGTAGAAGAAACATCTGGAGGACAAGTCTGGAGGACAAGTCTGGAGGACAACAAACAAGTCTGGAGGACTATGCAAGACATCACAAAATGCTTATTCTGGTTAGGCCTGAATAGGATTTCAGTGGATTTTTCACCCACCTTAAGGGTGAAGCACAGAAAAATCAATGAAGGTGCATCTCATCGTTTACTTGTGCTGAATTTGGACATTTTGAGGGTGCAGAAATCACCCTTAATGGCAAAGCCACCTGCTAGTAATGCCATTGGGTGTAGGCCCCTCAAAAATTTTGGGCCCATTGCATTTGCTACTTTCGCTGCGATGTGAATCTGGCCCTGTCTCTATGGTAAGATGATACAATTCTTCATTTTTCAACTCCTTTCTTTGCTTGTAGTCAAGGCTGGTGTCAGGTAATGGGGGCTTTGGAGAAAAACCTGCTCCGGGCCCCAGTGGTTCACTGGACACTGCTACACAGGTAAGCCTCACAAGGGTTTGGGAGAGGCTTAACTGAGTGATCACAGCTTTATTTTTTTTTTTAATTTGAGTAAAGATATGGGTACAGGAAGAACCAAATATACTATATAGGTTAAAGGTAATACAAAGGGAAAAACATTGGGAAATCGCAGAACTGTAGTTAATACCATTTTAAATCACCATAAACAAAAAAACCCCATTAATTATTACCTTCGTCCATTCTATAATGACAATACCAATTTAACAAAAATTTCAATCTAGTCTATAATTATCATCAACCTTAATATATATACTTTCGTCTTTTTACTTAAGCTGCGCCTTGTTGCCCAGATTATAGCTCCTCCCCCGAGTGATCACAGCTTTAAAGGAATTATTTCTTTTTCTTCTGTCATTGCCTATAGTTTAGGTGCCTTTTTAGCCTTGTTTTTTATGATAAAGAGCTGATCCCCTTTTTGGCTAAATGTTTAGGTGATTCAAATGACTTGACAGCTACCCTACCTGATCCTATACTCCATAGATCTGGCAGACTTCTGTCAGCTGAATTTCAGTGCATATTCAGATGCTAAGGAAAAGAACATGTCACTGTGGGAGAAATGTTGCAACATTCCTTTTTGTAGCGTTCATTCAAATCTCAGAAAACCTCCAATGGAAAAGAAGAAGTGGCAACAAAGTGGTACATTATAATCTTGCATCAACTGACACCAATGGGAGTCTTGCCATTTCGAAATGTCAAAACCTTAACTCCTTCCTTTGTAGGCACTTCAAAAAATCATGGAAATCCAGGAGGAATTGAAATATATATATTTTTTTTTTCTTGTGACTTTTGAATGGTTCGGTTTCTAAGCAGATCTAAGAATACAAAAAAGCACAGTGCCTTGTTTTGTGCTTATATGTGCATGTCAGGCGAGCTCAGAAGAATTTGGAAGTCTTAACGGAGTGACTCACTTCTGCCTTTTAAAAATTCTGTTATATCATTTATCCCCAAACTGCCATCTGTAGAAAACAAGGTAAGATCCAACAGAGACAGAATGGCAACATAAGTCTACGGTGACTCTTTTTTGGCTATTTAGCAACATATGAAAATGAAGGTAGTGCCTAGAGGGGTTTATTGCCAAACACAATCCTTCCCGGACACCCCCCCCCCACATTCTTTCTCCAAACAAAAAGCACATGTGCAATAAAAAAGTTAAACAAGAACATGCTAAAGTTTGTGGTATTCAATAGCAAAGTTTTTTTTCTTTTCTCCTCCGTACCAATATCTTCAGTCTTATATATTTGATTCCCAACAGCCCTCTTCCTGTTGTCATTTTTTCATGACTGTTTTCCATGAGCGACAGAATAAGATGGAAACATAATTAAATGCTATGTTGGATCTGCCAGAACTCTCCCTTTGCAACAACAGGTGCACGTTCACATGGCTTGAAAAAGCTGAGATTTTATAAGAATGTGATTGTGGTGTGTGTATGTGTGTGTTTTACTATTCAGTGAAGAATGCATGCATACTAATGTGAGCTGTTCTCACACCCAAATATTACAACTTAGGGGAGAATCTCTGATTTCCTATTAGATCTTGCTTGTGTATTGGATTATGCAGTGAATATACACACATTCACTGCATAATACAATACACAAGCAAGCTCTAATAGGTAACACAGGCCTACAAAATTGAGGGTCAGAAAAATTTTTCCCAAACTTTATGGTGGTTTGATATGAATTTGGGGTGCCGATTCCAAAAATGGCATCTGTTTTTTCCTATCACGTCTAGTTTTGGAGATATAGTATAGCCTCATTAGTGAATGGTTCAAGCAGCTTCCTCATGAGGAAGCCATGGATAGAAAGTTGGATAGGATTGGGCCCTATATGTGTATTGCAACTCTACATTCTGGAATGTCTCATCATGTGATAGATTTTGATGACAGATTGTGAACATGGGCTTAAGGAAACAGATTTTGTATCCAAAGTGTTCGACTTCTGGTAAACAAAAATACTAATCTGTGTGAGCATGTGGCTGTGTTCTTATAATGATGCTGCTACCGGTCTTCCTCAGAATCTTCAAAGGCCATGCATCTCCCTTTACCTTATTTCTGCCTTAGGGGTTGCATTTTATTCAATTATTCCAGCATGTATTTTCATTATGAGAAAATATTGGATATGGTATTGTTATTCTGTTTGCGAACTTGCAAGAGGTGTTTGTGTGTGTTTTTTTAAAGTGGAGATAGCCGTAAGATAACAATTTTGTGATATACAAATAAAAGCTACAGTATGTGACTTCCTACATGCTTCATATCAAGTTACCGTAGGCATTCTGAAGAACTATTAATGAACTCTTTCAGGAGTTGAAAAGGCCAAATCAGAACATGAGCATTGTGCTTGAAGCCACAGCGAGGAGGGCTGGAAGATCTCAGCAGGCAAGAGATATATACACTTCAACTTAAAGCCTTGAAGGAAAGAGAGCAGGAAAGAGAACAGTCTAACGCTGGAAGGTAAATGCAGCAAGATCAATAAAACAATGTCAAGAGGTTGGAAGCACTTCCCAAAAAAGAGTACCTGGGGCCCTCATATGGACACACGCAATGGAGCTCATTTGGTGGAATGCCTTTTCTTTTCATTAAATGGAGGTTATTACCACCCTGGAGTTATTACCGTACTGACATGAATGAAGTTAACGGCCACCATTAGTAAGCTGCTGGTAGTTTTTGTTTGTTTATTTCAATTAAGGGAAATGACCATAAAAATGCCAGCTGTGTTGATATTGCAATAGCCCCAATAAAATATCAATAAGCCACAATTACTATTATTCAGAGACATAATTCAGCCAAAGTTGAGCACTTTTAAATCCCATTAATTTCAGCTGGAGGGAGTTAAATCACATGTTTAACACTTCCATTAAAACGAGAGGAACTTTAATGTCCAGGATGGCACCCATCATTAGCACTGAAGATGAGAGCTTAGACCTAGCCAATCAGCTAGGCCTAGCTATAAGGCAGCTGATACAGTTCTTTGAAAAGGACAACTTTGTTTTGGGAAGTAACTATGTTTTTGGTTTTGTTGCAGAATGGTTGCCAGGTCAAAGAAGGATGTGGACGAGAGAAAGGGCACAATCATAGGAAAGGGCTATGGCTCAGTGATAGAGCACATGTTCTGACAGCAGATGGTCCTAGGAAAGACACCATCTGAAACAGAGCTGCTGCCAACCACAGTTGACAATACTGAGTTAGTGGTCTGACTCAGTACAGTGAACCCCCACTTTACCGTGAGTTCACTTGATGGTAATCAAATCACTTTACCATGGATTCTTCCTAGTAAAACAAGTTCATTGTATGATAAGTTATTCACTTTATGATGGGCCACAGTTGCTGTCAGCAGAACCTTGAGGGTGATAGATAAGCCAATTAGCAATGCAAACACAAGCATCTGGCAGCCTCTCAGCCAATAGCAGAGTTTTTAACACTGGGGCTTCGTGTCCTTGGGGAAAGATATTGCCATCGTGAATTCTGAGGCAAATGCAAAACCTTTTTGGTAACATCTCAGCTGGTAACAACATTTTTAACATTGTGGCTTTGTGTACTGGGGGAAGGATGCAACCTAGCAATTATTTTTGTATAATTGCAACATAGTGCAAACCGATAGACATGGCCCCTAAGTAGTACAGTTTAACTCTTTAAATAACCTTTCAGAGAGACAAATAGCTTAGTTCTGTGGCAGAAACTTCAACTTCTGAGGTTTTGTTCTAAATTCCCCCCAAAACAGTTTATTATTAGGTTCACATTTCATATTGCCATAGTACAATGGTGTCTCCGGAACACATTGACACTGTAAAACTGGAGTCCATCATATAAGGCAGCTTCATATGTTCCAGGGGTGGTGAGATATTTGCTAGATGCCTTCATAGTAGTTCCATAGTAAGGTTTTTCAATAAAGGCCAGGAAACAAACATATTTTGAGAGAGGTGTGTGGAAAAAATGAGGATGTTGGAGTGTTTTCCCCCATTACTACAATCTGTTAAATAAATAGGATTAGGAGCAGTGATGTAAACTCTTCCAAAATTGACTTATTTCAGTTCCATGTCATATAAAATAAGATTGTACTTGTCCTTGGTTACAACTGATCAGTGGCATAGCCAATGACTGTGTAGCCCGGTGCTGAGCTCAAAATGATGCCCTGGAAGTGATGTCACAACCGGAAGTGAGGTCACACCTGAGCTTTTAAAAAAGTAAAAATTGGGGGAAGACCTGCCTCCTCCCCCAGCAGCTTGCCACCCACATGCTCTGCAACCTTTCCCCAGTCAGTGGCATACCTAAGGCATCTATCTGCTACCTGGGGTCAAAGAAGATTTTGTAGCCCCCCCCTCCAAAAAAAATCAAATTTAATTAATTAAGTTAATAAATAAAAATCTAACCTTATTGTTTAAAAGCACAATGCTGGGGTGAAGAGGGACAGTTATTCTCCCCCTGCTAAATAAAAGAGGAGCACCACTTGAAAAAGTACCTCTTTACGCAGTTAACAGGGATAACTGTATTATGATACATGATACATGAAAATGAGAGCTGACTCATATTAACACCTTATTAGTTCCATGCTGTATTATAATAACATCTCATTGGCTCTCAGAACAATCAGTCTCAGGTCAATTCTGAGTTAGATATCCTCTTTTTGTTCCATAAAGCAGCTGTGTTTTCATTTTCTGGTTAATTGGCCATAACCTTTGATAGAATACAGATATTCCAACAGGGTTTGTTTCATTGCATTCTGCAATGATTTCCAATGATTTATAGCGTGATGGTATTATTCGTACATACCAAAGTTTTTCACAATTTTGGCCACTAGTGTCAAGCTCAGCTTGTTGCCCCCCTAAAGCTTGTTGCCTGGTATAGTTGCTTCCCCCTGCACCCCCTTGGCTACACCACTGCAACTGATAAAGTTTGTTCTTACTCAGTGCTCCTGGGGCTGTCAGAAACAGTGTAGAAATTGTGGTGGAATATGTCTTATTCTCAGCTCTCTTTCAGCCTACACACGTGTGCAGAAATCCATCTGGCCTAGAGGTGATGGGCAACCTCCTACCTAGATTCAAAGTTTTCCTCTGCTCCAGCAAATAAAAGATTGTGCACTGTATGGTCTTGACTGTACTTTGAAATGTCTTCTATAAATGCAACATAACTTACTTAATATTTTTTCTAATATTTCTAGGATTACAGCATCCCACTGTCAGTAGCAGCAGCCAGGATGCTATCCCCATTTTCCAGGCCTCTCCTTGAACATGCCCCCACCTCTCCTTGAACTTACACCTGCAGTTTTCAAACTCTCCAGGAGTTTGAAAGCTGCAGTAAGTTCTTGCAAGGGAGGGAAAGGAGGCAGCGGGGATGGGGGGAAGGCAGCGATGTGATCCCCAGGATCTGGGGGGCTGCAGAAACTGGGTGCACCCACCAGTCCCTGCAGCAGCCTTCCCGGGGTGCGGGGAACCCTGCGCGAATGCCTGCAGGGCTCCCCAGGTCAGGAAAAGTGAAAGTACAGCAATCGCACACTGCCTCCAAAAAACCAGAAGTGGAGCACAGTCGCTCCACTTTCACTTTCCCTGACCTGGGGAGCTCTGCAGAGGCTTGCGCAGAGCTCCCCGCACCCTGGGAAGGCTGCTGCAGGGACTGGTGGGTACACCCCAGTCTCTGCAGCCCTTTAAGAAGTGAAAGTGGAGCGATCGTGCTCTGCTTCCAGTTTAGTGGAGACGGGGCGCGATGGCCCCACTTTCACTTTGGAAACCTTGGGGAGCCCTGCGGACAGCCGCACAGGGCTCCCTGCACCCCCGGGAAGTTGCAGGAGGCTGTGGTGAGTGCAGTCAAGCCCCTGCTGCCCCCTGAGCAGCGCGATCCTGGGGATTGCGCCGCTACCTCCTCCCTGCCTCCTGGCTGCCCCTAACCCTTAGGGCCCTCAGGCTGGGGCGTCACGATGCCAGGGACCAGGGCCAGGGCCCTCAGGCTGGGGTGTCACGATGTCCCAGTCTGAAAACCTCTGACTTACACCAACAAAAGAGCTGACATAACTCCATGGAGACCAATTGGGTGGCCTATGGAGAGGTATGTTTTTATTTACTACTCCCAGGCTGTCTGGCTGCCCCAACCATTGCATGTAGCTCTGTCAGCATGACAGAAAATGGTGGGGAATTGGACTGGGCTCCACATGGCTAGGACACAGGATAGAAGAAGAACCACCTTCTCCCATATGAACATACCTGCATGTTAAGATCAGTGCAGGAGGCTTTCACATGTTTCTACCAGTATTTGATATTTGTTTAGTTGGGTAATGGGAGGGAACTTAAGTTGCAGTTACACCAGCTTCAGGAATTCCTTCCCAAGTGGGAGTCTTGTATTTTACTCTATTTTATTGTAAGTTGCTTTGGTTTGGGCATGATTTTATGGTGGGAAAGAGGGGTATAAATATCTTAAAAAAATAAAGTCAATGTGTGAAAGTTTTACATGCATTACAACGTATTTCATTTTTGAAATATTGACAGCTAGGTGGTCAATCATATAGGAAAGATACAGAGCAAACAAAGAGTAAATACATCTGACAGCCATCTGGTTAAAACAGTGATCTATTTTCAAACTCCAGAAGCCTTAGAAAACCTCCTGAGAGCTCCATAACTGACAAGAAAAGAATCAGAAGAACACCCATCTGATACGATAAGCTAGCCTCGCTGTCACAGAAGATTGAACTGAACTTTGCCAAGAGACAGCTCAGAAAAATGGGCATTTTAGGGATGATCTAGTAATAGCTTCAAAAATCTATGACATAATTGTGGGAGGCTATTAGAATAGGTACAGGTGTTTCAGAATTTGCCCGAAGCAGCTGATAATTATTAATTTCCATCAAAGGATATCTTCTTTTGGTCTGATGTAATGGTTCATTGAAATTCCATTAGTCAGTGATTAAAGTAAGAGCTACAGTTTGAAGTGAAATTTTTTTGTATGGGAAATAAGAGATGTGGTAGTAAGGAAAGGTTTGAAAAACTTACATATGGCCCAGTCCTCTGAACCTTTTACAGCTGTGTCGCTCGTAGCACAAACATCACACCTCTGCTTAGCAATTCAGAGCTGCTGCCCCAGAGTAGCAGCTGCTCCATACACTTGCCACAGCAGAACCGGGATTGCATCAACCCCAGTAAATAGGTGTCAAGGGGTGGGAGATTTGGGGGATTTGGAAGGCAGGGAGGGTGGAGGGGAGGGAGCAATTCTGGGAAGGAAAATGCAAGATACTGGCAGCAGCAACTATCATCTCCCAGTCTGTCCCACCCCTTTCCACTCTTCAGACCTACACCAGCAACATACGGGTCCTAGGAGACATATAAGAATCCAGGATACCTACATCATTCATTGGCATCCTTCAGTTTCGGGAGACTATGGTATCACGCTCTGAAAAGTGGTTCTGGAACAGCGTCTAGTGTGGCTAAAGAGGCCAATTCGGGAGTGACAATCCCTTCCACACTGGGAACAAATGTAGTCTGTCCCTGGTGTGTCTCCCTGGCTGTGGGCCTTCCTTCTTTGCCTCTTTGCCTCAGTCTGTTAGGCAAGTGTCTCTTCAAACTGGGAGAGGCCATGCTGTACAGCCTGCCTCCAAGTGGGACGCTCAGAGGTCAAGGTTTCCCATCTGTTGAGGTTCATTCCTAAGGCTTTCAGAACCCTCTTGCAGATGTCCTTGTATCGCAGCTGTGGTCTATCTTTAGGGTGCTTTCCCTGCATGAGTTCTCCATAGAGGAGATCCTTTGGGATCCGGCCATCGCCCATTCTCACGACACAACCAAGCCAACGCAAGCGTCTCTGTTTCAGTAGTGCATACACGCTGGGGATTCCAGCTCATTCGAGGACTGTGTTGTTTGGAACTTTGTCCTGCCAGGTGATACCGAGGATGCATTGGAGGCAGCGTATGTGGAAAGCATTCAGTTTCCTCTCCTGTTGTGAGTGAAGAGTCCATGACACGCTGCAGTACAGAAGTGTACTGATGACTAAAGCTCTGTAGACCTGGATCTTGGTATGTTCCGTCAGCTTCTTCTTGAACCAGACTCTCTTTGTGAGTCTGGAAAACGTGGTAGCTGCTTTACTGATGCGTTTGTTTAGCTCGGTATTGAGAGAAAGAGTGTTGGAGATCGTTGAGCCAAGGTACACAAAGTCATGGACAACCAGCTCACACAAGAGGTTGAACAGTTGCCCTTGCGCTGAGAGCAGTTGCATCAGGCCAGTGTGGGCTCCAGCAAGTCTCCAGAGGGCCAGAGGCTCATTGGAGACTGGGGGCTTCCTGCAGGCCAGATTGGGAGTCTCCAAGGGCCACAAGTGGCTCTCGGGCCGGGGTTTGTGCACCCCTGACATAGCACATCTGAGAACACAATCCTAGGTATGTCTTACTTTTAAGTCCCACTGTGTTCAAGGGATTTATTCCCAGGAAAGTATGCATAGGATTGCAGCTTTAATAAAATATGTTGCAATGATTAGATAGATAGATAGATAGATAGATAGATAGATAGATAGATAGATAGAAAGAAAGAAAGAAAGAAAGAAAGAAAGAAAGAAAGAAAGAAAGAAAGAAAGAAAGAAACCTTTATTGGCATACAAACAGTAATATTAAGGAGAAACAGTTAGTCAAAATTATCATAACACAGAAATAGTCAATTGTTATAAAGATACAGACACAATTAGATCATTTACTGTGCAGCTTAACTACATGAGCTAAATAAGCAGCAATCTCCTCTTTCCAGTCACAGTATCATTTAGAATAAGGCAATTTTTTTTCAGTATCTGACCAGCCCCTCATCTTTAACTTTATATATATAACTTTATATATATATACTATATATATAAATGTGAAACAGACTCAATTCCCCCCACTCCACAAGAACAGTATCTCTTGTCACATGGGATACCCTGGAATTTTCTGTGTAGAACCGCCAATGGGATGACATTAAACCTGGCCAGGGCGTAAGCTCTGTGCTTTTGCCGGCAATGTAGGTAGTACAAATAGGTAACCATCTGACTATGATTGATTGGAATCATAAGATTTAAGGGGGAGCAGGTCTTATTTAGCCATCCTGCACATCTGCTTCATCAAGGGAAAAACAGGGTAAAAATATTTTTTTAAATAAATAAATAAATTTTGTGTGCTCTGTAAATCTTGGAATTTGATATCTAACATTCTACACTTGGCCAGTCCAGTGTGGAAACCGGAGCATGGCTAAGGTCTATCAGTTACAGGCTGCAAATTCATTGTAATTTTGACCAAGATAGCTTTTGCATCTGTTATTGAGTGAATCTAACATTACTAATGAGTTAGTTCATACTTAGAAAATATCAGCTCTATGGGCTTATCTTTGGATATATTGGGATCAATGCCTTTAGCAAAAGCATTTAGCAATTATGATTTTATAATGGTAAATTAGTAAATAAAAACTACTTGACTCAAAACTTTAGTGTTTTGACTTTAAGTAGGTTTTATTCTGTTTCTTTTGGATAGGAGTAAGTCAAAAGAAGATCATGGTACCACATGTGAAAACATAATTTTTGGAAATTATAAAAAATTAATTTTTTCTCATTTACCGGCCAAATTTTAAGCACAATAAAGATCAAGCAGTGCGCAGTTCTTAATTCATCTTCTAAATACACTGCTCAAAACAATAAAGGGAACACTTAAACAACACATCCGAGATCTGAATGAACGAAATATTCCTATTAAATACTTTGTTCCTGACATAGTTGAATGTGCTGACAACAAAATCACACAACAATCATCAATGGAAATCACATTTATTAACCCATGTAGGTCTGGGTTTGGTGTCTTATCAAAACTGAAGTGGAAAAACACACTACAGGCTGATCCAACTTCGATGTAATGTCCATACAGCAAGTCAAAATGAGGCTCAGTAGTGTGTGTGTGGCCTCCACGTGCCTATATGACCTCCCTACAACGCCTGGGCATGCTCCTGATGAGGTGGCGGATAGTCTCCTGAGGGATCACCTCCCAGACCTGGACTAAAGCATCTGCCAACTCCTGGACAGTCTGTGGTGCAACGTGGCGCTGGTGGATGGAGCGAGACATGATGTCCCAGATGTGCTCAATTGGATTCAGGTCTGGGGAACGGGCGGGCAATTCCATAGCATCAATGCCTTCATCTTGCAGGAACTGCTGACACACTCCAGCCACATGAGGTCTAGCATTGTCCTGCATTAGGAGGAACCTAGGGCCAACCGCGCCAGCATATGGTCTCACAAGGGGTCTGAGGATCTCATCTCGGTACCTAATGGCAGTCAGGCTACCTCTGGCGAGCACATGGAGGGCTGTGCGGCCCCCCAAAGAAATGCCACCCCACACCATTACTGACCCACTGCCAAACCGGTCATGCTGGAGGATGTTGCAGGCAGCAGAACGTTCTCCCTGCCGTCTCCAGACTCTGTCATGTCTGTCACATGTGCTCAGTGTGAACCTGCTTTCATCTGCGAAGAGCACAGGGCGCCAGTGGCGAGGTTGCCAATCTTGGTGTTCTCTGGCAAATTAAAACGTCCTGCACGGTGTCGGGCTGTCAGCACAACCCCCACCTGTGGACGTTGGGCCCTCATACCACCCTCATGGAGTCTGTTTCTGACCGTTTGAGCAGACACATGCACATTTGTGGCCTGCTGGAGGTCATTTTGCAGGGCTCTGGCAGTGCTCCTCCTGTTCCTCCTGGCACGAAGGCGGTCCTGATGCTGGGTTGTTGCCCTTCTATGGCCTCCTCCATGTCTCCTGGTGTACTGGCCTGTCTCCTGGTAGCGCCTCCATGCTCTGGACACTACACTGACAGACACAGCAAACCTTCTTGCCACAGCTCGCATTGATGTGCCATCCTGGATGAGCTGCACTACCTGAGCCACTTGTGTGGGTTGCAGACTCCGCCTCATGCTGCCACTAGAGTGACAGCACCGCCAGCATTCAAAGGTCACCCAAACATCAGCCAGAAAGCATAGGGACTGCGAAGTGGTCTGTGGTCACCACCTGCAGAACCACTCCTTTATTGGGGGTGTCTTGTTACTTGCCTATGATTTCCACCTGTTGTCTACTCCATTTGTGCAACAGCATGTGAACTTGACTGTCAATCGGTGTGGCTTCCTAGGTGGACAGTTTGATTTCACAGAAGTGTGATTGACTTGGAGTGACATTGTGTTGTTTAAGAGTTCCCTTTATTGTTCTGAGCAGTGTAATTGAAATTTGGAATCATCTTCCCAATTGTAGTAAAAGCCTGTCCCCAATTATATACTGAATTGAATAAAAGATTGGGCAATTTTTTTTTTGAATGAGACTAAAATTTATGGTTTCATTAGGCTGAAAAATTAAACTTAAAATGTGTAAAAATCCACATTAATCATTTAGTTTCAGCACATAAATGCAAATGGTTTGGAACTGAGCTTCATTTCAAACTGTAAGTAATAATTACCTAGCAACAAAACATGATCTGCATTAGCCTTTGTATTTAATAAAAGTGGAGAGCCCAAGGATCCTGAACTAATGAGAGGAATAGAGTGAAAGCAAACTGACAGCCCAATCCTGAGCTGCCCAGAGTTCCCAGATCCGGTGGCTCCACAGAGGGCTGCTGCCAGATCCTGCGCCGCCCACGGGCGGCTCCTCCAGAGAAAGGAATTCTTCGCTACTGCTGCACCTGCAGCCCTCCCTGGCCACCACCATCATGGAAGCTCCTCTGCCCCAGGACATTCTGGAACTTGTAGTCCAGCTCTCTGCTCACCCTCACCTGTCTCTCCAAGGTTTCCCAAGGTTTGCTTGGGAAGGCTTCCTTGAGCAGGAGAGCCTGCATCATGGGGGTGGAATTTGGCAAACACTCGCTGGGTTTTTTAAAGCAATCCCCTCTCCCCCCCTCCTGCCTCCCCCTCCTGAGCCCTCCCTGTTGTCAGCTGTCCCACTTCTTTCACAGGTGGGCTGCTGAGCTTTTCAGAGTCCAGCTTTGTGCGTTTCTACTCAGAAATAAGCCCCATTGTAGTCAATGGGGCTTACTCCCAGGAAAGTGTGGAGGGGATCAGAAGCTGTATCTCATGCTTTGCTTGGTGGGAAGGCTTGCTTGTGTCTGTGACTGCCTGCATCATGGGGGGGGGGGAATTCGGCAAACACTCCCTGGGTTTTTTAAAGCAATCCCCTCTGTTACTACCACATCTGCCCCTGTGTGTGTGTGTGTGTGTGTGTGTGTGAGAGAGAGAGAGAGAGCGCGAGCGCGAGCGCGAGCGAGCTCCACCTTGCTGCACATGTTCTGGTTACACAGGGTTTTCCGCCCCCCTCTTCAGCCTCCGCTGGCTCAGGGTCTCCATGAATGTTACTGTTCCTTTGCAAGGGGAACCTCTTCCATGGCTCCAGGGCTATTCCCTGCCTGGGTGAAGCAGAGCTTTTTTGCAGTGTTTTGGGGTGCCTGGAAAGGGAGTGAGAGGCCAGCACAGGGCAGAGGTGTACCCCCATCCCATTTCAGTACCCCCACCCCATTCGTGTTGAGACAAGTCCGCAGATTAAAAAAATCTGTGAATAGGCTGCACCTGTATTCTCTAATACCGCTACATGCATGTGGCTACATCTATTGACATTATACTACCTATATCATCTAGCTAGTACACTTTTAAAGCAATTATAGTTTATAATTTATAAAAATGCACTCTTGGAATAAAAACTCATAACACCTCTTTCTGCACTTCTCACTTTGTAAAACACCAAAATCCATGAAAAAATAAAATGGTTTTCACCCACCTTTTCTTATGGGCAGTATAAGTCAGTTGACTCATAGTGCTCAGAAGTCCCAGTGAGCTCAATGAAGCTTACCCCACCAGGTAACTGTCTGCAGGGGTTCTCAAACTTCTCAAGAGTAAAACTCCCAAGATAAGTCTTTGCAGGGGGGGAGGCAGCAACATGATCCCCAGGATCACGTTGCTAATGGGGCAGAGGAAGGTTTCTTATACTTACAGGGGGCCGCCTCAAGGTCCAGGAGTTGCAGGGCGCCTTGCACAGCCCTCCGCACGATTCCACCAATGATACTACCCTTTGGTGCAAGTTGTCCATTTCAGTGTATTCTGATTGCAACAATGCCCGGGTTCACAGCCAAGGTCTGTAGAATCTTAGAGGTATAAATAAAATTCATTGTAGACTTTATATCCCTATGCAGATGGAAAACAATCAAAATGTGTGCTTCTAAAGTACATGTGAGTTAATGGGCCAGATGGATGTAAGCACATTTTAATATAAAATTACGTATATCTAAGCCTATAAATAAATGAGCAAAATGTGTAGGTGACCTTTCAAAAGTGTCAGGGCTCACACTAAATTCCTGACTCACTGGAAGTCTCTGGCAGCGCAAGCCTCCCTTTCCCTGTCGTCACCTGTAGCAGTGATCCAACCAGATCTCTGGGGAAGACCCCATGAGCTGGTTGGGCCGACTGCAGGGAAGAAGCAGCCCATGCCCGGGCAACCCGAGGCACAGACAAAAGGTAAATAGTTACAAAGCCACAGTGAAATGACTAAGTAAAAATATTAATTTTATTTTGTTTGAAAAAAAAACCCCTCAAAATCCCCATTGCAATGTGTTGTTGTGTGTATTTGACAAGACTGAGGTCCAAATCCTAACCAACTTTCCAGCACTGACATAGCTGTACCAATTGGGCAGGTGCTGCACCTTGCAGTTTGATACCAGTCACAGAGGTCTCCTCAAGGTAAGGGACTATTTGTTCCCTTACCTCAAAGCTGCATTGCCCTTACCTCAGTGCTGGGAAGTTGGCTAGCCTAAATTACTCAAGCATGGGGCCACTTTAGGTGTGTGCCCCAATTGGGAGCAATTGGTCCAATTGGCTTAAAGCCTGCCCTACCTAGTGCAATTGCTCCTGAGTAGCACCATATTTTCTTCTACCCCAAATCAGATTTGGGAAGGAAAATTTCTTTCTGTCTTCCCAAAATGTGTTGGCTAGCTTGAGCCCAAAGCCACACCAATTGCCCCTTGTCAGAGTTGAGACAACTACCGTATTTATCTGCAAGTGAGCATGGTCGATGCAGTGGCTGTTGTCCTTTGAAGCATAACCAGTGGATGACTTTTTCAAAGGGACTGATGCTTCATGATAAGTGATACCCATTTGATGCTGCCCCTTGCTTAACATTGTGTGTCCATTTACAGAGTCCTTTTGGGACCTCCTCTAGGAGCTTTATGGGTCCATTGCATATTTTCTTCTGTCTGTGATAAACAACAGAAACCAAATAGCAGTAGCATCATTTTTCCTTTATAGAACAATGCCACCAAAAGTAGTTTTCAAGATGGTCATGCAAATGCCTTTAATGTAGATATGCATGAATACACAAATATCTTTATGTACCAATTCGCAACAATTTCCTTTTCTTGAGACATTCTTGCTAACAGCATTCAACTCCCGTGGCTATTTGTCGAAAACAAATAGCAGAGGGAGCAAATAGCTATTTCACCAGCTCTGATCTTGAAAATGAAATCTGATTTTCATGTCGACTGTTTGCTCTGCACAATGTATCCAATTTCTAGCAGCTGTGTTTGAATTTTGCCTTTTCCACATGCAAAAGCTAAAAGACTAACTGAAGTGAGAGTCTAGAGTACTTGGTCTAGAGTATTGATAAATTGTGTTAAGGATGCCATGGCTTGGGATAGTCTACAATTTTTCTGTAGTATTGCAGTTGAAGACCATATAAAATTACATTCTATCTTCACTTTTATATAACATTTCTAATTTCTTCTAGACATGAACCAGTCAAAATATTGCACTTTTACAACCCAATCTTACCTAACCTCCCTGCCACTGATGTGGCCTCACCACTGGAGTGTGTGCTGTACCTGGGGGTGGGGTAGCAGTCCCAGAAGTCTGGGTGAAGGACCAAGGGAGCATCACCACTGTAAAACTGGATAGGATTGGGTCCTAACTCAGTGTTTATAGTTGCTTAATTAGTAATCTCTGAAGCACTAATTTGGAAGCCAAAAATTATCACAGTAAGCATCATGTAATCACCTAGAAGGGTCTTCTAAGCCGCCTGCTGTTAGCATACTCATTATAGCAGTACTAGAACTCTTGTTGAGAGTGTTTACTTGACTGGTGAGCTGGTTGTGTAAACACACCACACAACAATGCCAGGCACTGCAGACTGCTACAAGGGGGTACAGTAGGTGGTTTTTGCCTTGACTGGGCTTCTTTCCTACAAAGCAGAAGAAGAAGGTATGTAAAGACTGTGAAAGGAAGATAATTTAGGGCACTCATTGCATCGGTGGGCAGGCTGCAGCTATAAACATCACTTTTCGCCAAACTGACTATCCAAATGTCCTGAATGTCACCAACATTTATCTTCTAGATGAATCAGCTTGAACTACACCTAAATCAAGGCAACAGCACCAATACAACCATCTTATCATGGAGATTAAAGACAAAATATAAATATATTGTAACAGTTTTAACAATGATTCAGAAATGTTTGACACAACCGTTGAGTAATGAGTTGTGAATTCACTTAGCACACCTGAGATGAACTCAAATTAGTGTTGCTAAAGGTTCTTTGAACTTAAGTGTTTGCTCTCAGGTCTAATGAAGATAATTAATATCTCAGTATTGACTATTTCACTACTCATCTCTGTGGCCGGAACATTCTGAGGTCTGAATGACTGTCATCACGTGTGATCTATTAGGACAGTGATTGATAAGTACTGTTATATTTGTACTGTTTAACTCTTCAAGCAATGAAATGTCCCTCTTGTGTAATGCCTGGTCATTCATAAAGACAATGGATACTGTTTAATGGGAAATCAGTAATGCATGCTCTGCACTGAATTTTAGCCTGACATCTGAAGTGTACGTTGGGTCTTATTCACCAGAAGTGAAGGTGGAGACTAATGTCTGGATTTTCTGGCAGCCCCACCAGGGTTCATGATCAAACTGTCTATGTAATCTCCATCTTACCCCTCACTTCCTGTCTTTATTATATGATATCTGGTCAGCTGTACTCCAAGCCAGGGGCTAATGAACTGAATACATGCTTATGATCATATAAGATACATGTCCATGAACTAATTCAAAGCCTGAAGCTATGCTATACTGCGCCTGCCCAAAGATAAAGGATTGCTCATGGGATTATATTGTCACAGGATCCTTATCAGGGCCTTCTGTTTACAGCCAGTTCTCCATTTTCTGTTTTCCTCTT
Organism: Tiliqua scincoides; assembly: GCF_035046505.1. NCBI lineage: Eukaryota > Metazoa > Chordata > Lepidosauria > Squamata > Scincidae > Tiliqua > Tiliqua scincoides. The sequence continues at coordinate 48,379,136 of NC_089826.1, forward strand.
TGAAACACACTTTCACCCTCCCCTTTATTTGTAGCTTTCCATCCTGGCTTGAACTTCATTAGTTTGTTTTGGTTGCTGGCTTTGTTTTAGCTTCACCTTTGAGACTTGATCATCTGTTCTATATAAAAACCAGGCCAAATAATGCTTCTGTAGATCCTGCCATCTGTTCATGTACAGAGCCAATTTTTTCCGGTGCCTTCTCTTTTCTTGCAGACATAGAAAGTGCATGCTTTCATTGGTTCTGGTTCAAAGTTCATTTAAAATTGTATGCATTGCCACATCCGTCCATCTGGATGAGCAGCTGAATACATTCCACATACATGCAAGGTGGAGAGTGCAGTTGAATTGCTTGATGCAAAAACAGGCACAAACAATATGCTTCCATGTTGGCAACCTTCAGTCTCGAAAGACTATGGTATCGCGCTCTGAAAGGTGGTTCTGGAACAGCGTCTAGTGTGGCTGAAAAGGCCAATTCGGGAGTGACAATCCCTTCCACACTGGGAGCAAGTGCAGTCTGTCCCTGGTCTGTCTCCCTGGCTATGGGCCTTCCTTCTTTGCCTCTTAGCCTCAGACTGTTGGCCAAGTGTCTCTTCAAACTGGGAAAGGCCATGCTGCACAGCCTGCCTCCAAGCGGGCCGCTCAGAGGCCAGGGTTTCCCACCTGTTGAGGTCCACGCCTAAGGCCTTCAGATCCCTCTTGCAGATGTCCTTGTATCGCAGCAGTGTCTACCTGTAGGGCGCTTTCCTTGCACGAGTTCTCCATAGAGGAGATCCTTTGGGATTCGGCCATCATCCATTCTCACAACATGACCGAGCCAATGCAGGCATCTTTGTTTCAGCAGTGCATACATGCTAGGGATCCCAGCTCGTTCCAGGACTGTGTTGTTTGGAACTTTGTCCTGCCAGGTGATGTCAAGGATGCGTCGGAGGCAGCACATGTGGAAAGCGTTCAGTTTCCTCTCCTGTTGTGAGCGAAGAGTCCATGACTCGCTGCAGTACAGAAGTGTACTCAGGACGCAAGCTCTGTAGACCTGGATCTTGGTATTTCCGTCAGCTTCTTGTTGGACCAGACTCTCTTTGTGAGTCTGGAAAATGTGGTAGCTGTTTTACCGATGCGCTTGTTTAGCTCGGTATCGAGAGAAAGAGTGTCGGAGATCGCTGAGCCAAGGTACACAAAGTCATGGACAACTTCCAGTTCATGCGCAGAGATTGTAATGCAGGGAGGTGAGTCCACATCCTGAACCATGACCTGTGTTTTCTTCAGGCTGATTGTCAATCCAAAGTATTGGCAGGCCTTGCTAAAACGATCCATGAGCTGCTGGAGATATTTGGCAGAGTGGGTAGTGACAGCTGCATCGTTGGCAAAGAGGAAGTCACACAGACATTTCAGCTGGACTTTGGACTTTGCTCTCAGTCTAGAGAGGTTGAAGAGCTTTCCGTCTGATCTGGTCCAGAGATAGATGCCTTCTGTTGCAGTTCCAAAGGCCTGCTTCAGCAGGACAGCAAAGAAAATCCCAAACAAGGTTGGCGCAAGAACACAGCCCTGCTTCAGATGTCAAAGGGGTCTGATGTGGAGCCATCGAAGACAACAGTGCCCTCCATGTCCTTGTGGAAAGATCTGATGATGCTGAGGAGCCTGGGTGGACATCCGATCTTGGGGAGAATCTTGAAGAGGCCGTCTCTGCTGACCAGGTCGAAAGCCTTCGTGAGATCTATGAAGGCTATAAAGAGTGGCTATCCCTATAAAGAGTGGCTTATATCCCTATAAAGAGTGGCTAAACAATATGCTATCCCTCTAATATGTGAGTGTGCTAGAAATTAGTCTAAAGCATTCAAGGTGGGAACTTCCCCCAACATTTGGATTAAGATTTGACTCCTAACATTGCCATTCATTGATATCATGTGCCCCAAAAGTTGGGGAAGAGAATCAGAGATCCTAGTCTGTAAACCAGATTCATCCACTGAAGCCTTCGGGCATTTAATCTATCATTGCTGGCATTTTCCTGAAAGAAACATCTGTACCTGTTGAATATTGTGAGGAAAATGTGAGGAAGGAACAATTTAAAGGGATGGGGAAGCAGCAGGGAAAGCAGCTAGGAAGTGCATATCCACCACTGCTAGACCTGAGTTGAGTCCTGAGTCATGCACGACATGTGCATGACTTGTACACAAGTCTTAATGAGCAGTCTTGGGCACTAATCCAGAGTGTTAGGATTCTATTTGACTTGAGTCAGGAGTCTTTTTGATACACAGGTGTGCCACCATGGAAGAAACGGAGCTCTTGGCGGGGTGTGTGTGTGTCAGAGTTCTCATTTAATGCTCCCCTGATCTGTAAACAAAGTGCAGAAAGCTCCAATTGGTTCCTGACAAACCCCAGCCACAAAACATCTCCTCACTACCGGAAAAGTGAGAGGGTGTTGGACAAACTGTGTGAGAGAGGGGACAGAAGCGACTAGCAGGAGGAGGGTTGTGTGTGGCAGCTGGGAGGCTTACCAGTCTGACCCAATCCCTTGCAGCTCTACTCAGAAGTACTCCCATTGCGACCAGTCATTCAATGAGCCTGTTGGAACCATGGGTTTCTCTTCCATGTCTAAGAACCACCTCTCCCCTGCCTTCTCCCCAAACTCATCCAGGGGAAAAAACCTTCATCCAACGATCATCCGTTCCTTCAGAGATAGGCAAGAGAGCCCGCTCCCACCTTCTTCCCCTACCTCCTGCTCAAAGCAAAACCAGAATAGGAACCCTTCATTGGCTCCTGACTGGAACTTTCCTGCTGCTCACCTTGTCTGAATGATGACCCCATAAGGTCTTTCATGCTGTGAAAAAAGTGAGGAAGCACACAAATAAGACACAGAAGGACTTGAGTCTGCACACTTGGGGACGCGTTTCCAAGTCAGTGGCCTCAGACTCAAGTCAGTGCTGGAGTCAGGGACACAAATGACTCAAATGCACATGAGTCAGCAAAAAACACATGTTTTTTATGACTTGGACTCGAGTCATCTGACTTGAGTTCCCATCTCTGGAAAGCAGTGACTTCCCTGGGCTTTTCCTTGTGGTCCCTTTAAAGAAAACATTTCCTGTTTTGAATGTGGTGACTCAGGGAGTGGGAAGGAACACGGTAATGAAGCCTGAATAAATTACCAGGCTTGTGCAGCGATGTAATACTGGGGGCGTGCTATCGTCCTCCAGACCAGAAGTCTGATGGGGACCTTGAAATGAGGAAACAGATCAGGGAGGTGACAAGGAAGGACAGGGTTGTAATCATGGGGGACTTCAATTATCCTCATATTGACTGGGTCAATTTGTGTTCTGGTCATGATAAGGAAACCGGATTTCTTGACGTGCTGAATGACTGTGGCTTAGATCAGCTAGTCACGGAGCCCACCAGAGGACAGGTGACTCTGGATTTAATTTTGTGCGGTACGCAAGACCTGGTTAGAGATGTAAACGTTACTGAGCCATTGGAGAACAGTGATCATGCTGCGATCCATTTTGACGTGCACGTTGGGGGAAGAATACCAGGCAAATCTCTAACAAAAACCCTTGACTTCCGACGGGCGGACTTCCCTCAAATGAGGAGGCTGGTTAGAAGGAGGTTGAAAGGGAGGGTAAAAAGAGTCCAGTCTCTCCAGAATGCATGGAGGCTGCTTAAAACAACAGTAATAGAGGCCCAGCAGAGGTGTATACCGCAAAGAAAGAAGGGTTCCACTAAATCCAGGAGAGTGCCCGCATGGCTAACCAGCCAAGTTAGAGAGGCTGTGAAGGGCAAGGAAGCTTCCTTCCGTAAATGGAAGTCTTGCCCTAATGAAGAGAATAAAAAGGAACATAAACTGTGGCAAAAGAAATGTAAGAAGGTGATAGGGGAGGCCAAGCGAGACTATGAGGAACGCATGGCCAGCAACATTAAGGGGAATAATAAAAGCTTCTTCAAATATGTTAGAAGCAGGAAACCCGCCAGAGAAGCGGTTGGCCCTCTGGATGGTGAGGGAGGGAAAGGGGAGATAAAAGGAGACTTAGAGATGGCAGAGAAATTAAATGAGTTCTTGCATCTGTCTTCACGGCAGAAGACCTCGGGCAGATACCGCTACCCGAACGGCCCCTCCTAACCGAGGAGTTAAGTCAGATAGAGGTTAAAAGAGAAGATGTTTCAGACCTCATTGATAAATTAAAGATCAATAAGTCACCGGGTCCTGATGGCATACACCCAAGGGTTATTAAGGAATTGAAGAATGAAGTTGCAGATCTCTTGACTAAGGTATGCAACTTGTCCCTCAAAACGGCCACGGTGCCAGAAGATTGGAGGATAGCAAATGTCACGCCTATTTTTAAAAAGGGAAAGAGGGGGGACCCGGGAAACTATAGGCCGGTCAGCCTAACATCCATACCGGGTAAGATGGTGGAATGCCTCATCAAAGATAGGATCTCAAAACACATAGACGAACAGGCCTTGCTGAGGGAGAGTCAGCATGGCTTCTGTAAGGGTAAGTCTTGCCTCACAAACCTTATAGAATTCTTTGAAAAGGTCAGCAGGCATGTGGATGCGGGAGAACCCGTGGACATTATATATCTGGACTTTCAGAAGGCGTTTGACACGGTCCCTCACCAAAGGCTACTGAAAAAACTCCACAGTCAAGGAATTAGAGGACAGGTCCTCTCGTGGATTGAGAACTGGTTGGAGGCCAGGAAGCAGAGAGTGGGTGTCAATGGGCAATTTTCACAATGGAGAGAGGTGAAAGTGGTGTGCCCCAAGGATCTGTCCTGGGACCGGTGCTTTTCAACCTCTTCATAAATGACCTGGAGACAGGGTTGAGCAGTGAAGTGGCTAAGTTTGCAGACGACACCAAACTTTTCCGAGTGGTAAAGACCAGAAGTGATTGTGAGGAGCTCCAGAAGGATCTCTCCAGACTGGCAGAATGGGCAGCAAAATGGCAGATGCGCTTCAATGTCAGTAAGTGTAAAGTCATGCACATTGGGGCAAAAAATCAAAACTTTAGATATAGGCTGATGGGTTCTGAGCTGTCTGTGACAGATCAGGAGAGAGATCTTGGGGTGGTGGTGGACAGGTCGATGAAAGTGTCGACCCAATGTGCGGCGGCAGTGAAGAAGGCCAATTCTATGCTTGGGATCATTAGGAAGGGTATTGAGAACAAAACGGTTAGTATTATAATGCCGTTGTACAAATCTATGGTAAGGCCACACCTGGAGTATTGTGTCCAGTTCTGGTCGCCGCATCTCAAAAAAGACATAGTGGAAATGGAAAAGGTGCAAAAGAGAGCGACTAAGATGATTATGGGGCTGGGGCACCTTCCTTATGAGGAAAGGCTACGGCGTTTGGGCCTCTTCAGCCTAGAAAAGAGACGCTTGAGGGGGGACATGATTGAGACATACAAAATTATGCAGGGGATGGACAGAGTAGATAGGGAGATGCTCTTTACACTCTCACATAATACCAGAACCAGGGGATATCCACTAAAATTGAGTGTTGGGCGGGTTAGGACAGACAAAAGAAAATATTTCTTTACTCAGCGCGTGGTCGGTCTGTGGAACTCCTTGCCACAGGATGTGGTGCTGGCGTCTAGCCTAGACGCCTTTAAAAGGGGATTGGACGAGTTTCTGGAGGAAAAATCCATTATGGGGTACAAGCCATGATGTGTATGCGCAACCTCCTGATTTTAGGAATGGGTTAAGTCAGAATGCCAGATGTAGGGGAGAGCACCAGGATGAGGTCTCTTGTTATCTGGTGTGCTCCCTGGGGCATTTGGTGGGCCGCTGTGAGATACAGGAAGCTGGACTAGATGGGCCTATGGCCTGATCCAGTGGGGCTGTTCTTATGTTCTTATGTTCTTATGTTCTTATGTTGGGGGGCTTATAGGTTGACTGTGCAGTGTCAGTGGCATGAAGTTGTGAGCAATGACTGTGGGCACAATCCTAAATGGCCCTTGTGCTGGCGGACCATGTGCTGCACCAGTGCTCGTCATCACAAAAGTGCCATAAAGCACTTTGTGAAAGCATATTCGTTTGGCATGCTGGTGAGAAGGCCAGAGCGTTCCTGCATATGCTAGCAGAAGGGGCAAGTGCCCACCAATGGAATGGTGAGCAGGGGTGGAATGGGGCAGGGGAAGGGCACATGAACATTTCGGTAGGATTGGGTTTTCTGACTTTTATGGACTTGAAATGTGAACCAGTTTGGCAAAGCAGAAATAGCATATAATGTTTGTTACAAGGCAGACCTTTCATAATAGTAATGGGTACTTTGTAAACTGGAGATATGTTACAGGATAGAAAGAGATGGTGATTAGAAAGTGGAGATGATGGTATCTGACCAGGCATGACAGTTGTCTCTGTACTTCTGGGGTTCCACTTTGAATAAGTAACCATCCAGCTCCACCTCTTTACACTGGGGGTTGGGGATAAGAATAGGCCCTCAGTTTGGCTGTACTTGTCGTAAGAGGCGACTAAACAGCCACCAGGTAGATGGAACTCGTCAGCCTGGGAAGGCGGCTCATCTGAGAGAAGGAAAACTCTGATTCCAAACCTCCACTGCCTTGTGGCTACATCCAGTTATGGAAAAGGCTTCAGGAGTCAACCTCGAGGCAAAATCCGGAGCTGGAGTCCCTGAGGCAGTTCATGGCTGAACACAGTCACGTTCTGGCAACTCCTGCGACACTGCTGGAACCAACCGTATTGGCCTCTGCCTTTCCATTGGACCATTTCAGTGACGTGGAGAGGGGGGATTTGCTGCATGGGTAACAGCCTATCCTCCATACCTACTTTACCCAGGCTTCGCGCACTGGTGAGGACACTCTGTTCCAGAACCACCATTCAGAGCGTGACACCATAGTCTTCCAAGATTGAAGGTCTTCCAACAAAAAACAGCTCTCTCACTCTCTCGCTCTCTCTCTCATGTTCTTCTACTTGTCTGTATTCCCATAAGCGATCTGTCTCTTTCTTTCTGTCCTGACTCCTGTCACTTGACTGAACAATCACGTCTTCACTGCTTTGCCCCACCAAGATCATTGCATTCCTGAGCATTGCAATATGCATTTCAATCGTCCTTGTGGTTAAACATTAATTTCATAGATTGCCCATTCATGATTGAAGCCTCAGCAGGGAACCTGCTACTGAATGCAATGTGATGAAGCATCTCTCATCAGATGAGAGACAGAAAGGCCTGTGAAGTTAAGACAAAGAAGTGAAATAGGGGAGCAAAAGCATAATTAATGTGACATCTGGTTGGACTCATGCAAACAATCATTCCATGAACCATGCATATTTATTGAATTATCAAAGACTGAAAGAGGTAACTTTATGGCTTGAAAATTGAGATTTCTGAATCAGTGGGATGAATGTCAGAATCACTTGGTGATAGTTTTGCTTGTAACTAATAATTTGAATGACCCCACATCTACAATTTGATTACTCAATGGTGGTGGCCTTATTTCCATCCATTCTGTCTCCATCACAACCACAACTTCTATACTTCACATTGTCCTTCATGTTGTAGTTTAATTCTTTCCCTTCTTTCCTTGGGTACACTGCTTTTCCTGTGAGTATACATTATTCTTTATAACATCCCGCATTTCATACAGTGGCCATTGGTATTGCTAAAACACAATAGGTTTTATGTTTGTGCTATTTAGAATCCACTTTGGTCCCTTTATCACAATATCATTTGTGTCACTGCTATCACTGTTTCATTTGACTCTCAGAATCTGTGGTTTCCTGATTATCATTATCCTGCAATTTCTATACAGTTCTAATTTTCATACTCCCTCTCTGATGGACTATATTTGTTATACTTTCCAAATAACACCTTTTTCCTCGATTGTACTAATGGCAACAATAAAATAACCTGTCTCTGATGCCATGTACTAGAAAGGCATTTAATGCACAAAGGTATACTCCACAAGAGATCAGTAACAGAAGATTGCCTTTTCTATGGATTCAGATGGTATCCTCGATAATAGCAATTGGGTTATGAGTACAAGAGTTATTTCATCTTCATTGTGTGTGTGTGTGTGTGTGTGTGTGTGTGTGTGTGTGTGTGTGTTTATAATAATGTTGCTTTCACAAGGTTTCTCTCTTCTCCTTCATCTCCTTTCATGATGCAATTGCTACGTGGGTGGCCATGACGTCTTGTCGAATCTGGGTGCGCTTTTGAGGAGCAAGGGCACACATACCTTAAACACAGTGTTGCTGCTGAAACCTTGCTAAACATAGCACTTCTGTAGAGAGTACTTTACTCACATACCACCCACTGTAGTGGGGACTTGACTCAGAGTCTGATCCTGAGGTCCGTGGTGCGGCCCCGCGCCGCGGACCTCAGTCACAAACGTGCCATAAGGCACATTTGCGGAGCTCATCCCCGGGCTCCCACCGGAGCTAACCCAGCTCCGGCCGGTGCTGAACCAGCACACGGTGGGCGCCCGGGTTCTGTGGCTCAGCGTTCCCCAGGACCGCCGGGCTGAGGAACAGGAGATGGGGGCGTGGTTGGGGCGTGGGGGAGGCATGTCGGGGGAGGGGGAGAGGCGGGTCTATGGAGCTGAGCTCTGTAGGATCCAAGGCGCTTGGGTAGGGCTGCTTGCCCTACACGAGCGCCTTTACTTTAGCGACGACCAAACAGTTGCCGCGAAAGTGAGTAGCCCCATTGTGGGGCTGCTTCCCTTACTCAGGGGAAGTGAACAATCATATCCTTCTCCCAAGGAGCCTCCTGCGATAGCACGGAAGGTGCAGGATCCGGTGGGAGCCCTCCGTGGAGGTGCTGGGTCCCAGAGCTCCGGCAGCTCAGGATTGCTCAGGATTGCTCAGGATTGCAGACATAATCCTAGTATGGAAAAATTCTAAGGATTATGTAAACCAGATTACTTAATCTGAACTGCCATGTTTAGCAGCATGTGATTCATAGCAGCTGGGGCACAAATACAAGCATTTCCATAGGAGAATGTTCTTATGATTAACTCTAGAGAAACCTACTGGGCACAGTAAATTTGTCAACAAGGAATAGCCCAGATTTTGCTTATTCTATTTAGGTGGTATCAAAATCTGATATTACAGCAAATCAGGCAAGTTTAAACATGCCCTCCTAAAGCCAGCTAGGTGTGATATTTTAATTTTGCAGAAGAAGTAATGAAATTAGAAAGGGACATCTGTTGTGCCAAATACAAGTTGAACACATAAAACGCACAGGCAGAAGTGAAGCACAGTGTACATTAAAGGGGTCTAAGTTCTGCTTATGAAATTCTCTTTGAGTGGAGTCTGGCCCAAGTCAAATCTTTTTATATCCAGATAGTCATCTGATAGCCAGGGATAAGTATCCTGGGGTTTGCATTTTATAAACTGTGATTTTCTTTTCTTTTGACTATTGATGATTTATAGATTAATACTAGTTCCTTCATAAGAACATAAGAACAGCCCTGCTGGATCAGGCCATAGGCCCATCTAGTCCAGCTTCCTGTATCTCACAGTGGCCCACCAAATATGTGGTGGCCCTTCCATACCCCCTACTAAAAACATTTCCACGCAAGAAGCACCTGGCAAAAATAACCCCTTCCAGCATTTGCAACTATAATGAGAATTCATAGGAAAAAGTTGGACCCTGTTACCATCTCATATCCTGATGAAATGTGAAAAAAACATCAGCCTGTAGTACTCCCACAGGACTCTGGACTGACAACCTCCATACTGTTCTCCACTGTGTGTCTTGCAGGTGAAGATTACCTTGGAGATACTGCTATTTAGAGTTGTTAGATGCTCCTGTGTTAATCAGTCTTTTTTTGGCAACAGACACAGTATAAGAGACTGGGTGAAGATTTTACCGTCTGATCGGAGCATAAAATTGGGCTTAGGTCCATGTAGCATGCTAAACCAACACAACAGAGCACTAAACAATTCTACAATTTGTACTCCCTATGGTTTCAGGTTCCAATGGTTGTCTAACATGTATGTGCACATGTGTATGTAGTGCTGGGTGCATGCCAGGCAAGTGTGACCCAACCCAGAATTTTGTTCTTTCGGCTGATGCCAAGAGGACACTAGGCTTGCAAGCTGTTTGCTGTAAAAAGGCAAAGTTTGGTCAACCCCCTTTCCTCAGTGGTTTGGAGAACTCTCTTCAAAAAATTGCACAAGCAACTATACCTTGCTCTGCCATCCTATTCAGACCTGAAAACAATACTACAACCTTGGGAGCTTTCTGGCTTTGAGATATGCAGTTCCATTTGTGATCACAAAAGAGTGGGCTATGTCAGATGCAAGGGAGGGCACCAGGATGCAGGACTCTTGTTATCAGGTGTGCTCTCTGGGGCATTTGGTGGGGCCGCTGTGAGATACAGGAAGCTGGACTAGATGGGCCTATGGACTGATCCAGTGGGGCTGTTCTTATGTCCTTATGTTCTTAGTGCCCTGGTTTCTCCTCACCAACTTCACTGGCAATTCAATCAAGTGTCTCATGTGAATCAAGACACAGGTCTCCTGAGCAATGAAGGAGTCATCCCCTTCTCAAGAGGTGACACAATTGGACACAACAATCTCCTCCAGGAATGGGCATTTTGGAAACCCATCAAAGGCTATCTGTAAAGAAAAGGATAGTCTCGGATGAACTCATTTCGTTGTAGACTCCATGTTAGTTGATGTCACAAGTTCCTATGAAAGGTCTCACTATAGACCAGTGATTTTCAACCTTTTTCATCCCACGGCACACTGACAAGGTACTAAAAGTGTCAAGGCACATCATCAGTTTTTTGACAATGACAAGGCACACCATGCTGTTGGTGAGGGGCTCACATTCCCCAATGCCCAGTGGCCCTACTAATAAATGACCCTCCCCAAACTCCTGCAGCACATCTGCAGACCTATTCATGGCACACCAGTGTGCTATGGCACAGTGGTTGAAAATGACTGCTATAGATCCTCCAACTTAATTCTTTGTCTTCTGCTCCCATCCACCTACATAGTGTGTCTTGGAGGCACTCAATTGCTGTGTCAAACACTTGATGTGATAGCATAGACTTGATGCGCATAGACCTGATGCACCCAGTCTCACAAGATTGTTTGGGGAGACAGGGCAAAAGAGAAAGAAAGAGTCTTAAAGGAGGAGGAAGAGACAAATGGGGAGAAAGGTGGCAGAAGAAGAGGGATGGAGAAGCAGATGAGAATGGGAGGCTGAGACACAGGAGAGGAAAGTAAAGGACAAAAAGGGAAGAGGTACACAGAGGGGAAGAGACATTATTAGAGGAAGAGAGTGAGAGAAAGGCCTGGGATTGGTCTGAGGCAAAAAGAAGACCAGAAGAGTGGGAAGGGACCTGGTCAAGAAGCGAGAGTAGGAATGCTGAAGGTGGGGAAGAGGATGCAATAAAGAGTGAGAGAGGACCAGGGATGGGTGACGTGACTCAAAAGACTCTGACTTGAGTCTCAAAACATGCATTTTCCCTGATTCGTGTGGACTCGAGTTATGCATGTTTTGAAACCGGAAATGAGTCGGGATTTTGGTGTTTTTCTCAGGATCAATGAATGTGCAATCCTAGTAACCCCCTCCACAGTCACCTGGGATGCTACAGTCACCCACTGACAGCAATGAGACTCGGACTGAGACTTCTGAGTAGAGCTGCAAAGAAGTGGGTCGTAAGCCTCCTGGCTGCTGTGGGCAACGCACATGGGCAGCCACCTGCCTGCATAATGCTTCTGTTCCCTCACTTGTGCTGCCCATCCCCTCCCATCTTGCCTCCTCCCTTTCTGTTGGTGTGTCTGTGGCTTGCTGCTTGGAGCTTCTTCTGAGAGTGGAATCAGGAGTCGTGATGTGAATGGGGGTGGGTGGGGTTCGTCAATTGGCGGTTTCTGCACTGTTGCACTCACTCGAAAAATAGCAGAGCTTTTGTTTATAGATGGAATGGGGACATCAGGGGAGTGTTCAATGATAAGTCCGATACACGCACACACCCCACCAGCAGCTCCATTTTTTCTGTGGAACTTTACCTGGCTTGTTTACCGAAAAGACTCTGACTTGAGTCAAATGGAGTCCAAAAAGTCTCCAGCTAACTCCCGAAAGCTGCCCATTAAGACCGGAGCACGAGTAGAGTCAAAAGTGATGGAGGTGGGGCTAGACTTGAGTCTTGCTGTGGTGAATTGGCACATTCCTAGAGTGGAATGAGAGATATGAGGATTAGAGGGATATCATGGGGAACAATTGGAAGGGGCAGAAGCCTGTGAGAGGGAATGGACCAGCGGAGAATAGGAACCTTGGACCAGGACAGAGTCAGGCAGCTGCAGGAGATGGAGTAAAGAAGAGGTGGATGGGGTGAGAAAAATCCCAGGATCCTTCACTAGCTGAACAGGGTTGTAGAAGAGATCGGAAATGGAAGGAAAGAAGTCAAGCAAGTAGGAGGAGAAGCAAAATGGGCAAAGATTCTTAAGGAGGCAGTAGGACTGAGAATGGGGAATATCAGAGAAGGACACAGGCACTCTGTGTGAAGAACACAAGAGGTCTAAATTGCAGGAGGGAAGAATAATGCCTTGTGTAAACTGCTGGTGTACACAAATAAGAAAGAAAGTTGAATGCAAAGCTATGCCTGAGACTGCTTCTTTAAGGTATTTCTCGGGAGGAAATGTCAGGCCCTGTCCCCCTATGACACAGACCTTGGGATGAGCCTGCAGGGGGGCAGGTGGTCACATGTATGAAGGAATGTGTTCAGCGTCCCCACTATTTTACGCATAGAAATTTCTTGTGGGGATGCAGACGTGACTCGAGTTTTAATGTGGGAGATGGCCTTACAACATCTACTTCCAATCCTCACTCTCTCTTGGCAGACTTCACAAGTCGTCCTGCTGCGTTTAATGACCTCTCCCCATAATGCCCTGCTGCATCTAATTGAGAAGCATGACTCCACTAAGGCTCCAGATTCCCTCGCTTCTGATGACGTGGCATTCTCCAGAACCCTTGAAGTGAAGCTTTAATCAGCCTTTGTCCCTGCCTGTGACACAGAGTGGTTTGTTTCCTCTGTGTTCTTCCGCAGGAGCAATTCAAGCTGGAAATGTCACTTCGAACATGAACCAGTGATCACCAGGGGAAAGATCAAATCACCTCTTTACAGTCAACAGATGCAAGCATTTGCTGTTGGATGTGTGACAGCCTCTGTTCCCTTGGAACACAGACATGGTCCACCATTGAGGAAAGAGAATATGTCTACAGTGGCAAAGGTACCTTTTGATGCTTATCCCTTTTGAGTGCTTTGTTGTGATGGAATAATTACGTGTTGAGTGTTCAAGCTGTAATAACCTTTAAAATAGTAGGATAAATAGGTGGCATTTATCACACGGTGGCAAAGACGTCCAGTTTTGCTTGCTTTCATGGCATTTGCAGGCATTCCAGCTCCTCTTCAAACTGTGAGACAGAGCATTTGGCTCTGCTTGAGCATCCTACAATGAGATCCCCCATTTCCCGCTGTTAGCAGTGATGCTGAGAAGGCCAGAAACCCTCATTTCATTAAGCACAGATATCTGTTCTTCTGTTTCAAGAATTGTCTGCTATTTTCAACATTCAGTTTCATTCAGATTGTTGTCAGCATGCCTGCCATTCCACAGTGGTTAGTGCTTTCCTCAATAACGGCATGTCATCAATAGCAACAACAATAACCCTTTGCTAGTTACTCTTATTCATGATTGGTAGTTTATTTCTGTATTGGTTTGGGCAGAACACGGAGGCAAAAACAACACAAAGTTCATACACACACAAAAATTGTATGTAAAATGAATGCATCCATTCCAAACAACATAGTGTTACAGGTTTAGCATCTGATTGCAGTGACTGGCTCTATCATTATAGTCCTTTTCATACAATCATATGTGCTAGATGGGAGGGAGGAGATGTGTGGACTCATCGCTAAGCATAGCATAGTATTGCTAAGATGGGGCTGGGGGCATCCCTTGCCCCCATGACAGAATGGTGGTTTTCTGCCAGTTCTGCTGAGGGGAGAGGGGATGGAAGAGCTTACTGTTGTGGCAATTGGCCCTTCCACCTGCCCTTGTCCTCACACGGTTCCAAATGGAGCTGTTTCAGGGTCAGTGTTGCTCATGCGTGGAGGGGGGTGACTATGCAGGAGTGCAAGGGGTGACATGGCTTCGTTTCATCACCAGGCCCTGGGTAACTGCCCTTCAGCTATGCTACTGACCCATGTTCCTCCCCAAACCATTTGAAAGGTTCATGATTAATCTGAACTGGCTTTATGTATTGATTACAAGTAGCAAGAAACACTGCAGCAGAGGCGTAGCTAAGGGCGTGCAAGGGGTAGCAGTTACACCAGGCATCAAGCTTTAGGGGGGCAACAAGCTGAGCTTGACACTAGTGACCCAAAATCTTGGTATGTATGAAAAATACCATCATGTTATATATCGTTGGAAAGGAATTTTAATGCAGAATACAATGCAACAAACTGCACTGGAATGTCTGTATTATATCAAAAGTTATGGCCAATTAACCAGAAAATGAAAACACAACTGCCTTGTGGAACAAAAAGTGGATTTGCTTAACTCCAGATTGACCTATGAGACTGATTGTTCTGAGTGCCAATAAGATGTTATTATGATCCAGCATGGAACCAATAACTTTTTATCTACTTACTTAATTAGATTAGATTTTGTCATGCAGGTGGGGGCTACAAAATCTTCTTTGACCCCAGGTAGCAGATAGAGGCCTTAGCTATGCCACTGAGTGGGGGGAGGCAGCAGAGCAAGTGGGTGACGAGTTGCTGGGGGGAGGAGGTGGTTTCCTCCCAATTTTCACTTTTTTAAAAGTCCAGTCATGACGTCACTTCTGGTTGTGTCATCACTTCCGGGGCAACATTTTGAGCTTGGCACCGGGCTACGTGATCATTAGTTATGCCACTGCACTGCAGGGCAATTGACCTACTTAAGTTGTACGAATATAAGTGGTAAAGAAGCAAGCAAAATCAAAGAAGATTTGAAATGGTTGCCTCATGTAGGACCCTTAGCCGTGGCTATTGCTCAAGCTGTATAGATGTAAACTTCAAGACAAAAGGGTAGCAGCAGCATTACTGCAGCCCACCTGACCTCAGGTTGTGACCCATTTCGGGGTTCTGACTCACGTGCTCTTGAGGTACTTTTGGGGTAATGGCAAACCAGGATAGCTTTTGCTGTATTTCAACACTTTATACCTAGGGTTGTTGTTTTTTTCCCCCAGTGACCAGCATAGAATGCGAAATCATTTGTTAATTTCTGCTCAAATCACGATATAAAACAATACAAAGAAACCACTCATTTCATGAAATATCACCACTTTTGCTTACTTTTGAGGAATCCACAAGTAGTTTTCACAAAGGCAGCGAGTCCCTGAAGCCTTTTGCTTTTTCTGCACCTTGATCTGATTACTTTCTGTGGCTTTTTTGCACATTTTATCCCATTTGGGTATGCAAAGGAGGGATACTGCGATTTAAAAATAAAATAAAATTCTGCTTGTCTGTGTGGTGCTGCACTTTTGAGAAGTGCAGGTTTATATGTTTGGTAATGGTCTAAAACGGTACGGAGTTCACAGTTGAAATGCTTATTGCGCTTTATTGCGCTGTTTGTACAATTCACAGTTGAAATGCTTATTGTGCTTTATTGCGCTGTTTGTACAATTCTGAATAAGAATTTGGATTAAAACACATAACACCACAATTTGTGATTTTAATCAAGAGATTGGGACAAAAGTATCACCAAAAACCTTCCTATTTATACCATACTTTCATGCAAGTGCTTTACTTGCTTTGTACCTCTAACCTGTATTCTTACTGCAGCAACCACATGTGAATGAGATCCAAGGGATTGCAAACTTATGCTGTTCACTGCTACAGGTGATCCCTCCATATTGTGGAGGATACATTCCCAATCCCCTCGCAGATACCCAAAAATGCAGATAAAAACGAACTCTACACTTATAGTTCTGCAGAAAGCAGATAGCAAGATCTTGATATTGTTAGCCAGAATTTAGCAGCACATTGTTAATGGCTGTGGTGCCAAAACATTCTGAGATGATAGCTCTGCTGCTGCAAAGTATTCTGGGGGCTGCTAGTCCCTCACTGGCTGCAAAA
Source organism: Tiliqua scincoides (assembly GCF_035046505.1). NCBI lineage: Eukaryota > Metazoa > Chordata > Lepidosauria > Squamata > Scincidae > Tiliqua > Tiliqua scincoides. The sequence goes on from NC_089826.1 coordinate 48,395,211, forward strand.
TATCTAAGGACAGAAAGGCTGCCAGAAATTTGAAATGGTCACTGCCAATGTAGAGAATGGCTGCTTGCCATATTTGCCTGTTAAATATGCAACCCACAACAGGGACCTGCGGATATGGGGGCTACTGTAATTGCTTCTGTAATTGCTCAAGGAAAAGTTAACGTGAATGATCAGACATGATGCAAATTGTTCCCTCCCTTGACCTTGTTTAGAAGGCACTCAAAACTGCATACCATTACTTTCATTCATGTGAATGCTGACCCTCAGCCTGAGTGTCCCCTTTCAGAGGACAACAAGAACCACCATTTTAAGCACTGTTATTTACTTTATCAACCAGGATTCCTGGAATGCTACAAACCACAGAAGTGTTTGAATGTCACTTTGCAAATTTTAAAAAAAAATAAATCAGCACGATTCTGAAGATCTCCTACGGATACATTTCTTAGCAGTTTTCATTTGGCTGATAATTCAAACAGATGGATGGCATGGAAGCAATTTTCAGCTTTCAAATCCTATCAGACCCGATCTTGGAGAGACTGAAGCAAAACCCAACTTACCTTGTTTTTGTGCTTGTTTTCACAAGTCACCAAAAGCACCTTCTGTTTTTGCTGATCTTTAGCACTCATTGTAAGCAATTCATGTTCTTTCTGCAGTTCTTTTCTGCACCATTTCCTCTTCTTTGTTCTCACTGTGCACCGCCTCATTTATTCATTTAATCCAATTGCCTGCAGTGACCCACATGGCTTGTCAATCATGTCATGACATTCATGATCATGTCATGATTTTAAGGTTCTCTGGAGCCTCCTGCTTTTGTGGGAGGAGCATGGATGCATACATCTTTCACATGTCATCTAAAAGCACCTAACAATGTTTATACTGACCTGTCCTTCAATACTTTTCAATTTTATATTGAGCGAACATTCAGATAAACTTCTGCCCAATGAAATTAGGCAATGTTGGGATGGCATGGGAGAGACACAGGCAAATGAATTCCTCCCTTCATCTGATTAACAGCCCAATCCATTGCTGGAATTGTCAGAGTAAGCCCTGTTTTAGGGTGCAAAAGCCACACTGCACTTTGGGAGCACCCACACAAATGGTTGAAGGTCTTGTGCCTGCACCAGCAGCTCCTGGACGCCCCACCAGAACATGTAAGGTGAGAGTGGTTCAGGAGAGGATCGAGAAGGGGACTGTGCTGAACCAGGGGGTGTTTTGGGGATAGAAGGGGGATGATCTTGATGGCAGCAGCACATGCCATGTTCTTATTCCTCTTTTCCCAGCCTCACATGCCCCTCCCCCCAAGGCTCCTCAGGCTTACACCAGCTAAATAGCTGGCATAGGTCCAAGGGGACACATTGAAAGCCAAAAGGCCTATGGGGAGGTAAGTAAAAAGGATTTTTGTTTACCGCTTTCAGGTTGTCTTGTCGCTCCCCGCCCCACACCATAGCATGCAGTGCTATTTGGCACCATGCTATGGGGCTGGAAGGGGATAGGATTGGGCTGCAAGACAGACTGGCAGACTTATTGCCTAAGCAAACCCATTATCACGAGGGTTGCCAAAACCAATCCAATTAAATAGCAGTCTGGGCAAATGATAATAAGGATGGTTAGGTAAAAGGAGGAGGATCATGGAGCCAAACTGCAACAGAACCCACATGTTTAAAGAAATGATGATGGTTATTTTTTTATTAAATAGTTTAGCTGCATTGACTTTACTACTTGAAACATCTATATTAGCAGAATTAGAGTCTTCATTGAAGCATCTGATTATTAACTTTGGGTGTATTCATAGAACAAGTTGTTCAGAATGTGTTAATTCAAATCTATGCATGTCTTTGAATGAATAATAACTTGACCCATGATCTGGCTGTCTTCCAGCACCACTTTTGCAGAACATATAATTTTGACTAATAAGGAAGCATGGGAGATTGTCGGAAACAGTTGTACGTACAAAGCAGTCTCGCAGTAAGTCAGATCATCTGGCCATCTAGCTCAGAATTGTTTATACTGAGTGGTGGTGATTTTCTAGGGTTTCAGCCCATTCAGTTCTCCCTGGAGATGCCAGGAAATGACTCTGGATTGTTCTGTATGCAAAAGTATATGCTCCACCACTGAGTTATAGACTCTGCAACAGATATAAGCCATGACCCCCTCTTCTTTCCTCCAGGCATCTATTGTATATGCTCTGCTGTCAGTGTCGGTAGGAGAGGAAACTTCTGATTAGAAGACAGGTCTGTGCAAAGCAACCTTTTGGATTCAGTGAGCACTATAGACTGTGCACCACTTGATAAGTTCAAGTTTTGTCTCAGTTAATTTCTACATTTCCAGATTCTCATTTCTGCCTGAAGAAAAACATAAACAAAAATAAATGAAGTCCAGTTTCACACTTAGGCTATGGATCTTTTTACCTTTCGTACTGCTCACTCTGTATGATCAATGTGGTGATAGATTTGGTGTTGGTAGATAAAACGGTGGTTCCCAAACTGTGGGTCTGGGACCCACCAGTGGATCATGACCCCACTTTGTGAGGTTTGTGAAACTGACATGGCCGATTAAGCTATGTGCATCGAGGGTTAAACAAGCTGCTACTTGGAGGAGGAGCACTGCTGCCCAATAGCCATTTAGTCACATCTCTTGACATTTCTATATCAGACAGTAGCCTCTAGGGCCTCTGAAAAGTTTGGGAACCACTGCCTTAAAGTATTTCGAGGCTGGTGAAACTATCACATGTCCGAGGATTTTTGGTAAGGATTCCCCTTACAGCAGATCCTGTGGGAAAGTCTTGGACTATTGCACATTGCTGAAACTCTGAGAAAGCAAAGAGACTGGGAATCAACGAGAAAGGTAATACTCCAAGTTTATTGTCCCACACCTTTTCAAACAGTGGCCTCACCAGACACCATCTTACTTGGGTTGACTGTCCCTCTGCAGAGAAAGAGAGAGAGACCAGAAACCAGGAGAAGCCAGAAAATAAGGCATCATGGCTCCTTTGAGTCAAGTTAAACTCTTCCTTCCTTCCTTCCTTCCTTCCTTCCTTCCTTCCTTCTATGACCCATCTTTCTGTCATGATTGGCTCCTGAAGCATGTTACATATAAAATCCAGTTACAAATTAATTACAAATGTGTTGGTCTGCATGTGTGCAGGGGAGGATCTCTGATGCCTGGCACTTGGTTATACAGTTCAGGTCTAAGGCTCTTTCCCTTTGAAGGAAGCAGAAGTGGTAGGATTAGGGATTAGCTAATGGTAACACTTCTAGTTCACAGTAGCAACCCTCTCTTTGAACTGCAAAGCTTTCCAACCCCTGGGCATTGTTAATACATGATGTTCTTTAAAACATTTTTTTTTACTCTCTCCCTTTCTCTCTACAAGGTAAAAAAAAAAATCTGCAGTTAAAGACAGTGGTTCCCAAAGTAGTGGGTCATGACCCACCAGGGCAACTGGAAGCAGGGCATTCTCCTTAAGGGAAAAGGCCCTGCAGTAAAGTCACCTCAGCAGTTGTGGTGCTACCACGACCAAGGGGCTTCTTTACATACCTGGATGATAGTGCCACATATCAGGGTCAGGAGGCTCGCAGCCCCCTCTGCCACACAGCTCTTATCTTTGATCATGACACACTGCTGGTTTTGCAACTGCAGCCTGGAAGTGGGTTGCAATCAGAGATAAGAGCTGTTCAGAGCAGCAGGGAGCCCTGCAGAGGGGACTGTGAGCCTCCTGACATCCTAACAAAGACCAGCACTTCCCCCCAGGTATGTAAAGAAACTCCCCTCCACCCTTGCAAAGACTTACAAGGTTCCCAACTTCCCTGTAGGAGTTTGGGAACTACTGATTTAAGGTATAGTGTGTTGATACCACTGGAAATTCAGCATGTAGTATTTATTTATTTCAGCATCTATTTTTTATTTATACCCGACCTTCCTCTTGGGTGGGAGGGGACCTAGGGTGACTAGGTGACCTAGGAGCACTTCTGCCAGTGAAAAGTTGCACAGTGTCATCGACAGGGAGAAGAACAGCTGCTGGAATAACCCCACCAGCAGAGAGGCACTGAAAGGGCAGAGGGTGGGCAGAGGGTGGGCTGGAGTTGGCAGCCACCAAATCCCAACCTGCTTCCCAAGCTAGAAATATCTCTAATGGCATTGGAAAGCAGTGCTAGTACCAAATAACCAAACGACCAGGGACGAAAATCACAGCAGAAGTATCAAAATATAACAACAGCAAAAAATCACCCAATTTTAAGTCATTAAAACAGGACAGGAGAGAACAATGATTCATCCACAAAAAAAGCTAAATTAAATGTGTTTTTAGTCATTATTTAGAAAAAAAGAATAGGAAGAGAGGGAGCCTGGCTAATCTCTGATGGTAGACAGGGAGTTCCCCAAAAGTGGTGCCATCACAGAGAAGGCCCTCTCCCAGGTCACCATCAGCTTAGCTTCCCCAGGCAACAGCATTTGCTGGAGGGTGCCTCCAGCTGACCTCAAGGAATAGGTTGTTTTGTACAGGGGGGAGATGATCTTTTAGCTTTCAGGGCTTTGAAGGTAATATACAGCTCCTCGAATGGTCCTCGTGAACAAAGTGCTGGATGGGGCTGTCCTCAAAGAAAGTTAGTTATGAATGAGAATAACATACTGAGCAATAACGGTTACTTCAAGTAACTGCTTTTTGGAGTTCTGTTTTGTTCTGTGCATTTTTCTTGACATTTCATACAATTGTAAGTTGTGTAACTAAATACCTTGGAAAACGTGTGCAGATATGTAAGGTTTTCATTTTTATTATGGTGGTTTCAAAAGTCTTCCTGGGGTTAGGAGGAGCAAACTTTTTTGCAAAGTAGCTTTATTTTGGCTGTTGTTGTGATGGGGTCATATCTTAGGGCCAAGGCACACGTTGGCACTAAAATTCTGAGCTTTGGTTCTTCATTCTTAATTCATTTCGAAGAAGATCTGTCAGCTTTCTTAGCTTATATTTCTACAGAACCTCATTTCCCCCATTTAATGCTATTCTCTATTGTGTACTTTGAAACAACAGAGGATAACCAAATCATGATGTTAAAAAGAAAATGAAAGGAACACTAGGATTTGTCCTTGTATTTTCTCTCTAACAGGCCTAGACTTTGATCATTTCCCATTCGATCAAAAGAGCACTTTGATGCTCTTTGAAGTAGGCCTGGCTTTTTGGAGTAAAACTACAGGAATACATTTCATTATTTCATCGTGACAATGTACATCCATTTACGCGGACGTGTGAAAGAAAGATATTGTGTATTAGGGTTGTGTACTGGTCCCACACAGGGTATATGAGCACTTGAAACCTAGTTATAATAACATTTATGTCCCAAATCCTATTTATGGTTGTTTACAAAGGCAGAACTTACATACATTCATCCATTGTAAATGCTGTGGAACCACACTAAATGGTGTGCTGCTGCTGAACCTGTGGGAGCTGCTGGAACAAACAGCTGGCAGCTCCCCATGATCATCACTGTTGGACACAGCCCATGCCACAGCAAGTAAGGTAGGTGGAACATGGGCAGTTTGGTGGCAGTTCAGAGGGCAGTTCAGGGCTGAACAAGGGATTGGAGGATCTTTTTTGGGTTTTAGTCTGACACACTCCCTTCCCCTCTCCTTGGACTTCTGCCTGCAACAAGGCTTATAAGGGTATGCCCATAGTTGGCATAGAGGAGGCCTACTGGGAGGCAAGTACAGGTTGAACCTTTGCATTCATGGATTTTGCAACCACGGATTCAACTCAGTGCAGGTCAGAGGACCCACATTGAGGATGGATCTGTACCCTCCAGATGTGACAAGAAGTGCCCTCCAATCATGTCTGTAGGGTTTCTGATTCACAAGGAGGCCACACATGGCTTCTCTGTATCTCAGAATGCCTGTGGGAGGTGCCTAAGATGCACTTCCGTTTTTGCGAAAAACGGGAAGTGTGTCTTAGACAACTTCCATAGGCCCTCTGTGATGTAAGGGGGCAGCATGCGGTCTCCCTGCACCTCAGAACAAGCTCCAGGTATGACTGGAGAACATCTCCGGTCAGATCTAGAAGGTACAGGTCAGTCCATCCCAGAGATCCTGTTATCCACAGATTTGGCAACTGCGGGGGTTCCTGAAACGGAATTCCTGCGGATACTAAGGTCTGACTGAATGAAATATTTTAACTTACCTTTCACTAGATATCTGATCCCCCCCACGACAGCATGCAGCACATGCTCCTTTAGTGTTGCTGCATGCTATGGACCTGCAGGGAAAAGGACAAGGCAGACAGTTGTGGAAGAAAATGGAAAGTGAGAATGGAAACTGACAGGTGAGTTTCTGTCTTCTAAGAAGTCCAGAATATAATGGGAAAATCCTGATAACGAACTCCGTTCTGGAAAACAAAAAAAATATTACTAATGAACTTTGATCAGATATGGTTATCCTATTTATTGTGCTTGGAACAAAAGGAAAGAAAATGGACAGAAATGAAGGAAGATTTTTGTGATAACTCTGCTCAAAAGCCAATGTAATCATCAGAAGCAGCTTTCAGTAGTACAAACAGGGGCAAGCAAAGTGAACACTGTTCTCCTGCAGGAGCATGCTGGGATTATGAAGCTCTAAAATCTCCTTGCTGCTCCAAATCCCTTGCTCAACATGGTGCAGATGCTAGGTAAATGGTACTTCTGCTTCACAGTTGATGTTCCCATGTACTTGAGCTAGGCAGTGCATCATTAACATTGCAATGGGGAGATTTCACGAGATCATTGGAAGGCATAGTCACTTCCCACATCGGTGCCATGGGAAGGAGTAGCACTAGCATGGGAAGAAACCATGTTCCAGAATGATAGCAAGGTCAGGATGCATCAACAAACTTCAAGAGCCATACACAAATTGAATTCTATATTGCCTAAGACTTTTCAATGCAAGGGAGAAAAGCAATTCCCTGGAAGCAAACTCTACAAATGGTTTACAGCCCAATCCTGAGCTGCCCGGAGCGCCCAGTCTCGGCGGCACCGAGGAGGGATGCCACAGAATTCAGCGCCTCCAGCGCTACTGCAGGAGATACCTTGGGAGAAGGGGACATTTGTCCCCTTCCCCTGAGTAAGGTAAGCAGCCCCGCAATGGGGCTACTCACTTTACCGCTGACCAAAAGGTTGGTGGTATAGAGTAAAGGCGCTCGAGTAAGGCACGCAGCCCTGCACGAGCGCCCTGGATCCTGCAGAGCGCAGCTCCATGGATCCTCCTCCCGCCCGCTCCCCGGCATGGCTCCCACCTGCCCTCTCTCCACCCCCCGCCAGCCTCCCCTCTCCCCGGAACGCCTCCTCCCCCGTCCCCACCTCCTTTTCCGCAGCCTGGTGGTCCGGGTTCCCACCGAGCCATGGAAACTGTGCGACTGCCCAGCGCTAGCTGAGCACTGGCTGGTGCTGTGGTAGCACCGGCAGGAGCCCGGCGGTGAACCGCACAAATGTGCCTTACAGTACATTTGTGACTGTGGTCAGCGGCACGGAGTCATGCCGCCGACCACAGGATTGGGCTCTTAGTTGTTAGTATGGAATGTTGGGCAAATGTTTAGCATTGAGTGGGAAGGAGCCTTCAACTTGCCCCATGGGATTCTCTGCTCTCAGCATTACCAGTGTGGCACTGGACCTGATCAGATGAAGGGGCAACCAAGCCACCGAGCCACTCAAATAGCAACCTTGAAACTACACTGAGTCGGCAAAGGTTCCAGGTGGACTCCAGCCAATGATGCAGGACCCTAGCAGCTGGCTTGCCAGAAGCTGGCATATGGTTAATAACAAGTTAGAGAGCTGCAAACAAAAGCAAACAAGCCACAGTTGTGTAGTAAAAATCATGCCAGGATCAACTCTGCCCTGACAGTGTTCTCAAACCAGAGGTAAGTTGTTCAGACGGAAGAGCAAGCTGTGAGCTTTAGAGAACCTAGTGAGAGGTATTGGCCACTGGGGTCAGCTGTTTTAAGTTCTCAGATAGGTTGCTGTTAAATTTAGATAGGTTGCTACTTTAACCTAGAATAAATGATGTCCTCAATGCACAGAGCTCAATCTGTAATGCATGTAGTGAAAACAGAGCACAAACGCCACAGAACCTATAGTGCCAAAGCTCTCAAGTAGAGTTCTTTTGCAGTCCTGCTCCCCAAGATCATCTTATCTGGAGTCTCTGATGATTCAACCTGTAATGTTATGCATTCTAAAAAGATGCCCCATCAATGAGCTAGGACCTCTTCTCTACTTTCAAAAGTGCAAGTTCATGCTGTCTCCAGGTGCCAACAGATTGGTAAGCATAGATGGGCAAATCCAGTGCAGCTTGACTTGAGTAGAATTATAGGTCTCCAGCTCCTTTAACTCAACTCGAAAACAAGTTCTAATGGGCTCACTTTTTGAGTTGCCCAGAGCATTTTGGTGACCCTAAAAGACTGGAGTTCTGAATACTTTCCATAAAAAAGTCAGCTGCAGCTCCATGGAAAAAAAATGGATGGAGCTGCTGCCAGGGTGTGTGTGTGTGCATGTGTGTCAGAGTTATCGTTAAACACTCCCCTGATGTTCCATCCCATCTGTAAGCAAGGCAGCAGGGTGGTGGAGGAATGGGTTAGAGCAGGGACAGAAGCAGCAAGAGGGAGGAGGGTCAAGCACGGCAGCTAGGAGGCTTAACACTATAACCCAATCCTTTGCAGCTGTATTCAGAAATAGTCCCATTGTGGCCGGCCATTCAATGAGCCTGCTGGAGCCATGCCATGCATTTCTCCAGGATGAATCCTTCTCCCCTCAACATTCAGGGAAAAAACCTTCATCCAATGATCATTGGTTCCTTCAGAGATGGATAAGAGAGCCATCCTGCCTTCTCCCCCCACTTGGTCCAAAACTAAAATATTAACCCTTCCCTGCTTCCTGGCTGGAACTTCCTTGCTACTTGCCCGGTCTGAATGACGGCCCCACAAGGTCTTTCGTGCCATGTAAAAGGTAAGCAAGCACACCCAGACGATTCGAATCTAAACATGTGGGGACTTATTTCTGAGTCACTGACCTCAGACTCAAGTTGGTGCTGGACACAAATTCACACCAGTCAGCAAAAAACACGTTTCTGTGACTTGGACTCGAGTCAAGTTGCTTGGTCTCTTCATTTCTCATCTAGTTAATCTACGTCAAAGAAAGGGGAGGTAGTTCAATGATAGAGCATTATATGCATGCAGACAGTCCCAGTTTCAGTCCATCAGGCCAGGTTCAATCCACTGAAGTAGATGACCTGATGGCCTGGATCTGTGTGAGGCAGCTTGCTGTTTTCCTAGTCATTTGCAGTATATCTATAGCAGCCCCCCAAAAGAGAATAAAAACTCTTAAAGTGCAATCCCAAAATTTATTTAAGTTCCTTGCACAGTTCTCCGGGTGTTGCAAACATGCCATAAAGCATGTTCATGCCACCTGGGAGTCAGGTAGGCTGGGGCAAGGATGCACACTGGCCTCCCTGCACCAGATCTGGACTTGTGCTGGTAAGTTTGCACCACCAGCAGGCCGCCAGCAAGGAGGTTTGAAGAGGGCGGGCAGTGGGCAGGCCAGTGGGTGGACCAAGCCCAGGAGGGGTTGGGACCAGCCTCTGGCACTTAGGCCGGATCCTAACCCACCTCCCGAGCAGTCCAGCATTACACTGAGCTGCTCAAAACTGTGCCAGTGATTTAGCTGGTGCAGATCCTAGTAGCCCCACTGGCTGCTGCATGACACAGGGTACGAGAAACTAGATCCCCTTACTCTGGGTTGCAGGGGATCCACCTCACACCCTGCATTCGATAAAGTGCGGGCCAGCCAGCTTGCCTGTTCCAGCTCAGGTTAGAATTGAGTTGTGCAGCTACAACTGTATGCTCACTTACTTGGGAGTAAGTCCCATTGAATTCCATGGGGCTTACTTCTGAATAGACATGCATAGGATTGTGTTGTTAGTTTCTGTTCTTGGTGATCTGATTCTTATTTACCATAAATGAATTTGGTTTAATAGGCTAATGATGGTCCATTTGACCTTCATGCTGTGCCTCATGCTGAAAAGGTACGAGCATTTCTGATCACATTTGAATAAACTTTGCCTTTGACCTTCACTCTCACATTTGGAAACACTTTCCCCCTATCTATCATATCAGCTTGTTCAAATTTGTCCTTTTTTCTCTCCTTTCCTCTCCTTCTGTTCCTCCACACTTGCACACACACTTATTTTGTTCAAATCCAAATAACTGAAAAAGCCTATTTGGTTTGGTAGTGAATTATTTTTGAGTCAGTATCTTATAGTGAATGAGTTGCTAGACTAGGGAATAGCTGCTAAGTGGGGCAATCATCCAGTGCACTGATCAGGAAAAGGATTTAGGGTTTATTGTCAAAAAAATCTTTGAGACTATCAGCTTAGTCATAGCAGCTATAAAAAAGAGGCAGGAATAGTAGACCGTAGTAGCAGGCAGAAAGCATCGGAACCAAAATGTGACACATTTCAAAAAAGGCATGCAGAATCATTCTCTTTCAATGTTTTTTTTTAATTTAGCCTCCTATATGTGTAAGCCTTAAGTGATGTTCTCTGTATGTCTGCCTGAAATGTGCATTAATCAAGCAAAAGTCTAGTGTCTAGGTCTAAGGCACTTAGAATGCATGGAGCACCAAATAATATGCCCTCATATCCTTTTGAAGTTGCCATGCCAAGACCACAGTTGCACGATCCTTGGGAGAAAGAAATCGCACAGTTGTCACAATCAGTGTTTTTCCCCATAAGACGCATGGCCGCATGACCCCGCACCTCTCAACCAAGCGCCATGCAGCTCAGAAATCGGTTGACCCAGAAGTGGGCAACGTTGTGATGATGTCATTGGCGACCAGTGGGAAGATGCTACTGGGTCGCCATGAAGCACTGAAAGGCTCTGCGCTGCGGTGCTGAATCTTAGGGGGAACTCTGGTTGCAGTTGCACATTTTCAGGTACAGGTAAAGGAGTTCTGGATTTCATGCTGCACCAGTAACAACAGAGAGACCATGTGGGTTTGCTGGATGATATGATGACTTCTCAGTCCAGTGCTGACAGCTGGTAGGTCAGTTACAGTTCAGGTAATTGCACCAAACCCATCAGCCACCAATGTCACATGGTTCTTGTACAGCCAGTGCAACATGGAACGGCCATACAGAAACACCAACCATACCAGTCTGACATATACTCTTATCTTTATAGGTTGCAAAATGCTGCAGAGCACTTATTCATTCCAACAATCAAATCTTGTGAAGTTGAATTCATTTTCATCTATTTTTAAGCACAATATAATTAAGAGGAAGGATTGTCATATATACAAGAGGATATAATACTGGGGGCATGCTATCGTCCTCCAGACCAGAAATCTGATGGGGACCTTGAAATGAGGAAACAGATCAGGGAGGTGACAAGGAGGGACAGGGTTGTAATCATGGGGGACTTCAATTATCCTCATATTGACTGGGTCAATTTGTGTTCTGGTCACGATAAGGAAACCGGATTTCTTGATGTGCTAAATGACTGTGGCTTAGATCAGCTAGTCACGGAGCCCACCAGAGGACAGGTGACTCTGGATTTAATTTTGTGCGGTATGCAGGACCTGGTTAGAGATGTAAATGTTACTGAGCCATTGGGGAACAGTGATCATGCTGCGATCCGTTTTGATGTGCACGTTGGGGGAAGAATACCAGGCAAATCTCTAACAAAAACCCTTGACTTCCGATGGGCAGACTTCCCCCAAATGAGGAGGCTGGTTAGAAGGAGGTTGAAAGGGAGGGTAAAAAGAGTCCAGTCTCTCCAGAATGCATGGAGGCTGCTTAAAACAACAGTAATAGAGGCCCAGGAGAGGTGTATACCGCAAAGAAAGAAGGGTTCCACTAAATCCAGGAGAGTGCCCACATGGCTAACCAGCCAAGTTAGAGAGGCTGTGAAGGGCAAGGAAGCTTCCTTCCGTAAATGGAAGTCTTGCCCTAATGAAGAGAATAAAAAGGAACATAAACTGTGGCAAAAGAAATGTAAGAAGGTGATAGGGGAGGCCAAGCGAGACTATGAGGAACGCATGGCCAGCAACATTAAGGGGAATAATAAAAGCTTCTTCAAATATGTTAGAAGCAGGAAACCCGCCAGAGAAGCGGTTGGCCCTCTGGATGGTGAGGGAGGGAAAGGGGAGATAAAAGGAGACTTAGAGATGGCAGAGAAATTAAATGAGTTCTTTGCATCTGTCTTCACGGCAGAAGACCTCGGGCAGATACCGCTGCCCGAACGGCCCCTCCTGACCGAGGAGTTAAGTCAGATAGAGGTTAAAAGAGAAGATGTTTCAGACCTCATTGATAAATTAAAGATCAATAAGTCACCGGGCCCGGATGGCATCCACCCAAGAGTTATTAAGGAATTGAAGAATGAAGTTGCAGATCTCTTGACTAAGGTATGCAACTTGTCCCTCAAAACGGCCACGATGCCAGAAGATTGGAGGATAGCAAATGTCACACCTATTTATTAAAAGGGAAAGAGGAGGGACCCAGGAAACTATAGGCCGGTCAGCCTAACATCCATACCGGGTAAGATGGTGGAATGCCTCATCAAAGATAGGATCTCAAAACACATAGATGAACAGGCCTTGCTGAGGGAGAGTCAGCATGGCTTCTGTAAGGGTAAGTCTTGCCTCACGAACCTTATAGAATTCTTTGAAAAGGTCAACAGGCATGTGGATTTGGGAGAACCTGTAGACATTATATATCTGGACTTTCAGAAGGCGTTTGACACAGTCCCTCACCAAAGGCTACTGAAAAAACTCCACAGTCAGGGAATTAGAGGACAGGTTCTCTCATGGATTGAGAACTGGTTGGAGGCCAGGAAGCAGAGAGTGGGTGTCAATGGGCAATTTTCACAATAGAGAGAGGTGAAAAGCGGTGTGCCCCAAGGATCTGTCCTGGGACCGGTGCTTTTCAACCTCTTCATAAATGACCTGGAGACAGGGTTGAGCAGTGAGATGGCAAAGTTTGCGGATGACACCAAACTTTTCCGAGTGGTGAAGACCAGAAGTGATTGTGAGGAGCTCCAGAAGGATCTCTCCAGACTGGCAGAATGGGCAGCAAAATGGCAGATGCGCTTCAATGTCAGTAAGTGTAAAGTCATGCACATTGGGGCAAAAAATCAAAACTTTAGATATAGGCTGATGGGTTCTGAGCTGTCTGTGACAGATCAGGAGAGAGATCTTGGGGTGGTGGTGGACAGGTCGATGAAAGTGTCGATCCAATATGCGGCAGCAGTGAAGAAGGCCAATTCTATGCTTGGGATCATTAGGAAGGGTATTGAGAACAAAACGGCTAGTATTATAATGCCGTTGTACAAATCTATGGTAAGTGGAGTATTGTGTCCACAACCTCACAACCTGGAGTATTGTGTCCAGTTCTGGTCGCCGCATCTCAAAAAAGACATAGTGGAAATGGAAAAGGTGCAAAAGAGAGCAACTAAGATGATTACGGGGTTGGGGCACCTTCCTTATGAGGAAAGGCTACGGCGTTTGGGCCTCTTCAGCCTAGAAAAGAGACGCCTGAGGGGGGACATGATTGAGACATACAAAATTATGCAGGGGATGGACAGAGTGGATAGGGAGATGCTCTTTACACTCTCACATAATACCAGAACCAGGGGACATCCACTAAAATTGAGTGTTGGGCGGGTTAGGACAGACAAAAGAAAATATTTCTTTACTCAGCGTGTGGTTGGTCTGTGGAACTCCTTTCCACAGGATGTGGTGCTGGCGTCTAGCCTAGACGCCTTTAAAAGGGGATTGGACAAGTTTCTGGAGGAAAAATCCATTATGGGGTACAAGCCATGATGTGTATGCGCAACCTCCTGATTTTAGAAATGGGTTATGTTAGAATGCCAGATGCAAGGGAGGGCACCAGGATGAGGTCTCCTGTTATCTGGTGTGCTCCCTGGGGCATTTGGTGGGCCGCTGTGAGATACAGGAAGCTGGACTAGATGGGCCTATGGCCTGATCCAGTGGGGCTCTTCTTATGTTCTTATGTCAGGATGAGGCCACACCAGCTTTCCTATTTTTATATATACTATCTGCTTCTCTGGCTGCATTTGAAGCTACCTGTATAACAAAACGGCAGAAACGGTATGACAAATAACGGCAGATATTTTTTACTGTCCAGTCCAATTTATCTGACACACTAAAGTGACAAGCACAAGGAAAAAAAATACAGCCTTTTCAGCCCTTGAGCTTTCAAGAAATGGTCTGGTGATTTGCAATTCAAAATCAGGCTTATAGCTCTCAGCTTAAACATATTCCTTTTTGTTCTTTCGTTGAGTCAATGAATTATTTTACATATGTTTTGGCACTCATATCACTTCATTGTATCAGAGGAAAGGGTGAGCATCTTCCACTTGAAGGTAAAAGTGATTACATTTTTCCTCTTAAGGTTGGTAGCCATATAGCCCAATCCTAATTATATCCTTGCATGGTGATGCAGTCATGCTATACTGCATCCCTTGGGACATTTTTAGCTGCTGGGGTAAGCCCCTGCAACCACTATGGGGCAACTTGGACCTGCACCAGCAATATTGTTGGCACAAGTCCAAGTTAATCCATGCAGGCGGATCAAGCGCTGCTGCTCCCCCACCTGGGCCATGATCAGCTGACCCCCACCCCATCTTCTCCCCATTCCATCACCTTCCCCATGCACTGGACTTATCTGGCCCCGCAGGCATCCATACAGCTGGCAGCAATTGTGGGAAGGCCCTGGCCTTTGTGCTGGTGCACTGTCAGTGGCTACGAATACTGTCTATCACAAAATGCTTTATGGTGCTTTGGTGACAGTGCAGGCTAGTGAAACACATGTTCCACCAGTGAATCTTTTAGTTAGGATTGGGCCACTGGAGAGGGAAATTCAGTATGCATTTAACAAAGCATTCCCCCCCTCTCACGGGCATGGCTTCATCTCTTTGCTGTACCTCTTGAGAAGAGTTCATTTGCTATTGATACTTAATCAGCTGAAGGAGATTCACAGGTCAAAGAAACCAGCATGTAGGAATTAAAGTTTTGGAAACCACACCGAAGTGCACTGGTAGCTTTCTTATAGGAGAGTGCATCTGTACATGCTGTTCCAAAGAGGTGTACGGATCTAGGTACTTGTATGGAAAAAAATTAAGCCTGTGGTGAGCGATATAATTTTAAGGTTTGGATGTGATTCATTATTTGAAATGATCCTCTTTTTTGAGACTGTACAGCTATTCATGTGAAGGTATCAGCAATCACTAGTGAAAGGTTTTCTGTTCTCCAGTTTGCAATGGGTTGAAAGGCAGAGATGCTTCTCTGTGCTAGTCGCTAGCTGAGTCTAAGGGCTAGCGTGAAGCCAAGCAAAACCAGGTCCTTCCATGTCTCTGAACTCACCATAATTACCTTTGTGTTGGCAAAAACCATCTGGGGTTGAGGAGTCATTGGTCCTGGATGCTATCATGTCACCCATATACTTATAGGGCCAAAATGTGTTTAGGATTATACTGAGTATTCAGCTTTAGTATAGTGCTACCCTTTCTGTTTCTGATAGCCTCACTACATATAAGTACCAAGAAGATGAAAAATGAGTCTCTAGACTGAGATAGTTACTTAAAGAATATAACCCGCAGGTGACTCCTCTGAACATAACAAAGCAGTGATCTTTATAGATCTTCTTGTGACCTGCAGGTTGGCAGGCTATTTTTATATTTGAAACATCTGGTGCACCATTTCTAATTTTTTTAGCCTTTTTTTTAACCATTCCAAAACATTTGACCCCATTTCTCTAATACAAGAGAGTAATAAATATAGTAAACAAAGAGACAAGAAATAAACCAGGTGCTTGAGAGCAACATTAATTTTGAACTCTAGAAAGATTTAATTTTAAAAGCATTTTTACCCCATTCTTCAGCTGACGAGATTGCCCAAATAGTTCACATTAGGGCAATAAAACAAATTCAAACCATTAGAACCGCGCAGGATGTATTTGTTTTTAAATGGTCTATTTAAAGAGTTGGTGTTGATGGGATTTGGCCAGTCACATATACTGATGTCGTCTTTTCTTCCTAGCATAGGGCATTTGGTAGGGCAGCCCAAGATTTAAGCACCTAAGGTGGCATGCCAAATTATCTTCCCTGTCAACGTTCCAGTCTATGCTAGAGATTTTCAAGTCCAATACCTTGTTCCACACTTCCACTCCATTTCCCTCTTCCTATCAGGGAGCTGGAGGAATAGGAATAGCAGGGAAGAGTGGGTGGATGGAGGTTGGCATCCCTTGTAAGCAGTGTCTGCCTGTGCTGACATTCTTATTTGGCCTCATGCAGCCTCATGCAGCGGACCTTCCCAGCCCTGCCCCCTGGGGCAAAGGTCCGCGATGGCACCTCTCCATGGGCTGTCGCCACCCCCCACATGCAAATCCCCTCACTCACCCCCTCCCCACTCACAGAGCCTCACCTGACCCAAAGCTTCATCAGGGAAGCCTCTCTGAGGTTCCCCAACGCTATAAACTGTGCTTCCAGGAAACTGGAAGCACAGTTTCCAATCCCGTCAGGAGTCTCAGAGAGGCTTCTATGGGGTCCTGCAGCCTCGCACCCAGGGCATTTGCCATATAGAATACAATGGGAGGTCTGCAACTGGCCTCATGGTTGGTTCTTCAAGCCCCTGTAAGGGGAAGAGGCATCCATGCCCTTGCTAGAGGAGCAGCAACAGGTAGAGATATTGCTGCCTGATCCACCTCTCTTGCACTCTCCCCGTGTTTCTTCACCCTCCCTGACCCATTTCACCCTTCCCCAGCCTCGGAATTGCTTTTCCTGCTCTGATGGTTCTGGGCAGGTCTGGTGACACTCCGTTGGCAGTATTTTATAACAGCAGAATCTTCTTCTGCAGTCATCAGTGGCTGCACCCAACAGCCTAATCCAGAATAGGAGAGTAGAGGAGAGTAGAATAAAAATGGAAGAAAAACTGGTGACATTTTAATACAATGGAAGCCTGTCCATTCCTAGGTTTGTGTGTGACTATAACCTTAGTCTTGATAAGAATGTCTGATATTTTTCATTGTTATTTCTAATTTTTTCCCCAAGGTGTAGATCACATTTAAGGGGTGATGACATGGCTATGTCTCAGGCTGCAACCCCATTACGAACTTACCTGGGAGTAGGTCCCATTGAACTCACTTATTTCTGACTAGACTTGCATAAGGATGGTGCTATAAATCACCTCTGGTACAGCAGCCACTGTGATGGAGTCCCCTGGAATTAGCATGAGGAGGGACTTCAGCCGTTTAGCCATAATGTAGTCACATAGAAGCCAAGCATACTCCGAGCCAAGTTCATTATCTGAGCAATCAATTACTCAATTTTACTCAAGCAGCAAAGCATTAACCCTCCAGGTACCATATGCTACACATTGTGTATAACAGTACTGTTGTTTGCGGATTGCACTAAAATAAAAATTCAACATTGCCTGGTTTGATGTGAGTTAATTTGGCAATGGCTCAGATGTGCTTCTCACTAGTCAGATTTGTTCATTAGCATGAAATATAAGGGGTGTTATCACATTTATGTTCATCACAGAGATATGTAATGAGGGGAAGGAGAAAAAAAATCTATAAAAGCTGTCTATTGCAAGGCAACAGCAGCTAAGACATATAACAAAATGACTACAGTATGGTAGAATTAAACACTAATTAGCATGATTTGTTTGCATGCAGAAAACTATCTTGGAAACATTTTAGACATGCAAGATTTAGTACTGGTCCAATCCAGCCATGTGTGCCCACAGCAGCTAAGTGGAACACACGTAGTCCAGGTCAGATAATAGGATGTAATGGGCCGATCATCTGTTCAGGGAGAGGAAAGAACAAGTAAGACTAAATGCTACCCTCTGATCCCTTTCCCAGACAGCAGATTGATACTTTCAATGATATGCTGGCTGGGGCAACATGCTTGCAGGCCAGCAACTACATAATGGGAAGATTCATGTACGGTGCCCCTTTTGCACATGTGTTTCCTTTTCCAAAGAATTAGTTGAAAGGCCAGCAATCCTTTTAGAAAATTCTTCCTTTATTAACATTAACTGAAAGTAACACTATAGTTTCTGTCAGTGGCATTGCTAAGGGGGTGCTGCACTGGGTGACACGCATGGGGGGGGTGATGGGCCCTTGTGACCAAAATAACTAAAATTGTGGTTTATAGGAATAATACCATTATGTTATATACTGTTTAATGTGTAATTTAGAGCAGAATGCAATAAAAAAAAAGTAAAATATCTCCATTTTATCAAAAGTTATGGCCAAAAAACAAACAAGAAAAAAGGCATCTGTCTTATGTAACAAGATATAACGGTTTGGGATCAGGATATTTGAGAGACCGCCTTCTTTAGTATAGTCTGGTCTGTTTTCTGATGTCATCAGAAGGGGACCTGTTGGTTGTGCCGTCACTGAGAGTGGTGAAGGGGATGGCGGCCAGAAACAGGGCCTTTTCGGTGGTGGCGCCTGCACTGTGGCATTCCCTCCCCTGGGAGTTGAGATTAGCTTCCTCATTATTGATGTTCTGGTGGGGCATGAAGTCTTTTTTTATTTAGGAAAGACTTTGAGGCCCTATAAGGGCTGCTTTTATAAATTATGTCTTTTACTGTGTGTAATCTGCAGTAATCTGTTTACTGCATTTTATCTGGTTTTAATTGTTTTTAATTGTTCTTTTTTAATGTTTATTTGTATTTTGTTTTGTATTTTAATCTTGTTTGTTAGCCGCCTTGGATGCCCTTCGGGGAGAAAGGCGGAATATAAATCAATCAATCAATCAATCAATCAATCAATCAATCAAATAAATAAATAAAAGTACATTCCCTAAACTCAGAATGGACCAATGAGACTAATTGTTCGAAGAGCCAATGAGATTTTATCATGACACAGCATGGAACCAATAAGGTGTTAGTAAGGTGACACCCTCAGGGAGTGACATTACTAGTAACCAAAATAGCTAAAATCGCGATTTGTAGGAATAATACAATGTTATATACCATTCGATGTGTAATTTACAGCAGAATGCAATGAAAAGACCATGTTGAAATATCTTGTTCCATCAAAAAGGAAAACCAAAAAACCAACGGGGTAAGCAATGGTAAATCAACACACCCACCACCCAGGTCATTACCCCCCACTGCATGGGAGGAGGTCCATCATGGAGGTGATGTGCTGACAGTGGCGTCACTAGGATTTGCGTCACCCAGTGCGGGAGGCCTGCACGTCACCCCATGCAGTGGGCGGGGCAACGCCCCAGGTGGTGGGTGTGGTGATGTACCATTGCCCTGCCCCCACTGGTTTTCTGGCTGTACCTTTTGTTAGAACACAGATATTTCAATATGATTTGCTTCATTGCATTCTGCATGAAATCACACATTGATTGATATATAACATGATCGTATTATTCTTACAAACTGTGATTTTCGTGATTTTGAAAACTTGTAGAGTAAGCCCCCCATGTCATCTTACTAACACCTTATTGCAGCAGTTCTCAAACTTTTAGCACTGGGACCCACTTTTTAGAATGACAATCTGTCCAGGACCCATTGGAAGTGATGTCATGGCCAGAAGTGACATCATCAAGCAAATTAAAATAAATAATTATAAATAATTAAATTAAAATAAGAACATAAGAACATAAGAACATAAGAACAGCCCCACTGGATCAGGCCATAGGCCCATCTAGTCCAGCTTCCTGTATCTCACAGCGGCCCACCAAATGCCCCAGGGAGCACACCAGATAACAAGAGACCTCATCCTGGTGCTCTCCCCTACATCTGGCATTCTGACTTAACCCATTCCTAAAATCAGGAGGTTGCGCATACACATCATGGCTTGTACCCCATAATGGATTTTTCCTCCAGAAACTCGTCCAATCCCCTTTTAAAGGCGTCTAGGCTAGACGCCAGCACCACATCCTGTGGCAAGGAGTTCCACAGACCGACCACGCGCTGAGTAAAGAAATATTTTCTTTTGTCTGTCCTAACCCGCCCAACGCTCAATTTTAGTGGATAAAAGATAAATAAAATAAAAGAAAAGAAAAGAAATAATTAAATAAGGGGGAGCCAGTCCTGTTGCACCAAGTGAATCTGCTCTGAAGTAAGTCCTATTGTGGTCAATGGGGCTTACTCTCAGGAAAGTGTGGGTAGAATTGCGGCCTGTGAGCTCAAGCCTATACATGTCTACTCTGAAGTAAGTCCCATAGTGGTCAATGGAGCTTACTCCAATAACACCCCTGCCTGCAATAACACACCCACCCCCCAAGAATCAGTGAGATTTCCAGCCCTCCCCAGTGCCCAGTTTAAAGTTCTTCCTTTTCAGGCATATCCATATAAAGACCCACCTGGCTTTACAAGTGCAAAATAGAAAACTTTCCCCTTACCAGTTCAGGCCTCTTTTTTGTCTTTTTAGTGGGGGGGGGGGGGGAGAGGATGCCTTCTGGAGCATTTGTTGCACTCCAGCTGCATCGGATCGGGATCATTCTGGTGTCCTCACATTCCCCTTTGCCTGACCTGACTACCAGCCAAGGCACATCTGCCTACTCATGAGTAAACGCAACCATGAGGCTGCTTTGCTTTCCATAGGGCTCCATAGACTCGGAGGCAGGGACCTCCTTCTCAGGGGTTTTTGGGGGCTGCATTCATTGGATCAGGACCATTCTGATGTTGTTTGGAGTCCTCTTTGTTTGCCCTTTCCAATGGACTAAGACAAGTTTGCCTACTCATGAGTAAACACGTGTCTTCCTTTTGGGCTCAGACTCGTAGCTGGGAGGGAGGGACTTTCTCAGGTGATTTTTGGGGGCTGCATTTATTGGATCGGGACCATTCAGGTGTTGTTGGTTTCCTCTCAGCCTGCCCTTTCCAACGGACTATGGTACGTATGCCTACTCACGAGTAAACGCATGATACAGCTCAATTTCACTTTCCATAGGGATCCATGCATTTTTTCTTTCCAGTTTTTTGGCCATAACTTTTGAATGAAAGGAGCAATTTCAATTCTGTTTTTTGCATTGCGTTCCACTGGACATTCCACATTCAACGGTGTATGGCATGATGGGGTAGCTCCTGAAGCCGCGATATAGCTTGTCCTCCCCCAGGGTGCGTCACCCCCCCTGTGCGGCCTGCACCTACCCGCACTCCCTAGCAATGCCACTGTGTGCTGGCCTCCCACATTGGGTGATGCAAATTCTAGTGATGCCACTGGCTTCTGTTAATTTCTAAACATTTGTTGGTGTACAAACTTCATGGTGATTCTTGTTAACAACCCAGAGTGTGTTAGTTTAAGAGAAAAATGATTTGACTAGGGGCCCAGTCCTATCCAGCACAGAAGCAGTGGTTCCAAATGGCTACCACAGGATACTGTGCTGGATCCAAGCAGGCTGGATTCTCCTTGGGGAAAGGGGATATTCATCCTCTTACCCCAAGTAATGGCCTCGTCTTATCAATGGAGCTAAATTGCTAGCACAGATGGGAGAAGCCTCGTGTTGGGCTTCTAAGTCTGGTAAAGGGGACAGGATTCAACAGAGTAGGCCTGTCCCACCCCTGTTTCACCCTCTCTCCAACCTATCTCACCCAGAAACATCTCCCTCTGCCCTGTTGCCACCTTCCTCACACCCCTGCACTGCTTGGCACATACTTCCTTTCTGCCAGCAGCCAGAGGTTCTTCTACTGCATTGATAGGGCAACACAGTCCTCCCCACTGGCACGGTTTACTCATGGGGCCAGCAATGAAACCTGATAGGATTGGGCTCCCTGACTAGTGTATGGCTATTACAGAACTGTCAGCACAATCCTATGCCTTTCTACTCAGAGGTAAATCCCATTGTATTCAGTGAGGCCTATTCCCAGGAAAGTATGCATAGGATTGCAGCTTGAATGTGAGTTTTTCACCTCCAAATGTTGCACGCTATCCACACAGCATAATACTGGTGATATAACCAATATAGATGGATGAACTGCATAAGCAGATGGAGATGCAACCAATCATTACCATCACCACCTGCTTAAAAAATTTCTCTAAGTTAGGGCAACTTTTGCTGTAAGGGGGGATGTGATATTAGAAATTAAAAACACAAAACTCACAATACATATGCATGGAATCCCATGTGCGCTCGCTCGCGCTCTCTCTCGCTCTCTCTCTCTCTCTCTCACACACAGAGAGAGAGAGAGAGAGACTCAGATCTGAATTTAACCAAATTGTAGAGATTTATACTTGAAAGGTCAACATGCAGGGTATGGCTGTTTAGAGATCATTGACTGGACAGCAGTGAACTGCCTCAAAGTGTCTCTAATTAGACTAACAGTAACCACAAGACAGAGTTTTTGAAAATAAGACAGACAGCCCTCCTATCCAGGCCAGCTGCTGGTGGAATGTGCATTGTGCTGGCAGCTATTGTAAGGCAGCCGCCAATGTTGAACACTGTGTGGCTGCCAGCAGGGAGGCCAGAGCAGCCTTCCACATGCCAGCAGATGGCCAAAGATCTTCCGACCAAGCTAGGCTGGTGGGGGAGGCAAGAGGGGGTGGGGAGGCAGGTAGGGTGGAATAGGGGTGGGAATGGGTGGAACAGGGAGGAGATGGGGCAGGGAGGTGGATGGATCAGGCCTGGGTTTGACGGTAGTGACGCCTACCAAAGCCTAAACCCCCTTCCTGTGCCTGGTATGTTTCACGGATCAACACTGCACCAGCTATAGAAGTTTTCCAAGTGTAAAACTCCTCACAAAAGCGTGACAGAATGGAAATGTCTATTGGGGAGAGAGAGGACCAAAAATGGAGAGCATGTATGCCTTTGGGGAGAGGAAAAATGCCAGATTTCTGCTCCCAGAGCAGGGGTAGTTATAGGACTTTGGAAAAATAAAACAAAGTCATTCTTGGATGAAAAATGGTATCTTGAACATCTCCTGTGTGTGCAGCCAGGAGTTTCCTGGCTTGATTGAAATAAGATGTGGCCTTCCATGACGGCACAAAGGCTTAACTGCACCCTAATTGGAGGAGTTCCTGAGCGACAAAAGTTATGGCAGAATGTGAGCTGCATTCATGATTGGACCGTTGTGGGAGAAGCTCCCTGGAGAAGGAGGCTGAAAAGACTGCTCAGGTGACCTGGCTTAATTTATTATTCAGGAAGACTTATGCTTGCAAGTGAGATCATGCCAAGGTGGAGAACCTGAATTTGCAAGGCCTTAAAAGAACATGACACATAGATGCCCCACTGTGCCAGAGCTTTCTGTTCTGACCAATAGCACTTTATTCGCCTGATCTTGACAAGAGGGAGCTGTACCTCACCCCTTCCAGGGCAAAGTTTTTACTGACTCTTAGCAATGTCACCTAAGGAAGTAAGAAGGAATTAGGAGAGACTATGCACATTTTTGGAATGTTAGGTCATTGGCAACACTGCAGTTATATAAATGGTGCAAGCCTATCTCTACCTGCTCAGCAGTAAGCACCACTGAGCTTAATGTAATTTACTCCTATGTAAGTAAGGACACAATTCTAACCAGTTCTACTCAGAAGTAAGTCCTATTTTGTTCAATGGGGCGTACTCTCAGGAAAGTGTGGTTAGGATTGCAGCCAAAGAGTGTATTCGGTTCATGTCCCTGTTACATATATTTTGGTGCATATTTTACAAATCTAAAGAGCCATTTTATTGTATGTTAATGAATGCTATTCAGCTGCGGTTTCATATCAGAGATGGAAAGATTGCAATGAAAGGTCTGGTTCAAACTTTCAATAAATAAATGCAAGGCTTTGAATAGATTGTGTCAGACGATGTCAGGGGCTGTAATCGCCTGTGCTTAGCAGGGGGCTCAAGGAGATGTCCTCCAAGATCCCTTTCAATTCTAACGTTCTATGATTCTATGAATTCATTTCAGTAAAAGTCGTCATTTTTAGAAAACAGTGATTGATAGTCTCCTCAAAGTAAGGGAATGTTTGTTCCTTTTTCTCGGAGCTTCATTGCCCTTTCCTCAGTGCTGGAAAGTGGGTTAGGATTGCACCCTAATTGTTTAACCAGATTCTCTGTAATTGGCTTGATGTTTCATTGAGAATTAATGTATTGGTCTTACAGAAATTTAAGAAAAAAAATCAGTGAAGCCCTTTTGGGTGCAATCCTAACCTGCTCTGGTATAGCCAGGCTGCATGGCCTGTGCTGTATCCAACACAGGTTGGGAGGCTGTTGGAAGTCACCTCAGGGTATTTTTTTCCCCCTTACTCCATGTAACACCCCAGCTTGCTCTATGGGGCTAGATCTCTGTGCCAGTTATTTAGCTGGGGCAAATCCGATCAGCTCATGTAAAGCTGCCAGGGCTTGGGATAAATGTTAAGATATGGCACATGCTTCTGCCACCATTCCCAACCCCTCCCTGGCACTTTCCTTCCCCCATTCTTCCTCCCACCCAGAAATGCCCACTCCCCTCCTCAGGAACGCCCTGCCACCACGCTCTCCCACCCCCTGTGCCACCCTGTGCAAACCTACCTTCCTTGACTGGTGCAGGGATAGGATCAGGTGCTGGCAGGCCAGCTCACATCCTTCTGCCAGCACGGTCTGCTTCTTAGTTGCTATGAATGTGCTTGACGGCATGTTTGCTACATTCAGAAGCTGCGCCAGCATAAGTCACTGTTTGAATCTCTCTCAGTATAGCATAGTTTTAAAATAATGAATAAAAAAGGTTCAATTCAAGATTGGTAATTTAGATTGTAAATGTAGGGATCTGTATTGTCAATGATGAAGGAAACATTATAATTTCTAATGCCCAGGGACTTATTTACATCACCACTATAAGTGACAGGCAGGCAGGTAGCATCTTATACAGGGCAGTATACATTGCAGTGGAGGCTGAAAGAGTGGACATCACCTGCTTCAAGATTCAGGTCGGTTCATATTTTTTGTGGCAAACTGTGTGGTGCTTTTTCAAGGTCGCAGCTCTACCAGTGCACAGCTGTATGCATGGGGGGCTCTGCAGACACATTCAGTAAATGTATACAGGGGAAAGGGGTACAGCATGCTGCTCTCACATGCACCTTCTTTGAACCCCTGAATCAGCCACTCATCAATCAGGAGTGGCATTGTGAGTTGGCCAGGCTAAACGGTGGCCAAGGGCCCATGTGATCCTGCACCCCAGTACCAGTGTCTGAGCTAGCCCTCAATGTGTCATCTGGGTGGGCAAGGAGTGCCAGGGGAGGACAACGTAAAGCACATGATTTGCGAGAAGTGGTATGAAGTGTTTTTATCTCAGAAAGGTTTGAAAGTACCACATTCTAACTTATGCTCTTGTTTGTTGTCAACGCTTAAAAATGTATAGACCTTCTTTCTGATTTTGGTCCATCCAAGAAAATCTTTTCTGACTCTAAAGGCAGTTATGTTAATTTATATTCATGTTGTCCATGGCATAATTCTAAAGCCCTCTGAGCGGATGTTGTAAATGTCCTGACTGCTTGCCAGTATGCAAGCGATACATCTACAATACATTACACAACCCCTGTATTTATGGCATTCATAATGCTTAGCATTCCATAGTCATAAGGAAGAGGGGGAAAAATATGAATGGGAGATTACATATACTTAACTGGTGGTGTGAGGTTATAGCATTTCCAGCTTTGTGTAATATGTGCCATCTTTTTTGCACTGCAAATTTTATTAGTGTCTACAGATGACTCTTTCAGTCTATTTTATGTGACGGTTAGTGAAATTGTACAGTTTTTCTAGATCTTTCTTTCATGGCCAATTAATTTTTCTTACAAATAAAGTCTGCTTTTACAGCCCAGTCCTATCCCCTACCTCGTTGTAGAGCTATAGGTGCATATGGGAGGGGGCATTCGGACGGCAAGCAGAAGGTAAGTTGTTTCTTGACTCCTGCTGGCTGTCTGACAATTTTTACTTACCCTGGTAGGCTACCCAGTCACCTATGGGTCTCCTCAGACCTACGCCAGTCATTTTGCTGGTGTAAGTCTGAGGAGAGCCAGGGGATGTTCTGAGGTGGGGTTTCAGGGATAGGATCAGGGAGAGGCTCCTGGCACAAGTCACTGCCACTGAGATCCTTCCCAGGAGTGCCCCATGTTCTCCCTCAATTTTCCCTGAAACTCCTCCTGCGCTCCCCCCGCCTCCAACTTCCCAAGGCTGACACAGCCTTGAATCAGTAGCAGCAGGGCTCCGATGTGGGTGCTGCTTTGCAGCAATGGCTCAGACTGACCCAGCTGCAGTGTGCTCTGTGCACCATCACTGGGCCTTTTCTGATAGTGGGACACTGGGACACTCCTTCTACTATCGCAGTAGACAGCCCACATGGGATATAAGCCTAGACTTGATAGTGTTAGTCCATTGGGTCTTAGGCTGGAAGACATTCCCTAACAGCAGCTCATCTGATGGATGTGAACCATTGAATTGTCACTATTCACTCCAAACCAGTGTCTTCTAGTGGCTGTTGCTGGTATTTCTTCTGCTGCTGGTTTGGGGGAGCTATTGAATGAAAGGGGAAACAGCAGGGCTGAGGACTGGGCTGCAGGGGCGTGAATCTTGGTGGCAAAGGCACATGCCAGATCCTATCCCCCATTTCTCAACACACCTTGCAGCTTTCCTCTCCTTTGACTTATGTCAACAAAATAGATAATTAGGTGATCTACTGGGAAGTAAGTAAAAAATATTTTTACTTGCCTCTCATTGGCTAGCTGTCCCTACCCCCCACCATACCATGCAGTGTATGCCCTAAAATCCTCTGTCCAGCACCCTACCACTGCAGGATCAGGAAATCACCCATGCTTTTTGCCAACATGGCTTTCTTTCCTTTTCCTTTTAAGCTATGTCTCACTCAGAAAACGCCACTTTCTCCCACTGGAAAAAGTTTCCTTGCATATTATATGCCCTGATTTCCTTGCATAAACCCTGACTGCTACTTCTGTAATTCCCCAGCAGAGCATCAGTCACTCTCTCCCCTCCCTATTCCCAGAGCAGTTCCCACAGCAAGAACACAGACTGTTTTACCCTATGAGGGCTAAAATAGTAATAACAGATATTTATTCTATTATTTGATTATACAGGCGGAGACCTGACCTCCATCTCAGAACAATGATACAAATGCGGAAGTCAGAGCATGCTCAGTCTTAACTAGCTTGAACAAATGGCCACTGGGTAGCAGCCGCAGGAATATACTGTATATTGCAGCAGTTTTGGGTAGTGCTCTGTTTTTACATTCCAATATGTATGTTGTGTGATTATACAACTTTATAGTGTCCTACCAGTTTTATTTTCCCTGTTTCTTTTTTTTTTTACAATCAGACTTGCCCATATAAGCAGTAATTGCTTATAGTTATTAGCAACATCACAGTTTTATGCCATTTCTTTTATTCAGCCTATCAATTTCAATATATATATATATATATATATATATATATATATATATATATATATATATATATATATATATATTTCTTTTAGCCATTATGTGAATGACTCTCAATACATTAGTTGTAGAGCTGAGTGGATTTGGAGTCACTTCAGATTCCTCTTTCCCATCCAGGTTGCCAGTTGGTAACAAACAGCTAAAGATTCCTAGATAAAGATTCCTAGACAAAATGGTCCAGGTAGCCCATGGAGAGCATCTGGGTGACTGTTAGGAGAGAAAGCAAAAAACAAATAATTGTTGTGGGTGTTATATAGTAGGTCCATGCGAATAAAGGAAGGCATAGTGATAACAGCTCAATACGCTTATTCCATCTTTAGAACAGAACCTAGCTGAATACAAGGCAAACCCCTGGCTTTTTATAGCCTTTAACTCCGCCCAGACTTCCTGTGATTGGTGCAACTGAAACCTTAACTAGAGGGCCAATTGGATGGTAGGATTTTGATCCATCACCTGATTGGCCAGCCATAAGTCTGGGCCAATCAGTTATGCAGGATTTCGATCCTGCCATACATAACAGTGGGTGTCTATGATAGACCGCCAGACCAAGGGGAGGAGGTGGATGATGTTTTCTTAAAATAACTGGCAGACACTGCAAAGAAACGTGAGGAAGTTGTAATGGGAGACTTCAACTTTCTGGATATCTGTTGGGAGATTAACTCAGCCAAGCATGGGAGCGCCAGTAAATTCCTGTTGTGTCTGGAGGATAACTTCATCTTCCAGAAAGCAGAGGAAGGAGGGGGACATCCTTGACCTTAATCAATAAGGAAGAATTGGTTGATGAGGTCAAAGTAGTAGGAACCTTAGGGGAAAGTGATCACAAACTGCTAGAATTCCCAGTCTTATGGGAAAAAAAGGAATATGCAATGAAACCCGCACTTTGGATTTCAGGAAGACTGAATGTAATAAGCTCAGATAATTGACAGGTAGGATCCCATGGGTTGATGAACTAATGGGAAAAAGGGCCCAAGATGGGTGGGAGCTCCTTAAGAAGCAGCATCTAGAGGTGGTCAGAAACAATTCCTATGAAAAAGGAAAGGGGAAGACACCCCAAAAAGCCAAGATGGCTGCACAAACATCTTAGTGGCAAGCTGAAGATTAAAAAAGACATGTATAGGAAATGGAAAATGGAACTGATTACCAGCGAGAAGTACAGACAGGTATCCCAGTCTTGTAGGAAAAGGATCAGGAATGCTAAATGTCCGTATGAGCTGAGGCTGGCCAGGGATGTGAAGAACAACAAAAGGTCTTTTTTAGGTATACCCAAAAGAAGAGAGGGTAGGATTGCTGCTTGATAAGGATGGCCAATTGTTGTCTGGAGACAAAGAGAAGGTACAACTGCTCAACTCCTACTTTGTGTCTGTCTTCTCTTGGAAGGAGAATTGTGCAAATGTGGATGCTGAATCCTTGGCTGATGGGAATATATGCTTACATCCCCACAGAGGTAATGAAAACCTGGATGGTACAGGTCTGCAAATTAGGATTGATAGGGAACTAGTTAGAAACCACTAGTCTAAATGAATTTGGACTGGATGAACGGTTGGAGTTGATGCTGCTGTCCAGAGGGGGCAGGATGCTGTCCAGAAGGGGCCAAGCTATGACCCAGTGACTCTGACCTTTCTACCTGTTCTTTCTGTGATCTTTGTGGGGTGTGGCTCTAACCCTTTATCTTTCCCTTCTCCTCTGAGCACTTCCTCTTGTCCTCTGACCACTGACCTGTTAAGATGGCACACACCAGGGCTCTGATGCCCAGGTCATCTTGAGCACAAGGCATGCAGGGCGAGGCAGCTCTAGGGTCTTCCTATCTCTAAGTAATAGCTGAACCTCTGATTCTAATCAGATGCTGTAAATATCCACTCAATGGAACTGTAAGTAAATAACTTCTTTTTTTGCAACTTTAACAAGCCATTGCATCTTTGTCTTTTTTATTGATTAGCAGTGAGCCGGGTGAGGGAGGTTCCCTGGGGTGATACCCAAAGGGTGGAGGTCTGCTGCTTAAGCTGCTCTGCTTCCCCCCCAAAGAGGAATCTATTTTTAATTTCCTCGAACATGAACTGCATCATGGAGTACTAAAGGAACTTGCAGATGTTCTTACAGAGACTTTGTCAATATTCTTTGAGAAATCCTGGAGGATGGGAGAGGTGCTGCTAGATTGAAAGCAGGCTAATGTGTTTCCAATCTTTAAAATGGGGAAAAAAGAGAACCCGACAAATTACAGATTCGTCAGTCTGACTTCAATACTGGGGAAGACATTAGAACAAATTATAAAACATACAGTCTGCACACATCTAGACAACAGCTCAGTGCTTGTAGAACCCAGCATGGATTTGTCAAAAATAAATCTTGCCAGACAAATCTCATTTCCTTTTTTGATCAAGTTACTAGCTTACTGGACAGTGTGAATGCTATGGATGTAATTTATCTTGACTTCAGTAAAATGTTTGATAAAGTTCCACATGACATCTTAATCAGTGAGTTGATAAAATATGGGCTGGATGATACAATCTTTAGATGGATTGTAACTGGTCTGATGGTTGTATCTAAGGGATGTTCATCAATGGCTTTGCATCAACCTGGAGGATGGTTTCAAGTGGAGTGCCCCAGGGCTCTATCTTGGGTCTGGTTCTCTTTAACATCTTCATCAATGTCCTGGATGAAGGAATACAAGGGGGCCTTATCAAATTTGCAGATGACACCAAGCTGGAAGGAGTAGCTAACACAATAAATGACAGTAGAAGCCTTCAGGAATATCTAGACAAAATGGAATTCTGAGCTGAGCTGAAATGAATAAGATGAAGTTCAACAGGGACAAGTGGAAGGTTCTGCACCTAGGTAAAAATAACCATAGATGTAGGTATAGAATGGGAGATACCTTCACAGCACAGCATGCGAGAAGGATGTTGCAGTGGATCACAAGATGAATGTGAAACAGTAGTGTGATGGGGCTGCAAAAGAGGTGAATGCAATTTTAGCCTGCATTAGTAGAACTGCAGCTTCCAAGTCACAAGAAGTTGTGGTTCTGCTTTATTCTGCATTGGTCAGACCTCAGCTGGAGTACTGTGTTCAATTCTGAACACCTCACTTTAAGAAAGATGCAACCAAACTGGAGCAGGTTCAGAGGAGAACGATGAGGATGATCAGAGGGCTGGAAAACAAACCCTACAAGGAAAGGCTGAGGGAACTTGGTATATTTAACCGGGAGAAGACTGAGAGGGGAAAGCTAGCACCCTTCAAATATCTGTCATATGGAAGAAGGGACAAATTTGTTCTCAGCTGCCTCTGAGAGTAGAAGTAGATCCAATGGGTAAAAACTGCAAAAGAAGAGATTGCAATTGGACATCAGAAAAAAATTCCGGATAGTAAGGGCAGTTCAGCAGTGGAACATATTGTCTACGGGCCACATATTTTGGTGAGCCACTGTGAGATACAGGAAGCTGGACTGGATGGGCCTATAGCCTGATCCAGCAGGGCTGTTCTTATGTTCTTATAGGGGTGATGGATTCTCCCTCACTGGAGATCTTCAAGCAACTCGGCAAGCACCTGCTGGAGATGGTCTAGAGGATTTTGTACTACAGGCAGGGGGGGGGGGTTGGCAATCAAAGCAGCTGATATAGGAAGGGCATGAACAAAATTATGAGTACTCCAAGTGATTTGAATTCTTTAAATTCTTTATTTAAAGAAAATAACCTGCAACTGCTTTTTTGCATTTTTTTAAAGGGAGGTGCCACAGACAGGTTGCAGAAATCTGTACACTCTGAAATTTGTACACTCTGAATAGACTTCATTATCACACATGCCGCCTGCCTCCTTCTATTGCAGCAGGCAACCATGTGATCATAAGGGTTCTCAGCTTCCAAATACTTACTGATCTAATCTGGATGAACCCAGAAGTCCTCCCAAATAATAAGAAAAGGGTAATTTATTTACAAATATTTAAAATACATAGCACTACAAAGGTACAGAATACTGACAAGCCATTCAGTATTGACACATAGACTCTTAACAAGACTAATAAAAACAACAATATTAATCTTTTACTAAGAAGTCTTCCCCCCATTCTAAATAATATTAACCTCCCCAAGAAAGCTCAGTCTCTCCCCACCAACTGGATGAGGTTTTATCAGTAACACAGCTCACTCCCCCTTCCGTTCAGCCTCACAGATGCCTTCAACTCCCAATCACAGGCCCAATCATCCCAGGTCAAGAGGGGAAAAAAATCTCAGTTGGTATTTAAAGTAAAATGACCCCAATTTCTTCCTTTCCATGACATTCATGACTTCGCCGGGCCATTTTCAACCACTGTGCTATGGCACACTGGTGTGCAGCGAATGGTCTGCAGGTGTGCTGTGGAACTTTGAAGGAGGATCATTTGTTAGTAGGACCACTGGGGGATGTGAGCCCCTGCTGTCAGTGCAGTGTGCCTTGCTAACTGTCAAAAAACCAATGGTGTGCCTTGACAATTTTAGTGCCTTGTCAGTGTGCTATGAGATGAAAAAGTTTGAAAATCGCCGAATGGGCTCTGGATATGTAACATATTGGCATCATATTACTCTACTTATTACTTACCATATTACTTACTACATGATCCAGATTGAGTAGGGTCACTTGTAAAGGAGGTTGGGGGAGGGAAGAAAAAAGGGAAAACTACTATTGCAAAAAAAAAAAGGAATTGAAAAGATATGGGGAAGTAGGTTTTGAGGATAATTCTGAGTCTCATGAAACATCCCCTTTCACTCTGAAAATGTTTGCAGACAAATATTTGATGCAGCTTGAGTTCCGAGCAGTGGAAAGTTCAGTTCATCAGTGACATACCCCAGCATAGATCATGCATTCATTCATCCACTCATTGCTGTGCTGTTTCTTTTGTCACGACCCTTCAGGACACCCTGCCAAGTGAATAGCAGGAAAATGGCAGACCTCACTGAGACATATTAGAGCACTTCACAGTTGGGCAGCACTTGAAACACTACTCAGTATAATGCAACATTCCAAAAATGTTTTATGGAATACCTATAATCTTTACATTAAGGTATTCAAACGGTTCATTAAGATTCATTAGTTAGACTGTGGGGAATTTTCAAACCTTCTCTTCATTGCTGGTTTGATTTAGGACCCTGGATTAACAGCAGTGAACTGAGATTAGCAATGTATATTTTTCTATCAAAAAGATAGATACATAGAGCTGTTAAAACACAAATGGGTATTTGTTCACCATCCCTACTCCATAGCAGCCCAGGCAATCCAGGCCCCCACGCTGTGTGAAAGAGCTCTGCAGACAAGCAACAAGCAATTACAAGACAAAATGTTGCCTTGGAAGGTTTATAAAAAAGCACACACACACACACACAAATTCAGTGTTCCTGCCAGTTTCATTCTGTGGACATGTCCCTCCAATGAAACTGACTGGCGGGAGGCAGGTAGACCCCTGTGGCTTTGCAAACTCCTTGGCAGACAGTGAACCAACTGATGCAGTCAGACCTCACTGGCACCTTTTACTTGGATAATGGTTGGTTAATGTGAAGCGGTACATCAGCCCTACTGGGAGGAGATGGTGCAACCCCACTTGTGTGTTTTTCTTTTAGATGCTGCTCTGATGCTGATACACTTCAATAAAAATGTGGACTGGATCACACTTCTTGTAACTTTCATAGTGGCTAGGAAGCCCTTCTGGTTGCTTCTTTGCTCCACTGGGTAGGACTCTGAGGGGAAGGGGTTTCTTTGCTCTCAGAATCTGCAACATCCTTCTCTCTCTCTCTCTCTCTCTCTCTCTCTCTCTCTCTCTGACTCTTTGGGTTCCAATGTAGGGGAGAACTCACCTCTTGGTGATGAGCCCCCTTGTTTTCTGCTGCAGTGGTCAATGAGCCAGACAGTTGAAGGGAGACAGGGCAGTTTGTGCCAGCAATGATGCAAAGGACGTGGCGGGCATGTGTGTGTGACTAGGAGGGTGGGCCGCTGCAGAAGGTACCCACTGATTGGCACATGCTATTCAGAGGTGATTATAATATTGTATCAGATGATACTGAACTGGAGAAGAACAATGTGTTAGCATGCTAACCTGTGATGGTATTGAAGGCAAGCATTATGCACTATCTAGTTTTATTTTAAGAAGTCAGAAAATGGCTTTTTGTACCCCTGCTAATGGGCAAAGAGTCACCCTTTAAAGTGGTGTGCTCCTATATTCCGTAGGGGGAGAGCAATTGTCCCTCTTCACCCTAGCAGAGTGTCTTTTCCATAGGCTTACTGAAACCTCTTTTGCATTTTTATTTAAATTGTGAGCCTCTCTGAGGGTGGGAATCATCATTTCAAAAAACTACTTTTTGTTGAAAAGCTGTATATTCTTAATAGTAATAGGAATTAAACTTCTGCAAAAGCATTAACCGAAACCCGTACAGCTATCTCCCACTTTCTGAGGGTTCTGCTCTTTCAACACATTTCAATTATACCCAGAAGTCATTCATCCAACGCATGCTCTGCTCTTTCAACTTCTCTCTGTTGATCTAAGACTAAAATTGTCCTCCGCCATGTTGATTTGCATAAGACATGGTGATTCAAACTGTTTTGGGGTGTGTGTGTGTTAGAGAGAGAAAGAGAGAGAGAGAGAGAGAGTGCCAACTTTAGCTCCAGGTCTACTCCCATTCCCAAAGGCATTGATGAGAGTCCATTTACAGAAATCTTTGTGTGGTAGCAGGAATTTACAAGATAAAAAAGGCATTTGCAATTTACTAGTTAAAAAAACATTGGAAGCAACATCTGTAAACTAAAAAAAGACATCGAGTTCCACTTTTCAACTGTTTCTACTTTTCACCACTGCTCCGGTCCATAACCTATCAAATGAGCAGGGGGACACCTGTATATCAAATCACTCCCAAAGGAAATTTAATTAGGTACAAACTCATCCCACCCAACACCTTTTCATAACCGTAGCAGTTCCTGATTTGCTCCCATGTTTCGTGTGCGCCTACTCCAGCTTTCCAGTGAATAAAGAAGTGAGGCACATTGCAGCCAGAGGACTGAATGCCTTTATTGTACCAAGCAAATTACATGCTAGCTAGACAAATGTCAGATTACAATCTGACAGGTAGTACAGAAAAATGTTCTTCACATCTCTTGTATCTTAGGTACTAACAGACAGCTTTCAGCTACCATCTGGCCATGAGTGAAGCAGGTAGGAGGTTGGATTGCCATTGATAGGAATGAAAAGACTGGGAATAGGTGAGAAGAGGTAACTACACTTTCCTAGTAGTGATTAGGAATACAGGTAAAGAAAATTTGTTGTTGGAGGTCATTGCACCAGATGATGAGTGGGATAAGTAATGGCTGGGTTGATGGCATGGAGCTCTGTGTGTGTGTGTGTGTGTGTGTGTGTGTGTGTGTGTGTTAGAGGGAGGGGGAGAGAGAGAGAGAGAGAGAGAGAATAGCAAGTTACTCCTAACCATCAAGAGGTGACCAGGATGACCAAGCTTGCATATAAAGCAGTGTTCTTCAAACCGTGGGTCAAGACCCTAAGGGGGTCATGAAGCCTAATTTGGGAGATTGCAGCAACCTTTCACAGTTGTGGACCTACCATTAGTTCCGATGGGGCAAATGTCCCAGGCACGAACATCTAGGACCTCACGGAAGCCTCTCTGAGGCTCCCAGTGGAGTTGGAAACTGTGCTTCCTGATTTCCAAATAAAGTCTCATACTTTATTTTTGGGGTGGTGGTTTGTGGCACGAAAAATTTGAAAGTCACTGATATAGAGGCTAATCAATATCCTTGGACAGCCTATATATCCAAACCTAATTCCCTTGCAGTACTGTTGGGCTCTGTTTTGGAGCCCTTGATTCCTTTGGCAACCACAGAGTGGCCACAAATTCCCTATGCAGGCTTAAATGGCTTCAACCCCAAAGCCACCCTATCTCATGCGTAGGGGCTTTGTGGCCACCCTGTAGTACCACAGTTTTAAACATTGCAGAAGTACCTGTTTGAGGTGGTTTTCAGAAGTCCAAGTGAAATAGAAAGAAGAATGGCCATTTGGAAAAATTTATTTTAGGGAAATAGTGTTCTGTTTTGGTCTGCTGTAAAATTAAATCGTGAACTTTCAGGGTCTACAAATCAACCAGCGGAGTCATCTGGAGCAATGTGTTCCTCAGGCCCTTTCTTTCTGTTCTCTGTATGCACATATCATGGCCTAGATTGTATAAGATGATCTCCATGGGGCCAACGATGGGTACACTTGCCTTGCAGCAAGCTGATGCTTGGGACCTTCCAACAATGTGATTTTATACTTTTGGCATAGAAGTTAGATCAGGCAGCTTGTGCTGCCGGTTCCTCCCTTCTCTCTCTTTTCGCTTTGTACCAGTATTTCCTTCAACAGGATTATTTGTGACATTAAATACAGTGAGAAGAAGCCAATGTTGAAAAGAAATTGCCCCTCTCTGAATTGGGCTCCAGGCAAACAGCACAACTTTGGATGTCAGGTCAGGTTAACTTTAGCAAATATCTTCTTCGCTTCTGTAAGCCCCAAATATTTTCCTTTTCTGCTGTTTGTATGAGCACAAATTCTGCTCTCCTCTAGGCTTTGGTTTCTAGTTCCTTTTGGCACTTCTTTCACTCTCCTGTTAGCAGTTGAATCACTTTCTCCTACTCAGAAGAGTGAATATATATTGGTATATTTGGTAAAATATACCAGATTTTTATCTTTCCAGTAGTAGCCAACTATGATCAAATTCTCCTTTCGAGACAAATCTCTTTTTTCCCCTTCTCTTTGAAATCACATTCTTCTATGGAGGGTAGAGTTCTACTCCATCCAGACCAGAGTTTAGAGCAATGAAAGCATTCTGGGAATTATGCACTGTTTTCAAGTGGATTCCAGACTTGTTCTAGAGAAATGTGGGGCTGGGCTTAACATGGCCTGCAACATCACTGAGCCACACTATTGTCTGATGAAGAAAGCAATAAGCCCCTGAATGCAATTCTTCCTTCTAATCAAGGGGTGGGCAAACCCTGACCTGGGGGCCATTTGCAGCCCTTGGGGACCCCCAATTTGGCCCACAGAGAGCCCCCCATCTCCAGTGAGCCCCTGGCCCATTGGAGACTGTTGCAGTTCACGCTGGCCTGTGACTGCCGCTTGCAACTACCAGATGTGAGCCGTGGGCCAAGTTAGAGTTAGGGATTGGGAGAGTTGCCCATCACTACTTATGACATGCTATAATTGAATTGTGTTTGTTTTGTATCTTGTTACTGACAAGGGGAGTACACAAGACCAATCTTAAATACAACCACATCACCTTATGATGACCTTCTTCTCACTTTCTCCTTCCTCTCTCCTCCCAAGCATCCTGGGAAGCATAGTCATCCGAGTCAAAGATTCTTAAGGGACAAATGTAAGAGCATGAACAAAAGACTAACTGCGATTCTTAGAGGAAGATATTATTGATCCTGCTTTGGAGGCAGTCAGATAGACAATGAACCTTCAAGTCTGTGAAACAGATACACAGTAAGATCCAACTAGATGTAGCAATTTAAGTTGCCAGTATGTGGTCCAAAGTTTGTGAATTAGTAATTCTATTATGAAGGGATCCATTATTTCTGTACAATAATACTATATTTATGTGGAGGTTTTTATACGTGCATAATTTATAACAGAGAACTGAATAATATTCAATTATTTACATTTCAATTGTTGAATTATTTAATAAGTCCTTGATACACAGTTGGAAAATAAATCATTCATATGGAATTTTCATTTACAGTCTGCAGTTTCCATTAATTTTTTAATTGGATTAACACTGTATATTACAAAGTGTAACTTTAAACATGCATCTGTGTATGCGTGGTTGGGGGGGGTGTATCTATATCTTTGTCTATATCTATCACTAATGGCCCAATCCTATCCCATGCTGACACGCAGGATGCAGGGCCATCAATGTAGGGGATCAGGCTGGCTGGGAGAGGTAAGTGAAGAAAAATGTTACTTCCTTCTCCAGCCACTGCCCAGTTCCCTATGGGCCTACTCAGGTCTATACCAGCTCTTTTGCCAGCATAGATCTGCACCACTGCCAGGAAATGTCAGGTCTAGGTATGGGATTTGATGACCACCAAAGCCACTGAAATTCTTCCCTGACCCACCTCTGATCCACCCTGATCCCTTTCCCAATCCGCCCCACTGCCGGTAGAATTGTGCCAGCAGCCAGTCTGCACTGCACTGCTGATTGGTACAAGATTTTCCAGAACTTTCACAGCAGCAGTACTCTTCAGACTGGCAGAGAGACTGACATGATGGTGTACTGTGAAGTGTACTGCGTACCTTGGGCTCCACCAGTGTATTGCCTGGATAGGATAGAGCCATAAGGCTGAAATCCTATACATGTTTACCTGGGAGTAAGTGCCATTGAACTCAGTGAGTAGACTTGCATAGGGTTGCACTGTAATTTGTGTGTGTGTGTGTTTTCTTTTGTCAGTGGGAATTAGGGCCAATTTGACTATTAGGCTCTCCTGTGGAGACCATAGAATGTACTTATGGGTGTTGGCACTCTATTCAGCAGTCAGCACTTGGAAACCACATGCCACTTACTCTTATGTGGTTCCATATTTTACTCAGTCAGTTGAAAACCAAGCGATCCCGGAGTCCCTCAGTTCTTCTCGTATAATCCAAGCAGTGCAGTTTTCCTTGCCTTATTGGATAACAGCAAGTTGAAGGAAAAGTACTTCTTCATACAGTGGATAAGTTATGGCAGTGATTCTCACACATTTAGCATCTGGATCCACTTTTTAGAATGAGAATCTGTCAGGACCCACTGGAAGTGATGTCATTACTGGAAGTGACATCATCAAGCAGGAAAATTTTTAACAATCCTAGGCTCCAAGCCTACCCACACTTCCCCAGGAGTAAATCCCATTGACTATTATTGTTAAAAGAATATACATAGTAGCTTGTTCAAAATACAGGTCTATAACATTTCCCCAAATGCAGATACGTACCATGACAGCATCAAGTCTATTGAATATTAAAATGAATATTGAAATGAATATTGAAATGAATAGGGACCCACCTGAAATTGGCTTGTGACCCACCTAGTTTGAGACCTCCACAGTTTGAGAAACACTGATTCACTGCCACCAGATGTTGTGATGGCTACTACTTTAGATGGCTTTAAAAGGTGATCAGACAAGTCAGTGGACAAATCTGTCCATGGTTAATCATGATGGTTACATTCCTACCTAAAGATTCAGAGTCAGTAGGCCTCTGAATAGTGGGGGAGTAATGGTGGGAGAGTGGTCTGCCTTTACCTGCTGCTTGCAGGCTTCTCAGAGTCATCTGGTTTAGACAAGATCTAGATGGATCTATTGTCCAATCCATCAGGAATCTTCTTACATTTTTATACAGTGGTGCCTTGCATAATGAAATTAATCCATTCCGCAAGTCCTTTCGTTATGCAAGTTTTTTGTTTTGCGAAGCGCGTTTTCCCATAGGAATGCATTGAAATTTAATTAATGCGTTCCTATGGGCAAGAAAAGTCAGAACAAAGTCAAATTTGGTTTACAAAGTGTTTATTAAGTGCTCTTTAAAGGCATACATACTGTACTGAGGATTTCAAAAACGGGGGGGATGCTGAGTGAGGAGCTTGATTCCAATACAAGTGGGGGGGGGAGCAGATCTCTATACAGACCAGTGCAAAAACAGGGGAAAGGTGTGGGGGAAAGAAGATCTCTATATAGACATCACAGTAAGACCAGTGCAAAACCCCTTGCATACAGAACCAACAGATGGAAGTTGGGGGGAGGCAGATATCCATACATACCAGTGCAAAAACAGGGGAAAGGTAAGTCAGCCCCAGTAGAGTCAATGGGGCTCACTCCAAGGATGCGTGGATGGGAGAGAAGCCTCCCTGGGCTCACTCCCTAGGCTGGGATGAGAGAGAGGCTGGGATGCTCCAGGCTTGCGGGGGGGGGGGGGAGAGGCTGCGATGCTCCAGGCTTGGGAAGAGAGGGGGCTGTGATGTTCCAGGCTTGTGGGGGGCACAAAAACGGGCAGGAGCAAGAATGTGCAACCCCTGACAGGCACACAGGAGCCTGGCCCTGTGAGTGAGGGGTGGTGAAGAGAGCGTAAGTGTGTGTGTGAGAGGGAGGGAGGGATGCTGACTGACCCGCTGCTGTGCGAGGAAACCCCAAGAACTCATCATCCTTCCTTAGGGTGAATGTGAGCATAAACCAGCATGACGATCCTCCCCCTTCCTTAGGGTGAATGTGAGAATAAACTGTCATGAAGATCCCCCTCTTAAGACAAACAAAAACAAAAACAAAAAAAATTCGTCTTGCGAAGCACGGGTCATAAAAATTCGTTGTGCGAGTTACCAAACTTCGCTAAACGCTTTCGTTATGCAAGTTTTTCGCTGCACGGGGCATTCGTTATGCGACGTACCACTGTAGTTTTAAGCCCCCCCCCCTGTTTCTTTAAAACAGAAAATGGCAGAATAATTATCCTTATCCAGTTATGGAAAATTTTAGTACCAAAACAAAAGAAATGTGAGGAAGCTACCATAATTTTACTAGGTCCATTTTGTGCAATTCTACTAATCTCTTTTGTCTGCAAC
Source organism: Tiliqua scincoides (assembly GCF_035046505.1). Classification (NCBI taxonomy): domain Eukaryota; kingdom Metazoa; phylum Chordata; class Lepidosauria; order Squamata; family Scincidae; genus Tiliqua; species Tiliqua scincoides. The sequence continues at coordinate 48,435,181 of NC_089826.1, forward strand.
TTTGTTAGCCTTTCATTTCCTTTCTTGGCTTCTTTTCACATATTCCTTTCTTATTGGGGCCTAGAGTTGCCCTGAAAACACAAAGAGGATTCTTTGACCCCATCTTTAGTGACAACTGGCTACCATGGGCAAAGCTCCACATTTGTGCCATGGCAGTTGCTGTAAGCTGTATAGGTCACAAGAAAGCTGTCACTGCACTTCTGTTCCCTCTAGGTATGAGCCTGTGCTTTCTCTGACCCATGATCCTAAGGCCCGAGATTCAGAGCTGGCAGCTGATGACACAAATGCCTGTCATTTCTGCAATGGTATGAAAAACAGTCACTAGATACAGTCCAGTTGTGTTTGCTTCCTGAAGGGAACCAGGATCTGGTTAGGAGCAATATGCTGATTCTAAATTATGTGAACATAAGACCAGCCCTGCTGGATCAGGCCATATACCCATCTAGTCCAGCTTCCTGTATCTCACAGTGGCCCACCAAATACCCCAGGGAACACACAAGACAGCAAGAGATCTGCATCCTGGTGCTCTCCCTTGCATCTAGCATTCTGACATAACCCATTTCTAAAATCAGGAGGTTGCACATACACATCATGGCTTGTAACCCCTGATGAATTTTTCCTCCAGAAATTTGTCCAATTCCTTTTTAAAGGCATCTAGGCTCAATGCCATCACCACATCCTGTGGCAAGGAGTTCCACAGACCAACTACACACTGAGTAAAAAAATATTTTCTTTTGTCTGTCCTAGCTCTCCCAACACTCAATTTTAGTGGATATCCCCTGGTTCTGGTGCCAAGTGATCATTTCCCAGAATGGTAGCAGCAAGAAAGCATCAATGAGTCCTGTGGCACCTTAAAGACAAACCAGTTTATTTCAGTTGAGGCTTCCATGGACTATGGTTACTTTATCAGGTGCATGAAATGAAAACCACAGTAGGCAGGTACATAGGTTCAAGAAAGACTTGTAAAACAAACAAGTTCATTGCAACAGACCTGGGTCTGTTGGTCACTTGGTTTAAAAAATAATGAAAAATACATCTACAATAAAGAGTTAAAAAATGACACCCTCTTCCTGAGTCCTGAAAAGAAAAAGCCTATTGTGCAAACTCTCTAAAACCTAAAACCTTCTATTTATGTTTTATTTCTTGGTTCCAAAGGCACAGGACAGTTACCTAAGAAAGGTGGTCATGACTAAGCTTCATTGAAACCAATGAGACAAGTTTGTTGCGACTAACTTAAAGTCCATTCATTTCAATTTCCACTCTGCCTTTCTCCAAAAAGACCCCCAGGTGGCTCTCAGCATCAGTTAAAACAACAACAGAAATGTAAGCACATAAAATTGACAAAATGAGCACTTAAAAGCAGCAGCAATTTTCATCAAGGTTCTCTAATCAAATATTGTGGGCCTTGCAAAATAAATAGGTCTTCAACGTACTTTTGAAAATTGGGATGAAAAAAGGCATGCAAATCTCCTGTGTGATGGCATTGAAAAGCCTGGAGGCCACTGCAAAAAAGGCTTTATTCTGCATGCTTGTCCACTAAACCTCAGTCAGTGATGGCACATGGGCACAGCCTCCCCACCCCATACCAAGATCTCAGTGTCTAAGTGGAAGCATGTATGAGTAGTGATTCTCGACAAAATTAAACAGATGTCCTGCTGTGTAATACCCAGTATGTGTGGCTCTGTATAAAGGGGCGGGCAGCTCAATCCTAACCTGTGGTGAAACAGGCAGGCCAGCTGGCCTGCACTGTATCCAGTGCAGGGTAGGAGTTGGATCCCATGCAGAGTAAGGGGATTTATTTCCCCTTACCCCAAATAATGCCCTAGCAACCTCAATGGGGCTACTGTACCAGCTAAATCACTGGTGCAGATCTAAGCAGCCCAGTGCAACGTCGAGCTGCTTGGGAGAGGGGTTAGGATCCAGCCTAAGTATTAGAGACTTGTCCCATTCCCTCCCGGGCCCAATTTGCCCACTGGTCTGCCCTTCCCCCATGTCCACCCTGAAACGCCCCCATTCTGTCCTCCCACCACCCTCCCCAACCCCCTGTGCAGCCTACCTAGGTCGGTGTGAACTTACCTTTCACTGGCTGGGATCTGGCACGAAAAGGCAGGCGCATGTCTTTGCACGAGCCTCCCAACTCCCAAGCATCACAGATGTGCCATATGACACTCTGAGACACTCCCGGGCCGGCGTAAGGGACTTGCACCAGCCCAAGTACTCCTCAGGATTGCGCTCTTAGTTTATTATAGCTGATTTCATAAAATTCCTATTGAAACTGCATTTTAAGTGGAAGAAAAAAATATTCCAAAAACAAGACAACATTTTTGACATTATTTGAATCAATGAGAAAACACAAGTGTAAATTACTCATGTCTTTTCTTTCCCCCGCTGTTTCAAATGCTGATGCACATCAAATCCCTTGACAAATTACAACCCAGTATTTTCAAACAGTGGTCTTCACAGCTTGTCAAGAGCTGAGATCCGACTCAACCCCAACCTCCTGCGTGGGTCCTACTTTTGAGCACTAAAAGTGATCGGTTGGGCATGTGTGAGCAGCTACGATTTCTCTGCTTTTCCTTTTCAGTGGCAGCCAATCAGCTTACATGGCTATGGCCTCATTCTGCCCTTCTTTCCTTACAGGCCAATGGGAAGGAGAAAAGCCGCAGAAAGTAGCATGGCAATAGCGTGTACTCTATTTTGAAAGGGTGGGGGAGAGAAAGAGGAGGGCAGGACAAGCAAATAGAGTAAGAGGGACCCACTAAAAATTGGAGGGCTTGTAAAATTTTGTAAAGCCAAAGTAATGGGAGGTTCCTCATTTAGAATCCATATCGTAGCTACTTTTCAAACTGTACAGGCTTGAGCCTTAAAAGAAAATGATGGAAGCAGCCCAGCTACGATCCTCCTGAGGTCCAGTTACAACCCACCTGTTTAATACCTCTTCTTTAAAGCCCGTGTTACTTTTTCATCACTATTTCCATGACTCTAGACCAGTGTTTCTCAAACTGGTGGGGTCACAACCCACCAGTTCGTGTAATGCTTCCCCCGTCCCTTTCAGGGGTGGAGGAAGAGGAGAAGCAGGGAAGCGATTCCATGGATCATGTCCCTAAGGGGTTGAAGGGGGGCTGCAGGAGGTGCAGGGAGCCCAGCACAGCCCTCCACAGGGCTCCCTGAGGCTTGGAATCTTGAAATGGAGTAATTGCAATGCACCTTAGTGCTTTGTGATCACTCCGCTTCAAGGTTCCACGCCTTGGAGAGCCCTGCAGAGGGCTGCACTCAGCTCCCCGCACCTCTTGCAGCCTCCTCACTGTGTCCAAGTAAGTGAAAGCACCCCCCTTACCCCCCCTTAGGGACACAATTCTGGAGATCGCTTCCCTACCCTTGCCCCTCCTCAAAGACTTATTGAGGGAGTAAAGCTCCCTCCCCACTGCTCTAGACTTTTTCCTGAGCTTAACTAAAGAGCTGTTGCAAAAACAAACTTCTGCTCTGAGGCAAAGATCATGAGGCGTATCACCACATGGTCTTCTTTTTCTCCCCCTGAAATTATAAACCGATAACAAAAGGCTGTATAACATCATATTCGATTAATTTTAATTGTGTAAGCGTGGCTCTTTCTATGCCTATAATTATGATTTCTTGGAACATTTTAATTAGTATAATTTAATACATACATTGATGTTGCATCGAGAGATCATGCGGAAGCCTAATTCACTGGTGAGCTGTCAAACACCCCCCCGTTTCAAAGCAATGCAAACTAATTCTGGTTCATTAAGATGTATTTTCTTGAAGCGCTATAAAGAACGTTCCTCCAATTCATGGAACGGATTGATTACATGCGTACAGTTTATGCTGAACTGTTTCATCTTCCAGACGGTATCATCTACAAATTAAAAATTGCAAAACTTCTTTTTTCCTTGAAAATGAAGTTACTGAAGACTGCGGATTGCTTGGTAGTAGTTGATGAGAAACTTATTGTACAGTTGTCCAAAAGAACTGAACCTCAGACAAGCCTTCCTACATGGCAAAAATTATTTCATTTTTCTCTCTACCAATTTAACCACTACAGGAAGTTGGTAAGAGAGCTGAGGATTTTCTATTAAAGATCCCTAGCTCCCTCACAGAATATGGTTTCCTAGGTTCTCTGGGGTAAGGGAATTATTGTTAAACCCATTTAAGGCTGCAGTAGTATAGATAAGCTGCAAGAAGACAAAATCAATGTGCTGTTTTTTGATTGAGAGGCTTTTTTAGTCTGACAGTTAAGGAAGCAACCTTTTAGCTGGTCACTTGTATACATCATCATATACTCTCATCAACAACATGATGAGTTAGAAACGTGTATACTGAGCACTGTATTTAGCCAGGAATTTTCTTTCTTTAAAAAAATACATACTTCTCATACAGAATACAAGGCCTATAATTTTAACCAGAAAAAAAAGAATCCTTGAGATAAGCTGATATTGGAAGCACCCAGTGTTGATCAGTCATAGAAGGGGGTGTATCTTCCATCAAACACCAGAAGTCCCATCCCCTGAAAGTTTAATTGCCTCTTTTTCACTGGTCATCCCACCCCATCTTCAGACCAGAAATGCCTGGTCGATGTTATTTCTGCCATTGTATGTTACCAGATGTTATCATGATTCTAAAACCCAAAAGGAATGTGGGGGAACAGAGTAGAGACCAGGGTAGGAAGGGTTCAGTTCATAATTGGCTTTTTCAGCTGGTATTCAGCTGCTACATGATTATTGGTATCCAGTTAGGAAAGCTAATTGGGCAGTGGACAGGCTAAAGTAGCTACAGCTGCAGAAGTCAACCCAAAGGAAATGTCATGTCTGCTGTTGGTGCCTGCTCTCCACTATCTCCTTGTAAGTTTTCTAGTTGAGCTCTAGCTGGCTTATGGGGTATCGTGGTATTGCAGCATTCCAACAGACCCTGACTTATTGGACAGCAATGGAGAGAAACAGGATCACCTGACCCTTGCTGCTTCAGGGGTAGGAAAGGCATGGCTGTGGGCCCCCAGCATGTTATCAAGTTGTGGAGTAAACTCTAAGCAGATGGGTCCTGGCTACATGTTTTTCCTTTTGGTAGTGACCCAGAAAGCTGAGAATTCAGGGAAGGGGCGGGGGCTGGAATATTCCTGAGACAGATAGAATCTCATTGGGCTCCTATGGCTACAGCCCTGACTGGAAAGAACCCTACTAGTGGAGGCCAGTTAGTATCAGGTAGTAAGATACTGTCCAAAGGGAAACAAAGATGCTCTTCACCCAATGTCTTTGGCAGATGTCAGGTTTTAACCCTATCTCCAGAGTCTTCTGGTTATAACTGTTGACTTTGGGTGCAATCCTAACCTGAGCTGGAACATGCAAGCCAGGAGGAAGAGGAGGATCCAGCACAGGATTGTGACCAGAAGCGGCTCAGCCAGAGGTAAAGGGAAACGTTTCCTCTTACCTCTGGGTAAGCGCTGCTGGCCGCAATGGGTCTCCTTGAACTTGCCTGGACAACATGGACATCTACACTGAGGCATCTGCTGTAGCAAAGACCCAAACATCCACCAACTTAAGGTGTGATGACTCTCTCCAGATTGCAGGTCATATCTGTCTTACCAAGGCAGAAGCAGGTCTAAAATAGCCACTAGAATGTATGCAACTGTTTGAAACAAGGTATCAGCAGAAATAGCAGAAAATACAGAAGAGAAGAAATGCTTCGTTCTTAAATATGTCATCATTCTGGCTTTCTGTGAGGTACTTCTGAAGTAATTACAGTCCATTATATCCAGCTGAGATAAAGACTGATAAGAGCTACCTATTTCAGCATTAAACGGCCAGATGAGTGATATTCAAGGCTTTCTTTAAGAACATAAGAACAGCCCCACTGGATCAGGCCATAGGCCCATCTTGACCAGCTTCCTGTATCTCACAGCGGCCCACCAAATGTCCCAGGGAGCACCCCAGATAACAAGAGACCTGCATCCTGGTGCCCTCCCTTGCATTGGCATTCTGACATAACCCATTTCTAAAATCAGGAAGATGCACATACACATCATAGCTTGTAACCCATAATGGATTTTTCCTCCAGAAACTTGTCCAATCCCCTTTTAAAGGCATCCAGGCCAGATGCCGTCACCACATCCTGCTGCAAGGAGTTCCACAGGCCAACCACACACTGAGCAAAGAAATATTTTCTTTTGTCTGTCCTAACCCTCTGTCCAACACTCAATTTTAGTGGATGTTCCCTGGTTCTGGTGTTATGTGAGAGTGTAAAGAGCATCTCTCTATCCACTCTGTCCATGCCCTGCCTAATTTTATATGTCTCAATCATGTCCCCCTCAGGTGTCTCTTTTCTAGGCTGAAGAGGCCCAAACGCCGTAGCCTTTCCTCGTAAGGAAGGTGCCCCAGCCCAGCAATCATCTTAGTTCCCCTCTTTTCCACCTTTTCCATTTCCACTATGTCCTTTTTGAGATGTGGCGACCAGAACTGGACACAATACTCCAGGTGTGGCCTTACCATAGATTTGTACAACGGCATTATAATATTAGCCGTTTTGTTCTCAATACCTTTTCTAATGATCCCAAGCATAGAATTGGCCTTCTTTACTGCTGCCACACATTGGGTCGACACTTGTCCACCACCACCCCAAGATCTCTTTCCTTATCTGTCACAGACAGCTCAGAACCCATTAGCCTATATGTGAAGTTTTGATTTTTTGCCCCAGTGTGCATGACTTTACACTTACTTACATTGAAACTCATCTGCCATTTTTGTGCCTATTCTGCCAGTTTGGAGAGATCCTTCTGGAGCTCCTCACAATCATGTCTGGTCTTCACCACTCGGTAAAGTTTGGTGTTGTCTGCAAACTTAGCCACCTCACTGCTCACCCCTGTCTCCAGGTCACTTATGAACAGGTTGAAAAGCACTGGTCCCAGGGCAGATCCTGGGATCCTTTTGGGCAGGGGCTGCAGTTTTGCTAAATAGATGCTGAAGAATTTGGAGGCTTTTATGTCTCTTGGTAAATCCTAAAGCTGTGTTGCAGCAGAAAGAGTATTTTAAGACACATGCAGGATGAATCTGAAAAAAGACCTAATTCAGCATGGTCCTAGTTAAAAAGGTGGCAAGTTAAGTGGAAAGGAAATTACTCTGAACAGATTTTTGGTTATCAGAAATTGATATTCCAAGAATGGTCTACTAAACATGTGTCTTTGCCTTACACGCATTAATAAAGGCTGGCATCATATGTTTTTACATATTTCTATCAGTAAATTCACACCAATTTCGAAGTGCTGTGCCATGCTTGCTCTTAATGCACTTTCCAAGGGTTCTTACCTGCCCAGAATAGAGCTCCTGAGAGCCAGTTCTGTGCTTCTCTAGAGTTTTGTGCATGGCTTGTCTACCACCGTGTCTCCCATTACTGAAGACAATAAGGCATGAAATTGAACCTAGGAAATCCTTGGCTGATTCCAATGAAATTAGCTGGGGAGGGGTACGAGGGGGAGAGAGACTGATGAATATTAGTGGTGATGTACTGCAAAATCTTGACGATTTGGGAAGAATGATGAGTTGAACATCAGATTTCCCTCCACGCTTACACATTCATACCTCTTCTACAAAATCCTTATGGATACTCAGTTGTGGACCTGGCCCCTGTGTTGCCCCGGCAAGATGCTGGCCCCTTCCAGGAGACTTTCCCAGTTGTACAAAGCCCCGCACAACATTCCCAGGCACTCTGAAAGCCTTCTGAGGGCTCCGAAGTGCCTTTAAACAGTACTTCCGGTTTTCCAATGTAAACTGGAAGTACTGTTTAAGGGCGACCTGGAGACCTCAGAAGGTTTTTGGAGCACCCAGAATACAGCATGGGGCTCCACTGGCCCGCTGAACGGCTCCAGAGGGCAGGGCGGTAGGTGGCAGCAGTGGCATGGCAGGCATGGCAGTGCTGCCCCCACAGGGCTCACAGATATGGCACCTGGGGCTTTTGTCCCTTGATGTCTCCCAGGACCACTACTGTAGATACTGAATCTGGAACTGTCCAAAATACCAAGGGATGATGTCACCCTGTGCCACCCAATCAGTCAGGCCACACCTGCACAGTATACACAGCTCCGCTGGTGACACTGAAAGGTCAAGAAAATAAAAAATCCCACACCAACAGCCAATCAGATGAGAAGCAAGAAATTGCTACCTGGCTCCAGCTGGCCTCATACAATCCCAATGGGTGGATGGGAGGAGGATTATCAATAGGACTAAAGTACACCAAGCCAAGGGGGACAAGGCAGGCAGTGTGCTGACCAGAACCCATTTCCTTCCACATTAATACCCAATAGGGTGCTGTAATTCTCCATTCGGCTTCATGTGAGGGAGGGATGCCCCCACCTTAATAATGGCATTGGAGGGGCAGTTTTAATATTTTCCCTATCCCAGAGCTTTTTATATGTTATTTATTATATTATATTTATACTACTGTATTAATCCATCATCTATTCTAACAGGTTATTCATCAGCATTCTGTGCATTACCTTCCTTTCCCTTTGCTCTGTCGTTGAGAAAGACTGTGGCTTTCAATTTTGAGCTATCAATATTCTAGCTGAAGCCAGCATATTAATGATTCGTTTACAATTTTCCCCTGGCAAATCTTTAATTTTTCCCAAGGTGATTACTCTTGATTGCATACTAATTTATTTACTCTTCACTCTTTTCAAACCATCCTATGAGGGGTTCATGGGTAAGTGAAGAAATCAACCCTAAGAGCCCTCGGTTCAAGCCCCACCCTCAAACCATGGCACCACATTGTAGCCACTGGGGCAGACGCTATTGTGCCCTGTCGTAAATACAGCAAGTCTTCACTTAAAGTTGTCAATAGGTTCTTAGAAACTGCAGCATTAGGTGAAATGACTTATAATGAAACCAATTATACAATTGGGGGGCTCAATAACACTCTCTCAAGAGATAGCCTTGCTGAACACTTTCCAATCACACCACAAAGCATTAGAATTCCTTGAGCACTGGTGTTCTGGCTGGGGGGGGGCAAAGCACTAAGTTTCTTCACATGCCTGGCAGTGGATGAAAAGCGGCATGTAAAAGCTTTTGTAGCTGTGACTGGCTCTAAAGGTGAGGAGAGGGGCCGCTTTACACCTGTGGCCAGATGCCTGAGGAAACTGACAGCCCAATCCTATCCACACTTCCCTGGGAGTAAGCCCCTTTAACTCTAATGGGACTTACTTCTGAGTAGGCATGCATAGTATTGGGCTGTTAAGTGTTTTGTCCAGGAATGCCAGTGGCTTTGAGCTACTCACAAGGTGTTCTGGGATGCAATGAGTCCAAGGAAGTGGGTGAAGACCTGGCACAACCTGGAAGAAGCTTCTGGTAGCCCTACAATGGGCAGCCGCGGGATACGAGGAGGACAGAATATTGAGAGCCCCTGACCAACTTTAAGACCAAAGAATGGATGAAACCACTTTAAGTGAGGACTTGCTGTACTTAGTTTCTGGTGCAGCGAATTTGGGGACTAAGGGCTGAGTCCTAACCCACTTTCCAGCACTGGCATAGCTGTGCCAGTGTGCCGCTGTGCCAGCTGTGCCAGTGCTGCATCCTGCAGTTGGGGGGGCAGTTACAGAGGCCTCCTCAAGGTATGGCAATGTTTGTTCCCTTACCTCGGAGTTGCATTGCCCTTAGTGCAGGAAAATGGGTTAGGATTGCGCCCTAAAATCTATAAAACTTGGGAAAAGATTAAATAAGCGGCTAACGTGGCTTGAGATGACACAAGAGAGCCTGTGTGTGTTTGGTGAGGAAAGCCCTTCTGCTGCTTTTGTGCCACCTCTTTATTCCTGTCAGGTGATGAGCTGGGATGAGCAGCTTAGGGAGTTTAGGTTATAGGCATAATAAATGTCCAAAACAACATTTCCAGAGCACATGCAAATGATAAATGTAAGAGCGCAATCCTTGAATAATAATTTATAATCCCGACACCTATCACCACATGAAGGCAACTGCAGTGACGGCAGCTTGTTACGTGCAGGAACCGAGCTGATCTTGACAGCTCTCCGCTCAGGTTTGCAGGGAAAGAAATGTTATCTTGATTTTTCATGGTATATGTTTGTAATGATGCCCCTGTGGGCAAGCTGTCAGGTAATACATGTGTCATTTCCCTATATTCCCTTTTTCCAAAGGAAGATGAAAACTGCTAGGAGCACATTGGTGTCGGGCTGCTTGCTGAAAAAACACAAATCTGCGGCATCTCTTAATGGCTGCATCCATAATGCCTTCCTAACAGCTCCATTTCCTACTGAATCAGGCTACTATTGCCGCGTGAGAAGCCTGCCGACGTTGCCCTGTCAGAGCTGTGTGGTGACTCTACCAGTCATCCTGCAGATTGCTCGCTTGCTGAGTGTTGTGACAGGACTTTTCCCACTGAAATGCTCGTAGGTTGCTTGGAGAAGGCAGAAAAAGAAATTGATCCTACAACTCTGGGAGAAACAGAATCAACCTCTTCAAGTATAATATAATATAACATAGAGCAAACCAAACATTTTAGCACTGGAACCCACTTTTTAAAATGACACTGTTGGGCAATTCACTTGCACAGCAATGTTATTCTTTTTAGTGCTTCAGATCTTTGTGACCCCTTTCCAAACTTGTGACCCCCATTTTGAGAACCCTTGAATTAGTTGGCTGTAACTCAGTATATTATGAAAACTGCAGTGGAGACACTTTATGGGATAACCCTGCTAACTGGGTAAGAGGCACTTTTTAAGTGGGTGCTCTTCTTTTATTTAGCAGGGGGAGAGTAAGGGCCCAATCCTATCCAACTTTCCAGTGCCGATGCAGCTGCAATGCAGTCTTGAGGAAAGGGAACAGACATTCCTTAACTTGGAGGAAGTCTCCATGATTGAACCCCCACCACAGGATGCAGTGCATGACCCATTGGCAGGGCTGCACCGGTGCTGAAAAATTGGATATTGGCCCTTACTGGCCTTCCTCACCCCAGCACTGTCTTTTCTAGTGGCTGCCTGCTGGTGTTGCATCTTTTTAGATTGTGAGCCCTTTTGGGACAGGGAGCCATTTGGTGTTTGTTTGATTTTCTCTGTAAACCGCTTTGTGAACTTTCCGTTGAAAAGCGGTATATAAATACTGTTAATAATAATAATTAATAATAATATTGAAGGAAAAGCCGATAGCTCTCTCAACACTAGCCTGGTGCAGCTAGGCTGGAGTGAGCTCCTTTATTGGTTCTCCAATGGTGAGGGTGAGACTGAGCTTGGCTGAGCGCATTTTCCCCTGACTGAGCTCAATCTGGGAACAGTGGCTACCATCCCTTCCGCCCTTTGCACAGTCTGAGATTAACTGGTTGTGTTTCTTGGGCCAGGTAGGAATTTTTTGCTGTCATCCGGATTGGCCATGGTTGATAGTTTTTTCACCTACCCCAGACTCGCGTTTGGTTTGGGACAGTGTCACCATGTTATAATTAGTTGTGGTACCCAGTCACTTGGCGTGAAGCATTCAGGGTCCAGGTATGTAGGTTCATCTTGGTGTCCATCCAAGGCAGCAAGGTCCAGAGGTTAGCCAGTACTGATCACATGGTGCCTGATCAAAGAGACAGGCTGGCTAGCCCCCTGGCTGGTCCCGCAAGGCTTGACAAGATTCATCCTGTGAGCTGAGCCATCAGCTGCCTTGGCCCTTTGGGGGCAATGTTGACAGGCCATCTCAGTGTGTGTTGGGTGGTTTGCCCTTAAGAAATTCAGGGGGAGGTAAATGATCGTTTTCCCCCTTCCCCCTGCTGCAGTTTAAAATCAATAAAGTGGTCCAGTTAACTCCCAAAGCTCCAGTCTGGCATAGGTAAAGGAAGGGCAGCTTCCAGTTTGAAAAACAAAATCTCCCATTTATAGTGTTTCGTCTTTCATTCCTTACTCCAATAACAGATTGAAATTCAAATATCATCCAAAAATAAACAAATGTTCCTTTAACTGGTTATTACATTAATTAAAAATATTGGAATGGCCTCATTGACTAATCTGTTCCACTTTTGTTGATTAATCTAATTTATTAAAACTTGCAGGTCTAGTTTTAAGTTGGAAATATTTTCTTTTTTCTGCTTTTGTTCTTATGCATTGCCCAGTGTTTTTGTCTTGGGTGGCATTAATTTGAGGAGATAATAAGTTGATAGTGCGGCTAATTGCATTCTACCATCTGCTTTATGCCTGATACCAGTTATGGGCTAATTGCTCACCTGTTTGCTGGTTTTTATCTGGTTACTGGTGCGTTTTCCCATACATGACATTTGATTGGTGGCTTTTAAGTTGTATCCTTTCCCCTTCTCTACACATTCCTTAGATGCGCTCTCTCTCTCTCTCTCTCTCTCTTCTTGCTTTGCTATGTGATAATTGCTCCTGGGATACAGTAATCAGCTTGTTAGATTGTCAGCTTGTCACACAGCATGCTAATTTCACTTAGACTTTAATTATTTCACGCCCTCTGGCAATTCTATTTTAGCCACCTTTGTCCTTAACAATTCAAGCTGTGTTTCTATTTAAACAATAATTCAATGCAATGTTGGTGTGGTCTTTTTCTAGAGAGGGCAATTAATGGGTTGAGGTGGGGGCTTTGATCAAGAAAATGCAATGCCTAGGACTTAATTGTGCTTTATTTCCCCCCAGGTGACACACTCCAAATTCCAAGAATTCCTATACTCTTTATTTTCAAACTTTTATTACTATTATTATGCCATCAACGTACACAACACATTATATATACTGAAAAGTCATTCTTCAAGGGCTTTACAGCCTAGACCAGTGGTTTCCAATCTAAAGGAGCACTGAAGCAAATATTGGAATTGTGGACTATATTGAACCCCTCCATCCCCCTGTACACCAAAAAATGCAATTAAATTTGTAATAATTCAAGAAGATTTATTATCTTCTTGAGATTAATTATCAATAAAGATTAGTGGGTTGCTGTTTTAGTTGCTGGCTGCGGCTGCAGGCAGTCTATTCTCCACCCTCTGGTGGTCAGTTGGGGAGCGGTTCCTTGGAAAAATGCTGGAAGTGATCAAAAGCTTCTTTTTTGAGACCTTCAGGACCACTTCTCAGGGTCTCACGGACCACCAATGGTCCATGGACCATGGATTGGGAACCAGTGGTCTAGACAGTGAAACAAGGAAGACAACAGAGGAGGAATACACAGGAGAAGGATATGCAATTATTTCAGTGTGTGCACAAAGGAACAATATTTTGAGCAAAACAGCAAAAAATAAGTAAAATCAACCAGTTTTAGGAGCAGAGGTTAGGTGTATCCAATTCCATATGTTTTCACTGAAGGGTGGCGTGTACCAAATCCAAATAACTCTTCTATTTAGTTTTAGGAGCAGAGGTTAGGTGTATCCAATTCCATATGTTTTCACTGAAGGGTGGCGTGTACCAAATCCAAATAACTCTTCTATTTAGTTTTAGGAGCAGAGGTTAGGTGTATCCAATTCCATATGTTTTCACTGAAGGGTGGCATGTACCAAATCCAAATAACTCTTCTATTTAGATTCTGCAGCTACTTAATGACTTGGTAATGTGCCACTTTGACATAAAATACCCTTAACTTCACTTCAGAAACATCTATGGATTGTTGGAAGCAGTTGTCACTGTATGCATTCCACCCCATTCACACCCAATCCTGGTCTTAGCCTGGGGAACCATGCACCCGCAGATCCCCTCCTACGATGGTAATGAATGCCATAAAGCAGTCGCAAAAAGCGCTCAGATAGTGTGGAATTTAGTGCGCTACCGGGAGCTTTGGCAGAAAGGCCTGCAGCTTCCCGCCTGAGTTGTCATGTCTCCCACCACTTGCCAGAGCAGGTCAGATGACAGGAAGGCAGGAGGGGGTGGCAGGAGGGCAGAGTGGAGATGGGGGAGCATGAAAAGGGGCAGGGAGAAGACAGGAAGGGTGTGGGAATGGGCAGTTCAGGTCCCGGGAGGGCAGGATCAGTGGCCCCAGTGCCTCCGATACCCTAACCTCCTTTCTGGGCCCAATTCTATGACACAGATCAATGCGGACCTGCATCAGTAAAATAGCTGTCGTAGGCCCAAGTAGACCCACTGCCCTACAGAAGCTTACCTAGAAGAGACCTCCTGCTCTACCCACTACCACCAGATGCAGCAGTTGCCATTTTGGTGCATCTACTTCAACACATGGCAGAGGGGATGGAACTGGGCTCTCAGGCTGCAATCCTAACCCCACTTTCCTGAGAGTAAGCTCCATTGAACAAAATAGGACTTACTTCTGAGTAGTCCTGGTTAGGATTGTGTCCTCAGTCACTGAACGTAGAATGGGAAGGAATAATGTCTTGCCGTGGTCTTATGTGAGTCAAAGTTTCCTATGTAAGAAAGGCATTGTGGGATGGAATCACAGGAGACTCATTTTTTTTTGGCAACTATGGAGAGGTTCACAACTCAGTGATGAAAGTTATGCTTTACATGCACATGACTGAGGGTTATTAGCATCTTTAATTAAAGAGGAAGTCATGGACTACTCAAAGCAGTACATGAGCTTCACTTGCACAGCCACTTGGACATAAGAATAAACAACAGTCAACTTCATGGTACAGTGAACTGACTCAGGATAAAGTACATTCATAACTTTTGTAATGGCGATAATTGGATATCAATTCTCCTTCTTTGTCACATCTACATTGTACTTTCCAGCATGATTAATACTAACTCAGGAGCTTTGTCTTTGACTGAAAATTTCCTCTGTCTTCCAGACAGCAACTAATATGCAGTTTAACACCACCCCTAGTTACAGAGTGTGAGTTGATTCATTTTATTAATTTTAGCATGGGACCCATCTGTGAAAAAGGCTATCTTATTGTGCGGTATCCCTGAGATATTAGATTTCAACGTGTATCACTTACATGATCGGTTGCTATGAATCCTTGCTACGTATGCTTATTTCAAATTGCTTGAGAATCCAAACAAGCTATTTAAATAGACTGTGATATTTTTGATGCACACTCTTTCCTTTACTAAGATGTAGTGGTGTTTGTTTTTTTTTTTTTTTAAATTACACTATGCCACAAATCGCACACACACACACAGTGTTTTCACTAGGTCCTAGCCAGGGATGTGCACCATCTGAATCCACCAGTCTGCCACTTCTGCTCAGGTGCACTCTGCACACCCTTTTATGGACAGCAGGTGGCAATAAGCAGGAAATGCTTCTTTCTCCCGTCCCTTTACCTATGAAGATCACTGTATACAGCATGGTCCCTTAGAAATCCAAATAATCTTTCCCTGCCTACTTGGTGCTTCATAAGCACCAAGCAATGGGAAGATGTGATTTGGAGCCCTGGCAGCTTCCTCCCCACTACTTTTTTCTCCAGCATTTGAGGAAGAAGGAGGCTGTCGCTGCTGTGATCCTCTTCCTACTTATTCCCAGCAATTTGGAAGAAGATTAGCATTTCCAGTGGATCTGACAGACAGACAGACTGTTCGGGGAGAAATCATGGTACAGGATTATTTTTATATTTAGCAAAGGGGGTGATTCATTTCAGCATTTCATAGGCAGAGAGTCAATCAAGCTAAATTGGTATTACCAAACAGGAAATACTGGTGCAGTGTCATTTAAATAGGTGAATCTCTTTTAGCAATGCATTTTAATTTCATTGTTACAAACAAAGAGTTCACTTTGTTTAAACCTTTCACTTCTTGTCAGCTCTAATACCACTCATTTGATTTTTAAACACTCAGGCAACCCAGTCACTGAACGTAGGGTGGGGAGATTCACAACTCAATCCTATAGACCAGCGTTTCTCAAACTTTGAGGGAGCTTTACTCCCTCAGTAAATGTTTGTGGGGGGAGGGGCTAGGGCAGTGACGCGATCCCCAGGATTGCATTGCTAAGGGGGGGGTGAGGGGGTGCTTTGCACTTACTTGTAAGTAGGTAGGGCTGCTGGAGGCTGCAGAAGGTGTGGGGAGCCCTGTGCAGCCCCCCGCAGGGTTCCCCAAGGCTTGGAATGTTCAGTGAAAGTGGGTGCAAAGCACCTCCTGCAAAATGGAAGTGCTTTGCACCCACTTTTACTGAAGATTCCAAGCCTTGGGGAGCACTCCAGAAGACTGCGCAGGGCTCCCTGCACCTCCTGCAGCCTCCAACAGCCCTACTTACTGGTAAGAGCAAAGCACCCCCCTTGCCCTCCTTAGCAACGTGATCCTTGGGATGCATCACTGCCTTTCCCCTCCCCTTGCCCTTTAAAGGGATGGCGGAAGCGTTACATGAACTGGTGGGTCGTGACCCACCAGTCTGAGAACCACTGCTATAGATGTTTACTCAGAAGTCAATTCCATTGAACTCAATGGGACCTATTCTTAAGTAAGCGTGCAGGTTGTAAGATGGTAGCCTAAGATGACCAGTACTATTTTATAATATAATATTTTTTTTAATTATAAGATTTAAAAAATGATTTTGGATAAGAAGGAGGGGTGGATGTTTATCCTCATGATATGGAGTATATATAAATAGAAACCTTGATGAGGAAAAAAAACACATTGAGATATGCAACATCTGCCTTCCAGTCTCTTTGGGAATTCCTCTATTTATTCTCCTGTAACCTAGCCAGCTCCACAACCCTGTGATGTGGAACTCAGTGGGACTTATGTTGTCCTGCAGTGTTCTCTGAATACTGCCTCATTAAAAATATGCTAATTTAACAAGCACCTGTGGATTAAAAAAAACACACACACCCGTGTTGGATTTCTTGTAGCTATCAGAAGAAATTGTACTAAAAGTCAAAAGTACACCAAAGGAACTCTCTTAGATGTTATCAATGTGTAGAGTGATAGGGAATCTCATCCTTTCCTTGTTTCCTATCCTTCTAAATAGAAAACCACTTAATTACCTCTACATGTAAACATCATGTCAAGTGCGTGTGGTAGTTTTTGCATGCCGTAATGATGAAATCTTACAGTACTGTAATTCGACTGTGTTGAAAGTTCATAATGAACATTTTGTTTCATCCCCTATCACAGCAATGCACCAGACTCAAAATTTATTAAAAAATAAATTGGTGCTTTTCAGTCTCAGCCACAACCAATCAAGATTGCCTTCCTCTATTAAAATTTGTTCAGCTGTTAAAATTTGATCAAGCTGATTAAAGCTGGCAGATGTAAGAGAAATAGCTTGTAAATATAGCAGTGATTTTAAACCAGTGTGCCACAGCACATTGGTGTGCTGCAGTCTGCGGGTTTGCTGTGGGAGTCTGAAGGAGAATCGTTTGTTAGTAGGGACGTTGGGGCATGTGAGCCTTCCTCCCACCAGCAGTATAATAATAATAATAATAATAATAATAACTTTATTTTTACCCCACCTTTCTCCCCGAAGGGACTCAAGGCGGCTTACAACATATTAAAAACATAATTTAAAAACAAATAAAAACATATTAACACATCATAAAAAACAGCAGTCAGAATAAAAACTAGGTGAAAAGAGCATAGAGCAGCAGCAAGTCATAAAAGAATCAGGCCTGTAAAAATATTAAAAGATGTTAAAAAGATGTTAAAAGGCCGAGAACTCAGAACGCTTGTTTAAACAGAAGGGTCTTCAGGCCTCGCCGAAAGGTCTCAAGAGAGGGAGCCATTCTTAAGTCAAGGGGAAGGGAGTTCCATAGCGTTGGTGCCACTACTGAGAAGGCCCTATTTCTTGCAGCCGCCCCACGTACCTCCCTAGGCGGCGGCACTTTTAAAAAGGCCTTCTCTGATGACCTAAGAGGACGAGCCGGATTGTACGGGAGTAGGCAATCTCTAAGATACCCTGGTCCAGAGCAGTATAGTGTACCTTGTCAACTGATAAAAAACTGATGGTGTACTTTGACAGTTTTAGTGCCTTATCAGTGTGCCATGAGATGAAAAGGCTTGAAAATTGCTGAAATACTGAAAATTGCTGACTAGAATGGGTGTATTGGGGGGGGGGGAACCACTCAGAAGACAGCAGCAGCTGGGGAGATAGCTACTAGGGATAATCATGAGCCGCCATTGTGGGGAATTCTGAGCCTTACCTCTAGGAGACAGTGCAGAAGGCCAGGGTGCTTCACTCTGCACCATGAAAGGGTACAGTTGCTGACTGGAAGCAGATACTCCTGGCATGGGCAACGATTGATAGTAGCAAGGAAGCTGTGCACTCAGCTACACATGAAGCTTTCTTCCATTGACCACTGGTCCATTTATCTCAGTACTGTCAACATAGACTGGTTGCAGCTCTCTCAGGTTTCTGATGGGAATCTTTCTCAGTTCTACCTTGAGATGCCATTGGACAGAGCCTGGGGCTGTGCTAAGCATCTGAGTGACAAACCCTGTTATCAGAGAAGGTCAGCTGGATGGAGGATGAAGAGACCTGTCAACATGCTGATGTTGAGAGCCAGCCAGGTTGACCAGATACAGGGGAGGACAGAGTGCCTATACCTTTAAGAAGAGAAGAGGGAATTTTGGCAAGTGCAGCTCAACATGGAAGGGCTTAAAAAGCTGCACCTGCTAGCTTCTCTATGATGGTCAAAGGTATAGGCACTCTGCCCTGCATTGTATCCGGTCACCGTGGACCCAGCATGGGTTTGCGCCTTTGAATGTAGTGGAGAGAGCATAGCTCAGTGGTGGGACACTTTCTCTGAA
Source organism: Tiliqua scincoides (assembly GCF_035046505.1). NCBI lineage: Eukaryota > Metazoa > Chordata > Lepidosauria > Squamata > Scincidae > Tiliqua > Tiliqua scincoides. The sequence continues at coordinate 48,453,800 of NC_089826.1, forward strand.
TGCAGAATGTTGAGAGTTAAATGATCTCAGCTGGCAGGACTGCAAAAGAACTCTGCTTGAAAGCTGCTGCTAGAATGCTGAAGATTGAACTAGGTGAGACAAAGGATCTGATGCAGTATAAAGCTGCAATTCTATACACACTTTCCTGGGAGTAAGCCCCACTGAATACAATGGGGCTTAATTCCAAGTAGATATGCATAGGATTGGGCTGTTAGGCAGTTTCATATACTGGCAACAGTACATTTTGGAGGGAAGGTGTCCAAACTTGCTCCCTCTCATCAACAATATCTTTCAGAGTGATGAGGCATTCCCTGCCCTCCAACACTGTCACCTGGCACTTACTGATACAACCAGAAATTCCTCCTGATTACCCAACAGCAGCAGCCAGTGCATTCACCTAGTGAACCACCTGGTCTGTCACTGTTGCTGGAAGCCATGGACGCTGTCTTGTCACAGCTCCTCCCCACTGGGCCTTGTGCCCACTTAAGGCTGATTAGTTTTCCTGGGTTGACTCAGCAGTACAGCACGCAAAAGTCAGAGTCCAAAGTCAGCAAGCCACGACACAGTCCAGGGTCAGTTTGTCAGTCAGTCAGTCCAATCAGTCAAAGGTGCCAAGTCAGAATCCAAAGTCAGCAAGCCAAGTCAGTCAATCCAAGGTCAGTCAGTCAGTCCAATCAGTCAAAGGTGCCAAGTCAGAATCCAAAGTCAGCAAGCCAAGTCGGTCGGTCTCTCCTCTCCACATTCACTCCTCCTACAACCCACACTCCTTTCTATCTCAGGTGCTCCTTATATCCTGAGGGATCTCCTTTAGCCTCTAGTGGCTGCAGCTGTGCAGCACACCTCCAACTACCACCTGGGCCTTAATCCTGCATTCACTTAGAGCAAGGGGCACTGTGGACACCACACCCTATCTCCTCGGTAATATCATCCGCAATGTCACTACAGACGCTAATCAAAGAGTCATAGCCTAATTGTTGGGTCTCATTGTCACATTATGCTATGGGTCAAATGGTTTTCTGCCATGACATATCCATGTATTATAGCCCTGGCCAATCCTTTCTCCTTGTTGCAGGAACCTTTTTGCAGGGAACTAATTATATGATACATGTGGACAAATGCATATAGTCACAGAATGCAGTTTTTGTGACAAGGTAAGAATTGTTTAGAAAAAGAAATAGTGGTTGACAATAACACACACACACACACACACACACACACAGAGAGAGAGAGAGAGAGAGAGAGAGAGAGAGAGAGAGAGAGAGAGAGATCTCAAGCCAGATGCCCTTACTGGAAGCCCTTAAGAGAATGATACACTTGCTCCTAAAGAGAACCAAGAAAAATAGGATGACAAGCATGCTAAGAAGAGAAGTGAGTGTAGTAATAACTGGGATGATTCTTGCATTTGCCTGAACGCTCCAAGAATCAGAAATGGCCTAATGTCCCAAACAGTGAAAGGCAATCTCAGTGAACTGATAATATTTCTAATGTTTTTCTACTGTTAACATTTTCCTACTGCTGCACTCAGATGTGGTTGCCATGGGGAGAACAAAACTATTAAAGTGACCAAGTGCTATTATTTTATTCAGAGAGAACTTGGTTCTTTATATATTTGGGCGGGTGTGTGTGCTCATGCATGCATGTGCCTGTGTTTGTGTGAGAAAATAGATTTGGCGCTTTTATTCAGCCGCTGTTCTCTTTTTCAATGCCTTATTGTTCTTGCAGAATGAGAGGATGAGATGCACCTTCTGCAGTAGATCCACAATGCTGGCTTCCTCAAAATCCATGCGGTAACAAAATCCTCTTCAACAATCTCAGCTAAAGAAAGGCATCAGATATGTTATCTCTTGCTGAGCCATAAACACTTCTTTTCTAATGTGCATCTACAGCTCCCATTCAACCATTGAACTCCTTTCCTCCGAGGACTATTAATTCAATTACTTATAGCCTTCTTCTATTGATTGCTGTCAGCCAGTGGTCCCTGCTAGGACAGCAAAACTCAGAGTAAAAGTCCTCGTCTTTCTCTGCTCCCTGAATATGAACCTCAAATGCCTGCTGGTTTTCCCATAGAAGTAAGAAAGATGACTCCAGTTTGGGTTAGTCATTGTCATGAAGTTGACACTTCATCTATGTGAAATCTCTGTGTCATTGCTGTGACACTGGTGCATCATCAATGTGACATCCTTGTGTCACTGCAGTGATGCTGGCTCTTCATCTGTGTGTCCTCAGTGTGATGTCCAAGGAGCCAATCATTTCATCCAATCAGACACAACATTGGCAGCAAGAGAGGTACTGCCAGAGTTAACTGTGTAGGGAGCAGAAGCAGAGCAGAGCCAATGAGTGGCCAATGCTGTAGGGGCATTCCCACTGCGCCTTATTCACCCACTATTTTGTCATCAGAGAAAATTTTGGAATTTCAGCTATTCGCTGTCATTGTTTCTTTATCTGCTGCTACTTCGATGCCATTTTTTGCCTGTCAAAATTACTGCATTTGTTTTCCCTGTTCAAACACTTGGATGGTTCTGGCCAATTGGGTAACATGTAGCAAATGGGATCATGGTGCAGTGCTCTGTAACCAGTAATATATTGGGTATTATGTCATTCGCTGCGAGTGATCAGAGGATGGAGAACAATGCTTCCTGTATTGGTTGCATGGCCCACCCAATCAGATCATCACTGCATTCATTGTAGGGAAAATTGTTTGTTTCTTTGTGTGTTTGTTTCTTTTAACCCTATTGAAGCAATCTCCTTCATCAAAAGAGGTTTTGTTCCCACAGCCAAAATGTTTGTGAAGTACAACCTCGGCATGAGAAGCCTCTGCATTCATCCAGATTCCCTTTTCTGTACAACTGTTAAAGGTACAGACACCTGGTCCTCCTTTACGTCTGGTCAATGTCCTATTTTATGTTTGTGTAATGGAGCTGTTGGACTTTTTGTGTATATTATGTTTGTGTAATGGACTGTGGACACTAATGAGAAAGAATGGCGCTAGGAACCATGTCAGAGAATCCATTTACGAAGTACATTTCCACAAGGAAAGGAAAATTGATGCAACTATGAATTCACTGTCTCAGGATGCCAGTTTATCATTTTTCTGCTGCTGAGATAACTGCACCCAGTCAGATAAAAAGGCTGATAAAATCTGAAGAACCTGAACATAAATGTTACTGCTGAAATCCATGGAGATGGATTGCTGCAGAATACACCAAATGGTTCAAGTCTACTGCATTTGTGGTGGACTTTCAGCTTGCTCCATAATCCAGTTAAGCCAGTGTGATTCCATTTCAAGGAAGGTACCTAGCATCATTGCCTCTGACAGAACATGTGACAGCTACTTAAGCAGTTGCCTGCCAACCTGCAGGCTCTGCTTGGTACTAAAACTACGAGTTAACAGCTCATAAAAGGAGAAAAAAATGAAATATAAAATGCTGTCTTTACTTTTACGGAACCACAAAATGCCCAATTTATATATTAACTTAATGATCAGCAGTCATTAAATGCAGTTAGTTACATTAAGGCAATGTCATGAATTACTTCACTTGGTTTATAAAGTTTAAGATAAAAGGCATGAGAAGTTAAAAGTGTCATTATGAGTTTGGTTAAACAACTTCCTCTTAGTTTAGATTTGATGGATCTTGCTTTTCTTTCAGGTAATTTTGTCATCATTTGAATGAACTCTTCATGTGGCTTCCTTGGAGAAAGAGTTAGGAAGCTCTTCACAGCTTTAACATTGATACGTTCTTACATTTATATTAAATGGGTTATATCCATATTGAGGTTGGGTCAAAATATGGCTGCCAGTATCTTGACTGGGGCTAGTCACCACTTTCATATCATGCCACTGCTAAAACAGCTACTGTTGAGTAGCAGTGTACTACTGGGTGTAATTCAAGGCATTGGTGTCAATTTTTACCTTCCAGGGTGCCCAATCCTATCCCTGGTGCCAGAATAGCGACCGCCATATCCAGTAGCCCTGCCAGGGCCTCCAAAGGTCTCCTCAGGGGAAGGGGAGACTTCCCTTCCCTTTCATCCCTTCCCCTGAAGGAAAGCCTCAAGCCCCGCAATGGAGCTTCTCAAGTCTGTGCCAGCTATTTTGCCAGCATAGATGAGAGAACCTCTGTGTCAGACTCCATATCCCACCCCCCTTCCACCTTGGTTCCTCCCCCTATTCTGCCCCTCCCCCTGCCCCACCCCAGAATGCCTCCCCCACTGCAAAAGTTCTGACCACCGCCCAGAGCTCTTCCCTTGCTCTGGGCAGCATCTGTCCACAACTGGGCCCATTCAGTACCAACACTCCCTACTCAGAGGGTGCTATAAACTTGTTTTACAGCACACGTTTACAACACCCAGCGCCAGCACTGGAGCTCAGCACCGGTGCTCTGAGCCCTCAGAATTGGGCTCTAAGTGTGTTGACAAGATAGACTCCATCTTGACCCCTAGACAAATTCAGTATGGCAGCATTCTCAATTCTGCCCGGAACAAGCTCTGTTTGTTTGAAATATGCAAGCTAGTTAAAATCAAGGACTACAGAAAGCAGTCAGAACTGGCTAAGATGGGACAAGTGCCAGTTAGAGGGTACTCACTGAAATTATGTTGCAAATAGGGTACAATGCTAACTGAACTATATGTGTAATGGAACTGCTTATGCTTTTCTATGAGTTCCGCAAGGAAGGGGAACTACCTATGATCAAAGAATACAGCTTTCCTTGCCAAATCCACCTTTCGACTCAACCTTCTTTGTTTCCACGCATCACTTGTGAATGTGAAGAAGGGGGGACTTCCCTCTTTCTGCTACAAGTGGGTTGAGCCCAGGGTATCTAAAGGACCACCTGCTCCCATATGAATCTGAGCACTGTCTTCTTCATCTGCCTCCCTATATGAAGTGAGGTGGGTGGTAATTGGACAAAGAGCCTTTCTCCAACAGCTAGCTGATAGTCTTTCCAGAGGCATTTTCCCCAGTGCCATCTTTACTACCCTTCCAGGAGCTAGGGAAGTTGGTCCTCTTTTCCTGGGTTTATAATCAGTCTGAGATAGCATCTGTTACATTACCTGGCTATGTTGTAGTCAGCTTGATTGTAATCAATCTTTTGCAATCTTTGGTGTTTTGCTGGTTTTTTTGTAACTATTTTTGTCTAGTTTTTTTTCTTTCTTTCTGAGCTTCCTTCATACATGCTGAGAAGTCAGAATGTAAATCCCTAACAGTAAGCAAACTATGGTGACACCTTCCTCCAACAGAAGGCATATTCTTCCAGATCAAGTTCCTTCTGTCTGGGGGAGGAACTCTTTGGATACAATCCATCCTCTTCTTCTGCAGATTAACTGCAGCTTGGACAGGGCTGAGTTGTGAGAGAACTGAGTTATTCATAGGGTTGCCATCTGCTCTTCTAGGTCTGGATTAACTCTGTACTATGGAATGATGACATATTAGTTGAACCTATTATAGCCTTGTGCTGACTGCATGGCAGAGATGTCTGTGGAGTTGCACCATATACGTTAAATGCTTTGACTATTCTATAAGACAATTAATACTCCAATCACAAAATCTGATGCACTAGAACACAATTAGTTTGTTGGGAAGTACCATCAACTATGCCAATTCAATGCAATAAAAAGGCACAATGCCAGATTGCAGCAACATAACACCTCCAGAGCAGAGCAATATTCTGGCACATTCTGGTAGATCAGGGAGCAACAAAGCAATGAAGAATAGATATATATTTGATATAAACAGATATGGAACTTTCCCCCTATATGAGTAGGAAGTGATGGGATAGAATTTAGAGAACAATGTAGAAATTCCTGATTATTTCTTGTATCCATGATCTTATTTTGCTAAGGTATATTGATTTCTTTAGTATTTCATAGTATTTTAGTATGTCATAAATCTATGTATCATTTTTGTCTTAAGATCCATGTTATAAGTATTTTGAATGCATACTGTATATAAATATATTGCACAGTAGGTGGAATATTATATTATGAATAAGAAAAAAAAATAATGCAGTCATTGCTACATCCTTTATTCTTTTGTAATTGTCCTTACTTGGAATTTCCTTTTTAAAAAATTCATATTCTTGCCTTCTGCCATTTTTTCTCACTGCTCTACAGTCTCAAAATGGTTCCTTTCATCCCACTTTTCTTCTTCTTTTTAAGTTCTCCCTGCCAGCCTCTTGTCTCTGTACTTCCGTGCACATATCATTGTTAAAACTTTGCATAGATCTGTCCTAACATAATTTTGATCTTCAGCAGTCAACTCACTTGCCCTTAATCTTATAAACTTTCTTATAAACCAATCTTAAGGTTATAAACTTTTTGAGGCAACTGATGTGTGCTAGAATGTTTGGGAAAGATGTTGTATCTCAACTATTGGCATGCCAGTGGTCCCAGTTTTGATCCTTGGCATCCCCAAGTAGGGTTTGGAACTTTATGTGAAACCCCAGATATCTGTTGCTAATCCATGCAGATTACTCAATTAGACAGATTGATGATCTGATTCAGCATAAGGCAGCTTTCCAAGGTAGCAGTTCCATATCAACAGATCCTTTTATATACCCAGTAATTCAGACGGTGATAGCACCATCAATCTATGGAACTTCCACACTTGGGAGGGGCTCAAAATCTAGAAATAGTCCCCTGTGCATGCTCCCTCCCCATGTGCCTCCTCCTCCGGGGTCAGCACAGGATTTATTTAGCCCACGAAGTGGTGAGTCATAACCCTTTCACACACTGAGAGATGAATGCAGTCCAGCAAACACTCCCTGTGCTTAAAAATCTCCAGTTACCGATGAGTTACATTATCATCTCAGTTGTTCATTTGAGGTAATAACTATTACATCTATTCTCTGCAGCCTTCCTATACAAAATACCTAATTTAATCTCCTAAAGGTCTCTCCGGAAACCATTTGAAGACCTTCTAAAAGCACTTGATGCAGGAAGCAGTAATCACCCTTGGAGTTTAAAAAAATGGCAAAAGCCTCAACTATCTATTTTTATAAGGAGAACAGTAGAACAATGAAGAACAAATAAGTAGAGAACAAGTCAAAACAGCTCAAACTTCTCATTGCCATAGTAATCTATTTAGATAGCTTGCCATGTGACTGAGAAAAGATTAACTTTAGAGCAATCTTTGGGATATTTTTAGTGACAATTACCTTGACATTTTTAAACAACCTAATTGTCTACATTTTTCTTTCCATTTTGCTCGTTTGCAGAACAATTAGCAACACTGAACTGGGTGCACCCACACCAAAGTGTGAATACGATTTGAAGTCTGTGAAAAGTGCACAAAGCTTCAGAGAGGAAATGAGATGGGAAGAATTAGAAGGGAACATTATCAGCAGAGACACAATGCCAAGTTTGAATGGGAAGCAAGGGGAAAAAAATCCCTTAAAGTGGTGTGTATGTGTCATAATTTATCATGATAGATTCTAGCTAAATTTAAAAAAATGGGTAGAAGAATGGAACTTCTTCAACACAGATGGGGGATAGGATCGGTGAGTAAACATAGTATAGTTCAGTGGAATGAACAGTAGCTCAGTATGGGCTTTACCGGCAGAAAGGCCTAGATTCAAACCCTGGCATCTCTAGGTAAGGTTGGGAAAAACCTATTTGAAAGCCTGGAGTGGTCAGTGTGGATAATGCTGAGCTAGATGATTCCATGCAGAGCAGCTTCCTGTCTCATGAGCATGATGTTTCTAGTGAAAACATTTGGTACAGTTGAAGAACTAGGACATTCATTCACTGCCACAAAGGTGTCATGTTCTATCAAGTCTAGTGTTCAAATTGGGTGGAACACTTTTGTGACTTAGGAAGAAGAGATATCAACTATCTACAGACTGTTTAGGGGCACAGAATCATGACCATATAAGAGATGCATAACAAAAGTAAATGCTGGACCCATGAGGAGCCCACCAATACCAGTAGAAGCTCTGAAATACCCCAGAGGCAATCCTGAGTATAGAACATACTAGACCTTAGTAGTTGTAATGAAAATGCCCAAGATCCCTTGAGGAGATAGGGTGTAGTGTCAACAGAAGCCCCCTGGTCTGGCAGGCAAGCATGGGGTTATACCAGGGCCTCAGATTGCAGTGAATGTGCTGTACAGCTGCAGTCACTTGGAGGCAAAATGACCCATAGGGTTAAAAGCAGCACCTGCAGGAAGGAAAAGGTTTGGGTAGTAGAAGGAGCAGAAGAAAGTAAGCAAGCAAGAAAGCACTAAACTGGTGGGTTAATGGACTGAGGAACTAATGGACTGGCTGATGGACTACTGGACCTGCTGACTGGCCAATGGGGAGAGAGGCAAGTGAAATTCTGAGTATTGCTGGAACAAAGACCTGGAAACTGGTGTGTGGCTGCCATGCCCAGGACCTGCTGAGGACCAAGACGTTGCTGTGATGGTTGGAGAAGCTGCTGGTAGAAGGGAGGGAGGAGGTTGAACAGGTGAGCTACCCTGGTGGTGAGGTCCAGCAGGGCAGAGCTAAGTCCATTGTTGGGAAATGAAGGGGAGCTAATTAGCTTAAAGTGGGCATAAGTTCTCGAAGTGGAGCTTGGACTGGGAATTTGGCAAAACAGTAGTCAGTTGCATTGATATCATTCCTCTCTCCATATAATCTCCCTATCCAGGAAGAAACAAACACCAGACCTCAGGAACAAAGGCAACAATGAACACAAACAGAGGCTACCATCAGAAGGAAAAGGATTCCAACACGTTTGTCTTCAAAATGCTGCTTAGAAGAAATCACCTCTGAACTTCAATGTTGGGAGGCACAAGCTTTGGTAGATATGCCTAATTTGCAGCCTGAAGCTTGCAATATCTTCACCCAGATTGGGATGCCATATGGACATAAGAGCATTTATCTCATTACCTTTGCACTACTTTCCTACCAAGAGACCCCTCCAAAGTTTCTGTGGGTTCCCAAAAGGGCCAAATGCTTCAGGCCCAAATCCTCTTGGAGAGATTTTTGTTCAGAAAGCAGCATGGTAAGGGCTAAACATCCCCTACCTCTGCATTGTGGTCTTAGTCCAGATTATGTCCCAAGTATTGTAAAGTAAAATTAAGTACCAAACTAGATGATGCATATAATGTTAGACTAGCTGGGTGTTTAGATTATGGATGACTCACAGAACACCTGAGAGCACTTAATTTGGAAGAGGAATGCCTTGACTCAGATTTCCAATTCTATATTTATATTCCATATCTTTCAAGCAATATTTTTCAGATCTATTCCTTCACTCTATTTTAGTAGAATCAGACTAGCATAGACAGTAGGTATTAAGCTCCAATTACTCATCTTCAGTCATTCAGAGTAATTCTGTGAGATGCATTTCTTGGGAAATTCTCATTACTGATGTGTGGCTTACGAGTAGAACCCTGAAATCATTTCCTCGTTTACAATTCTATAGACACAAAATGGAAACTTGCAAAGTATACCTTTTAGGTGATTATAAATTGTGGAACAATGTCTGTCTTGGAGAGTTAGAGCCTTCTCAGATGCTTGTAAAATGTTTTGCTGATTTTTCCCCCTTCTTCTTCTGGCTCTCTGAGTTTAAAGACTGGTTAGTAGGGATGAGTAAATCTCACTGGTTTCAGTTGACAATAATTTGAACCTAGTGGATCCCCCCTCCCTTCTGATTCTTCGTCTACTAGGTGTGAAACATTCTAGATCAAAACTGCCCCTTCCAGCTAGGATCAGAGCCAAGTCTGATTGTTCACTGTATTATGAGCAGGCCATTACCACATCTGCTGAAAAAGTAATAAAAGTAAACTCAAACTATACTGTCATATGGGCAGGAGTTATGGTCTGGAGGTTGAGGGCCCAATCCTATCCAATTTTCCAGTGCTGGTGCAACCGTGCCAATGGGGTGTGCACTGCATCCTGTGGTGGGGAGGCAGTCACAGAGGCCTCAGCAAGGTAGGGGAACATTTGTTCCCTTACCTTGGGGCTGCATTGCAACTGCACCAGTGCTGGAAAGTTGGATAGGATTGGGCCCTGAGCTGTCTGAAAATGGTAAGCAGGATCAGCAACCTCGGGTGGGAGGCTGAAAACTGAAATCACCAATGGAACTCTGTGGAGGAATGTGAAGGAGTCAAGATAACACCTGTGTTTGATTTGCAGCTGCCTCTGAAAGCTTGGCAAGCCAGAATGATGACTGTTCTATGAAGGTAAACATCTGGAAAAAAGAAATAGAGATTCCTATGGGTCTCTCTCATGGAACAATACTTGGAAAAAAAAAAAAACCCTTTGAAAAATAGGGTTTATGACTAGCCTGTCTATGCAACCTGCCTTGAATCTATGAGAAAGGTGGTATGTAAATACCAAGATAGATAGACAGATATGACTGGGTCAGATTTATACCCCAAATCCATCCATCCATCCTTCCTTCCTTCCTTCCTTCCTTCCTTCCTTCCTTCCTTCCTTTCTTTCTCTCTCTCTCTCTCTCTCTCTCTCATACACAGCTCCCCAGCTGCAGAGGTGTCATTTTCTCCAAGCTATGATGACTATAGCATTGAAACACACCGAGATGTTGACAGCTACCTGGAAATTGTCCTCTAACCATTAGCTCCCATCAGCTGGATTTTTTCCCGCTTTGATACTTTGTTACTGTTGGTTGGTCCTAAATAAAGCATTACAATATTGTCTGAGCTATTCATGAAGAACTGTAGCCAATGGCAGCTGTAATACCTTCACGGTGATTGTTGTTACATCTGCTTCTAATGAGAAAGGCAGAGCAAGTCCTCCCTGGGAGCTGAATACGACTGGACTGTTTGCTGTTACAGAGGGATAGCGTACTCTTGACTGGCTAGTTAGATGCTCACAAGGGAAAAAAAAATGAAGGTAATGGCCCCGGCTTCTTGTTGCTGCCTAGCAACTGTTATCCAAAAACAGCACAATGTACAAAATTTGATAATCTTTTGAAGAACAATGTTGAGTACAAAATAAGTTTGGGCATGTATCAGCCCAATCCTATGTGAATGTTACGCCCATGGAACATGCCATAAAGTGATTTGTAGCAGCATTAGGAGCCATTGGGATGCATGCTGGGAGAGGGCAGGGCAGGGAGTGGTGGAATGGGGAAGGGTGGGTAGATCAGGCCCAGGAGGGGGGTAGGATTGGCAGCGCCAGTGCATGCTGTATCCTATCCCCTTTCACCTGCATGTACCAACATGGACTTATGCCAGCAATATCGCTGGTGTAGATTCAAGTTGACCCACTGCTGCTGCTGGGGCTGACTTCGGGGCAAGGAGACAAATGTCCCTTTATCCCAGGGGGACCTCCAGCAGCCAAAATTTCCCTACAGGGATGCAGTGTAGCTCATAGCGGCGTTGCTGCATCATCGTGCAAGGATTTAGATAAAATTGGGCTGTGAATGAAGGAGGGAGGGATCATTGGGCTCCTCTCAGGATTAAATACTCTGGGTTTAATATTTATCCCATTACTAGTTGAATAATTATAGTAATTTTTTATTTTGTCTGAGCTTTTCTGACAGATGTCTATCATACTTTAACTTCTTCAGTGTTTTGGAAAGTGAGAGCAATTTTCAAAATGTAGTGACCGTTTTTCTGTTCATTTAGAAAATGCTCTTGTGTAAGTAATATTATAATGGCTCCCAGGGAAGATGCGAATGTTAAGGAAGCAAATCTTTCAGATGTTATTTCTAAATAGCCTCATCTCAGCCTCCACTCTTGCTTTCAAAATTACACTACAACAAACTCCTTCTGTTGCCTTGTCTCCCACATCCACTCATGGCCCAGTTCTATCCTTTCCCTCCTTGCCAGTGCAGCCACACCAAAAAGGTGTGCATTGTATCCATGGGAGGGGGGAAGCAGGCGGCTTCCGAAGGGGCTTTAAATTCCTTTTCCATTCTGTGAGCCTCCTGCCTTACAATGGGTCCCTTTGGACCTGCACCAGCTCTTTAGCTAGCTCACGTCTGAGGAGAGAAAGGTAGGGGGGGGGAAGCTGTAGAAACAGAATAGGATATGGCGCACACCATTGCCGCCAGACTTCTGCAGCCTCCCTGCACCATCGGCACTGTAGTGGACCACCTATTGCGTGTTGGGTCCCCACACCTCTGAGGTTATTAGGGGTGAGTGACAGGCAGCAGCTCCTCCTAATCTGTGGAAGTATCCCCTAGAGCAGGGGTGTCCAAAGTTTTTGGCAGGAGGGCCACATTGTTTTTGGCAGGAGGGCCAGGGGAAAAAAAGAATTAATTTACATGTCAAATTTGAATAAATTTACATACGTTTACATAAATGAATATATTAAAGATGAACTTATATGAATGAATGAGGGTCTTGCAATAGCTCAAGTCCTATAAAAGACCTTGCACAAAACAAGGCTGGCCTTTCCTTTTCTGCCACTACTGCATCACAGACATGAAACAGCAACCATTGGAGGGAGCCCTTATCCCACAGCTCACGCGAGAGGTCAAACAGTTGCCCTCGTGCTGAGAGCAGTTGCATTGGGCCAGTGTGGGCTCCAACAAATTGCCAGAGGCTCATTGAAGACTGGGAGCTCCCTGAGGGCCACATTGAGAGGCCTCAAGGGCCGCAAGTGGCCCCAGGGCCGGCATTTGGGCACCCCTACCCTAGAGGCTCACCATAACAACATCGGGCACCTCTGTAGTCCACTTCCATTTGTAGATGAGAGTTCCAGGCATGAGTCAGATGTTGGCTTGAATTTCTCAGCTGACTCATGCCACCACAGGCCACTGTCCTGGGGAACTGGTTTGGGGTCAACCTGAGTGGGCCTTCTTATGCACATGACCCTCAGCTTATGACAAACCTAGCTACCCCTAGCACCTCCCTTGGTTTCTGCTCTAATTATTGTTTTAAATTCAAATCTTATCATACCATGTCATGTGTTCTGGGTAATTCTGAGAATACTGTGCAAGATGCTGCATGATTCTTACTGAAACATTATTTCCCAGGCAAAGATATCTAGTAACCCTATACCTATCACTTTTCTTTCAAAGGTTGCTCTCATGCCTTTTTGTAGGCTACTGCAAAAGCCTTACGTCAGTGGTGTAAGCCGTGGAAGCACAATCTTAAGCCATATTGTGATCTGGGTGTGAAGGGTTAGTCCCCATCAAAGCTCTAATCACATTTTTCCCCTTACTAATTGAGCTCATATATCTCTGCCGAGCCACGCTTCAATCCCTTTCCATCTCCAGAGGAAAAAGCAATAGGTCAACAGTGCAGGAGGCCATACTTGTAGCTCGTTGTGAAACCATAATCGAGCAGACAGCGTTTCCTTTGCAAATTCAACAGAAGGCAAAAGAAAATGAATTAGCAACAAAACCTCTGCCAAGATCTCTCTGTTTCAATACAGTGGAAGCTATTTGTAAGGTTTTAAAAAGGAAAACAGGAGGGAAATGGGAAACAAATATGAGGAACTGAGTAAAGAGAACCATGAAATCTACAACACAGCTGTGAATCATCTGGTACAGCTATGCACTGTAAAATCTTGTGTAGGGTAGGTTAGGAAACAAACAGCCCAATCCTAACTCATGCTGGAACAGGGAGGCCGGGTGGCCTGCCCCATATCCATCACAGGGTTGGGGCTGCCTGTGAGTCAGTCTGGGGTGACGGGAATTCATTCCCCTTACCCTGGGTAATGCCAAGGTAGCCCCAATGGGGCTACTCGAATCTGTGCCACCTTAAGAGGTGGCACAGATCTGAGCAGCCCAGAGCTGCTCCAAGCTGCCCAGGACATGGGTTAGGATCTGGCACAGTGCCAAATCCTGGCCCCACACCCTGCTCACCCACAGCCTGCCCACCTTCCCCTGCCCCAAAACACCTCTTTCCCACACTCCTCACGCCCTCCCCCCAAACCCCCATGCCAACCTGCCTCAGCTGGCGTGGCCTTACCCTTCTGCTAGCTGAGTGGGGCTTGCATTAGCCTCTAAAGGCCCTCCTTGAATGGTGGTGCAGAAGTGCTTTATGGCATTTTTGTGACACCTCTGGGCCAGCACTAGTGCCAGCCCATCCTGGAGGCTGGATTGCACCCAAAATGTCCAATCCTATCTTTTGTCATTCTATAACACATGGCTGTGCCAACAGAACATGTGATACATGCCATGGGGGGGGGGGGCTATCAGATGACAAGCAAGAAATAAGCAAAAAATGGTGTTGCTTGCCTCCTTGTATCCATATCAGCTATTTTGTTGGCATAAATCTAAAGAGAGGATTGGAGATGGGACAGGATAAAAAGTTAGGGATAGGATCTGGCATGCTCTTTTGCTGCCATGGTTCACCCCCTCCAGCCAGCTTCCCGCCCTCCCCACTCCTTGCCCCAAACCATGCATGAACCACCCCCTCTACCACCCTACCTGGGCTGGTTCTGACACATATCCAGAGCTGCTAGCTTTTTTACATCAGCAGCTCCTTCACATATGATGGTGGTTCAATCTTTGCACCATTGCAAGGTCATTTACAATAACAGATCAGTAGATCCGCTGTCATAAATGGCCCATAGAATTGGGTCAAAAATAGGGGGATGCAGCTGAGGAGGAAGAAAGAGCTGCAGGTGGTGTCAACAGGGGATAGTGATGGGAAAAGATGGGTCACCTCTTTAATCCTGCCCAAACTCCTGACTTATGACAAAGGAATTCCTATACAGAGACCACTGCTCTTACTAGTATTAGTGCTGGTGCTAGTGCCTTATCTTGGGCTTGGTTACTGCCTGTTACCTCTGAGGACTTAAATCACACACCAACTGCTTCATCCTGACTTGTTGAAAGGTAGCTTACTTCACTGAGCTACCTTTAGTCTGTCTACAAAAGGGTGTGTGAGACAAGTGAGCAAAAAAAATGAAACAATTGCAGTCCTAATGCATTTTGAGTCAAGTTTCTCTTCCTCAGGGGACGACACAGTGATGACTTTGAGACAGCTCTTTGAGATGACAAGAGCTGTGCCTTCTTGCAGAATCATGGTTTCTGCCTCCTATCCAAGCAATATTTGGTTTTGTGTTTCCCAGAGGCGATAGCACATGCAGTCCTGTTTAAAAAAAAAAAAAGTCAAAGCTAGCATGGTGGCGTACAATCTTCACAGTTTTCCTTTTGCATAATTCAAAAAAAGACCAAGGAAAGCTCCATGTCTGAGAGGTATTGCCCTCTTTAAGCTGGAGTGAGACTGGGTATGAGGCATGGGTTGAACATGAAGCATAGAACAGTCTAATCTTCACTCTGATATCTTTTGAGGGAGTTGTGTTGTATCTGCTTGTTTACTGTAAAACAAGTTGAAGGAAGTCAAGCTAGGGTTCTTCTATGACATAACAGAATGTTATCCTGGATGTACAGGCAAATTTTCATTCTGATAGCGCAGTCTTCTAGGTAGCTTTAACACAACATTGTGCTCTGCATCTACCTTGGCCACCTAGAAAATAAGTGTAATCTGTGTGTCTTTTAACAGTATGAACTTTATTGTTGTTTTTCCAGGTAATCACTGGAAACTTGGAAAGGTTTTGTGGACAAAAATGAATGGAAATAGATGGAAAGTTAGAAGTAGGACACAAGGAGCACATCTTTTGAGGAAATCTTTTAAAGCCTTTCATTTTTCTTGCTGAGTGGCACAGCTGGCATTTTCTGAAGGCTCAAGAAATTTTGTGATGGAAATTAAGAACACATAACCTGGAAAACTTGCTGTGCAAGTCATAGCTTTGTGACTTTGCCAATCTGCTACAAAGCAACTGGAGGCCAAACAAACAATCAAAGCAAACATCTACACAGCAACTTATAAATAAAAAACAAGAAAAAGTTGATGGGATGCACTAGGAAGTATAGTAAAGTCATACACTACAAACCCAATCCTATGACTCTCTCTCTCTCTCTCTCTCTCTCTCTCTCTCTCTCTCTCTCTGTGTGTGTGTGTTTCACAGTTGAAGGGGTGACCTACATCCTGGGACCTTCTTCATGCACACTGATGTCTTTATATAGAAAACCACCTTATGTGAAGTTTGACCATTGGTCTGTTCAGCTCAGTATTGTCTGCGCTGATTGTAGCACCTCTTTAGGATTTCAGGAACAGACTTCTCACAGCCCAACCTAGAGAGACCAAAGATTGAACCTGGGACCTTCTGAATGTAAAGCACATGCTGTTGTACTTGACCAAACAATGAAGTGCATGGGCCTACACAAATGTACATGCCATCGCCCCACTGAAACACAAAGGCCATTTTGTTTTATTCTGGGCGTGAAAAGCACAGAGAGAGGGCAGAACAGGGGGAGCAGTCAAGGAGGGATGGGACCACTGGAGGTGGTCGTAACAGGCGTGTGACGTAACAGGCCCCATGAATGTCAAGAGTTTGATGCGAGTAAACCGCCTGTGCAAAACAGCTGTGTCTGCCTCCTGTCCTTCTTTCCGCCGACGACTGCCTTGCCTCGACAGGGTAAGCTCCCCGCGCTCTGACGCACACCAAGGGGTAGGGTCTCCGCCTGCCATGGACGTTACACTTGGGTAAGGGGATGAATTTCCCCTTCCCCTGCTCAGATCTGGCACAGGATCCACTGGTAACTGTTGGAGCTGCTGGATAGGATTGGGCTCTTAGGCTGCAGTACTTTGCATACGTACTTGGCAGTAAGTCCCATTGAATGTTGTTGGACTTTCCTCTGAGTAAACTTGTATAGGATTGCATTGTTACAGCGCAATCCTACCTTGCTCTGGAACAGGCAGGCCAGGAGTCTTGCACTGTATCCAGTGCAAGATTGGGACTAGAAGTGGCTCAGCTGGAGGAAGGGGAAATTCTTCCCCTTACTGCTGGGTAAGCCACCATGGCCCCAATGGGTCTCCTTGGACTTGGACTCTTGAGGTGCCACAAATCTGAGGAGAACGGGGTTGGGATCTGGCATAATAGCTGGGTCCCAGCCCCACCTCCTGCTCCCCACCCACCCATCCCTGGGACCCACCCTCCGCCCACCCCGGAACTGTTCTTCCCCACCCTCCCCAGACTCCAGAGTCAGCCAAGCTCAGCTGATGCAACCTTCCCTCCCCAAGTTGGCCGGAGGCTGGATATAGCTTATGTTCTTATGTACAGCTTCCGCGGGCCAGTGTGGATCCCTGTGCTGGCCCAGCTGATTCCCAAGGAAGCTCAAATGTGCTTTATGGCATGTTTGTGACCTTCCTGGGCTGATGCAAGGAACTTGCGCTGGCCTAATGGGGAGTCAGGATTGCACCCTTAGTGATAGAGGGACCTCCTGGATTAGGAAGAATTTGTCACCATACCCAAACTTAATCAGCTTTCAAAACTGTGTAAATCCCTTTATGTGAAGTCGTGTTTGGTTTAGATCCACTTTCATTTTCTGGAGATGCTTGCAGGAAAGAAATTGCTGGAACTGATGACAGTTCTAGTGAATCAAGCATTGCACGGCCGCTGTGAGTATTAATTAGGCTGAGCTGAAGACTTATAAAATAATAATTTGGAGAGTTATTTGGAGCATCATTATTTTAAGGTTATGAGCAGACAGTGTTTTATAATATGATTAGTGGTGCTGAACATTGAAAAGAGCCTTTTAAAAAATGTGCATTCTCATTTAAGCACCTTGTCTGAATTAGCATTTTGTTCTTTTTTTACATGGACTAGATGATGTTGAACAGAAGTTATGAAGGGGATGGAAGGAGAATTGTAACTAACTTTTTGGTTAATTTGTTCTACCTTCAAGGTATGAGCTTAGTGTAGCATCTCCACATGATGGCTGTCAGGTACAAGGGCTCTGGCACTACCCAGGAGCTCCAGGGATGCCAATTTAAAACAGAATGTCAACTTGCCACAAACATGAACAAGGTCTTGGATCTAGAGTTATATTACTTCTGATTTTGCCACGTCCTGATGCTCACTTGAAACAAAGTTAATGCTGAACTCTATGGCTGGCTACAACTATTTGGAGTTTACATATAGATATTAGATTTTTCTATATTTCAATGTGGCATTTACTCCTTCCGTGGTTACTGGTTAAGTTTTTGCTGTAAAAATACAGAGGATTAAATAAAATAGAATTTCTTTCTATCCTCTGTCTTCAAAAGTTTTGTTTCCCATATCTTTGAAAACAGCATTGATATAACGGGTGTGCATTTCTAGTGACTGACACAATGTCTGGGATACTGCAGGGAAAACTGTTTCAGTCCCCAGGATGCAGCAGCTAGGCAGAGGCCTGATATTCCTTAAACACTGTTTAAAGAAAAGAATAAAGTTCATCACTCTTCCCTGCTATAGGACTCACCCAACCTTTTGTTTCAACTACAGCTAAGATATATGATTGACAGCACAAACCAAGGACTAGAAGCATTTTTAAAGACTTGGAAATGAGCAGTGCCAGCCATGATCAATTTGCACTGTTCCACGTGATAAGCACATTAAGCGTAAAGTAATGTATGTTTAAACACAACGCTACGGCTTTAAGCATTATTTTTCCTGTTTTCAAGCACTTGCGGTGTTTTTTTTTTTTATTAAATAGCTGCAGTTTGAAGCCTAAGTGCATTGTCCTTGGTCCATTAAAAGATTTGGGCCTTATTCTCAAAGAGAATAAATCCAGCACAGTTAACAGAGCTTCATGGATGTACCCGGAAAGCAAAAAGGATGGTCCTTAATTGTTATCTCAAAAATAGAGCTCATATTTTTTTGATGGAGTCTATTAAGCCATCAGGTGTCAGTTTACTATTGAACAAAAGTTTCCATTTGTTTCCTGGGAGACTCAGCATGTTAAAAAATCTGGGCTTTCTTTGCTGCCTTTCATGCGCTCTCAGCGGTTAACGGTCCTCAATAAAGCTCCAGAGTGCCTCTCGATTATTTACAGAACTGTGCTCCAGTTCTGATGGCTAACCGTAGATCATTTCCTACTGCTCTGAGGCTAAACAAATTTTATGACAGCACATGATAATCACTTCTTAAAACCTTAAAGTAAACTTCATTTTTTTTTAAAGGATTCCAGGCAGGCCTACGACACAAATCTTCAGCACACTAAATACATATAGCTACAGTTTTAGAATGCTTGTTTGCTCTGCTGACAGACAGAGATTATGGGGTACGACACCATAGGCCGTGTTAGCATTTGTGCTTTTCTCTTAGCAATGGCTTGAGCCAGAGATTGATACACCACATCAGGAGGCGCTGCAGCAGTGATGGCTGAAGAGGGGACTACAGCAGGCACTGGTTTGTTCCTGTATAGCAGGTAACCCTGCTGGCTATCTAACCCAAACTTACTGAACTAATACAAGCTGACTGAGCTAACAGCTATTGCCTCAGTTGTGCCTGAACAAAATGGGGAGAACATTTCATTTGAAAAACACTTTATCGGAAACGTGTCCCCCTTCTGTTTATAGGGGACCTGTAAAATGAGGTGAAAATGTTCTCCCATTCAGGTAACAACAGGTAGCATTGCCCACACTTTGATCTGGCGTTGTGATGCCATGCCGTAGCCCAACCTGATTGCTTATATGGCACCATGATGTCATAACAATGGCTGTGTGATTCCTGACTAGTCGGAACAAATTGCTGACAAGAGAAAGAACTCACCCACACAAGCAAAATTGTGCCAACTGCTACAAAGAATCGGAGAGAAATGATGCCATGAAGCCCAGATTTCAGGGAATGTTTCTCGGGCCTCAACCTCACCTGTTCATACGGAAATCATGAAAATTTATGATAATTGTATGTATTTATGGTTACGGTCAAAGACCAGCAAAAACAAACACACAATACCGCCCTACAGCCGGCGGAATTTAAAATTTCAACGTTAAAATACATTCAACATTAAAATGCAACATTAAAATACAATATAATAGCCATCATAGTATTATGTACAAATAAGAAGGAGTAGTTATTAAAATTTCCTCTCATTATTAATAATGCCCATCCGGGTTTTGTAAGCAGCAGCCAAAAAACTTGCAATCAGTCTTGTAAGCTGAGAATTAGCACCTGAAACAAGTTTCTTGGCCACTTCTATTTGTGACAAACCCAAGAATTTTCTGCTCAGGGGAATAATAAACTTATCTCGCATCCCTTGATAAAATGGGCAACATAACTCGATTGTCTCAACCTCTCCTGAACCACAGGGACACAGCCTTTTGGAGATGGGGATCTTTCTAAAACAGCCCTCGACAAATGCCAAAGGAAGTGCTCTCCATCTAGCTAAGAAAAAACCTCTCCTCTGCCCAGGAAGCTCTAATAATGAAAGATAAGTGGCTGGGGCAGCTATATATCTTGTATCATCAGAAGCAAAAAAATCTGGAGATCTGCTGACATCTTCTTGTCAAATGATAATTATAGTTATGACCATTGGGACTGTTATGACCCAAGGGGACCATTCTATATTGGAAGGTGTCTCTAGAACCTCATGGCAGTGGCCATGCTGACCATGACATTCAAATCTGAGCCTGTCATCTCTCTAAAAATCTTGAGTCAGCAGTTGATAAAGTTAACATGGGGTCCCAGAGATAAGACTGACTTGTTTTTACTGTTCTTCTTTTATCACCTATTTTTCCAGAACTCTAGGCCAGTGGTTCCCAAATTTTACGTTGTGACGCCCTGAGGCAACACAAGGCACTTGCTGGGGCATCACGAGTCAGCCACTGCCAAGAAGGGAGACCACAGCCTGAGTCTCCAAGCAACAGCAGAAGGCTTAGCGCAGTGGCCAAAGAACTGGAAAAATCCCTCCCACCTGCCTTGTCTCTCTTACCGCTATTTTGAGGCTTGTGGTGTTCTCTGAACCCAGAAATAAGTGGTGGTGATGTCACTGTGTGACACGTTTCATATAATAGCCTCTTCCTTCTAGGTTTTGAGGGTATTGCAAGCCAGGTTTGGGAAGCACTGCTCTAAGCCATTGGAATAGCCAATGTAGTCAAAGAAAGGAGGCCAGGTCTGTGATCTAGTCCTGTGGAGACTAAGAAACATGTTTTTTCTTCTTCTCTGGCTTCTCAATTTTGCAAATGCTTTCACATCCTTTTTTTTTTTTTATCTCCATGCCTCTTGGAGAAAAAAGGAAAGGAAAAAAAAAAAGATAAAATACTTATGTGAGACTGGTAAGTACATTTAATGATGGATTTTGGTCTCCAGGTTTCCCATATGTAACATATGAGATGATGGAAACAGTTTTCAGTATGAGGAAGTAATTTTCCCATTAGCACCGGTGCACATGAAGCCACAGACATAATTATACAACATCATGGTAAAGGGATGAAAAACAAAGATGTTGTTTGCAATGTTCCCTACAGTTCTGAGCAACGAGAGAGCAGCTCCAAGCCCCAATGCCTCTAAGAAAATGTCAAATAAATATCAGCATTTCCTCTCTCCTTAACAGGATAGCTTCAAATACCTTGTTTTAAAGCAAAATTATTTCACATAAGAAATGCCTGCAACTAATAGCCTTGATCCATAAACACTGCCATGCAGCAAATTGTCGTACATCTGCTATTATATTCTAAAATCTCCTCTGACCAAACAAACTGTTGGTGCTGACAGATCTGAGAGCACAGAGATCCTCTGAGTAGAAAGGGGTCCAGGATTAAAGTGCTTTCTTTCTTACGAGTATTATGTGCTGATTTCCCCCATTTCCTTGCTCTTCCACAGATTTACTCTGTCCAGCAATCCACTCATCCTGACTTCCAGCTTTATAACACTTAGCCTCCCAGACTCACACAACATAATTAAAAATGTGGATATGCTGAGATGCAAGTGGGGGTGGGGAGGTTCAGGTCAACCACCTCCTTTACACATGGCTCAAAAAGCACTAAAGTTGTATTTGAACCGCATGTAGCATCGTAGTTTGGATGACCAGATCCCACCCAGGCATGAGGAGAGAAGGCAGGACAGGATGTGAGCTCTCAGCTGGACCCAGGTGAAGCATTCCATATCTTTGTACAGCTTATTGTGTGAACAGCCCATTTGAGTGCAGACATATGCGTATGGGCAGGGTTGAGATCACATTCTCTGACAAAGTCATCACCACACCTGTATGCACCTCAAGTTTTCACCTGTACAGGGACCTATGTGAAAACATAGACGCCAAACGTGTATCCTTTTTCTCAATTTTTCCAAGAGACAGAATCATGCATTTCCGGCCTACATTAATTGAGGTGTGTGGTGATCCAGTTCAGGCTTGCAGTCCACTATTTGGATGTGCAAAGAAAGAGGAAGGTGCATGGACCATAAACCTATGCACCACATGCACCCTGTGATAACTTTTAACACAAAAATTGGGTAGTTTCACTGCCATCAGAAAGGGACTCCCCCTCCCCAAAAATGGGGGTTCAACCTTTCTCAACCTATCTCTTATTTGGCTATGCCCAAAAGATCAGGCTACACTCAGCATGGAAACCAATGAGTAGAAGACAAATCTGGGAAACCAACTTATGCGACTTATCTAGACATACGCCCTGCCTAGAAAGAGGTTCACTTTCATGCTATTTCCTTCAAGGGGATCTTAGAGGGACAAGCTGCTATGAACAGACAACATTTAAAAGCATGTCCAGTTTCAAATGTATTCCTTTTACGGTCAATTCTGAGCTCAAGACTCTCCCAAGCTGATGGGTCACTCCGGAGACAGGAAACCTGAAGTCAGCTCCTTGGACCTCCCCTCTGCCAAGGACATGTGGATGGACTTAACCAATGGACAGATGGATGCCAGCCTCCCGAGGGAGCATCTACACAAAATGGTGCTGGCTGTTGTGTATTTGGCTCTTTGTTTTACCCTGCTAAGGCAAGATAGGTGGATGTTCCCAGTCCTCCTCTCAGCTAAGCTGCTGTTGCTGATGCACAGAGGACAGGATAATGGAAATGTACGATCCTATTCAGTGCCATGTTACACAGAAAAGCATTCCCCTTGACTACTTACATGGGTCCAGTGGTGGGCCATTAAGTGAAAGGGGCAAATGCCCCTGGCATGGAGTCTTGCACGCCTCTAGGACCGCACGGAAGCCTTATTGAGGCTCCTGATGCGGTTGGAAACTGTGCTTCCGGTTTGCCAGAAGCACAGTTTAAGAGTGTGGGGAAGTCTCAGGAGGCTTCCCCTGTGCATTCTGGAGTCACGCAAGGCTCCAGGTGAGTGGGGGGGTGGGTGGATTTGCTTGTAGGGGGCAGCGGCATCTTGCAGGGGATGTCATTGCGGACCTTTGCTCTGGGATGTGGGGCTGGGGAGGTCCACCACTGCATGGGTAGAACCCTGGGTGGATGGGACTTTGAATGTATGGGTGTCCGGTGTGAAGGGCTGATCCAATGCTTAAATCTAAAAGATTCAATCTTAACTTCTCTAACACAAACAACTTTAGATACAAAGCCCATCTGCTGAGAGTTCAATTTTCTCTTAATTGGGACCAGTGACTGAAGCAGCCTTATTTCATTAGGTCAAAGCATTCAAACCAGAATGGCAGCAAGAGAGAGAGAGAGAGAGAGAGAGAGAGAGAGAGAGAGAGAGAGAACTATGACACATGAGATGCATCAGCCATGACAACTAGGCTCAAAGCAGGGCCTGAAGGTTATTCCTGTTGTCGTTCCGGGTCTCGCCTTTTCCCCCTTATGAATAACTGAAAGCCCCAAGTATGTGAGCCTAGTACTACAGTTCTAACTTAAACTGACAAAGCAAGAAATTAAACTACTCACTATTCCATCCTGCACAGAGACTCCAGCAACAGCTGGTTTTATTGGCAGAGCTGGTGCCATAAATAGAATACAAATCAATTCTGTTTTTATAGCTTTCCTCCTACATGTCATCACAAAGCACTTTACATAAAGAATCA
Organism: Tiliqua scincoides; assembly: GCF_035046505.1. Taxonomy (NCBI): domain Eukaryota; kingdom Metazoa; phylum Chordata; class Lepidosauria; order Squamata; family Scincidae; genus Tiliqua; species Tiliqua scincoides. The sequence continues at coordinate 48,477,519 of NC_089826.1, forward strand.
ATCACAGGATGATGGGAAAATGAAGCCTTGAAGATTGGATTTAAAACAGGGAACTGATTAGAAGGCTATATCTGAAGTGGGGCAAGGGAGGCAATTTCAGTACCTTCCGCAGTAGTGGTGCAATGTGGTACTGCGTGAGAATAGAATGTGGTGGTGATTAATGCAAAGAGACCTTGTGCCTAAGAGACTAAGCCATGATGCAGGACATCTCCCCCTCATCCCCGCATTCTCATCTCATCTCTGCAAAGAGCTCGCTAACAAGGTGGCCTCATGTCACCACATCTCCACAGGCTCAGCAAATCTTACAAGGACTACATCAAGAGGATACATGTGACATCTCACATATGTGCATTAATAGATGCGTTGCATACTCAGAAATCATTGTGGCACCTGTGAAAAGCATCGTCGCTTTGCACTCAAAGTTAGAGCAAGAAACACCATTCATTGCTACAAGAGAAGCATGTCTGGGTGGCCACCAGTTAGGAATGCTGTGGCAGTTGATTGCCCTGAGTAGGAGGTTGGACTAGACCAGGGGTGTCCAAACTTTTTAACAAGAGGGTCATATAATCTCTCTGATGTTGTGTTGGGGGTTGGGCAAAAAGGGAATTAATTTACATTTCAAATATGAATAAATATACATAAATTTACAAAAATGACTATATTAGAGATGGAACTTATATGAATGAATAAGTTGCACAAAGACCTTGCACAAAGTAAGGCGGCCTTTCCTTCGCTGCCCCTGCTGCAACACAGACGTGATACAGAAAGCAGTGGAGGGAGCCCTCATCCCACAGCTCACATGAGAGGTCAAACAGTCACCTTCATGCTGAGAGCAGTTGCAACAGGCATTGCAATTCCAGCAAATCTCTGGAGGGCAAGAGGCTCATTGCAGACTGGAGACTCCCTGGGGGCTGAATTGGGAGTCTTTGAGGGCTGCAAGTGGTCCCCGGGCCAGGGTTTGACCTGGACTAGACAATCTTCAAGGTTACTTCCAATTCTAACATCCTATGATTCTAATATGCAAGGTCTAATAAAAGTTCATGTGCATAAGTCTCTGAAGGAGAACAAGCTTTCCTTCTCTAAATGCATAGCTTATGATAAATGTTCTTGGGGTTCAAGATTTTCCATGTGGTTAATGACAATAATATTCAATCTGGCCCACCTACAATGCAATTATAGGGAGAATTATGCAGATCCTCCTCCTAGTATGAATTTCTTTCCTCCATAGGAAAGGAAAAGGGGGAAGGTACATTGGAAGAGGAAGTGGAGTGTGTGCAATCCCACTTCTAGTAGCACTGTGGCTGCTAAGCTCAGTAGCTCAGACATATCATCCGAACAGTTCCATTATTCATTTGCAGAGCTATGCAGGCTTCCACAACGCCGTTTGTGATAGCCATAAAGTGCATGCTGCTATCAGCATGCTAGTTCCAGCAGCAGTTGTGCTGTGTTGGAATGGCCCCTAAGTACCCATGAAGGACATACTTAGCTCTCCCAATGAAAGGAATGGGCCTTAAAAAAGGATTAAGTGCTTGATTGCGCCCAACGTGTTTGTATAGGTGAGCCCCTGTATCTGTGGGGGAACCATTTCAAAGACCCCCCATGGATATGGAAATTGCAGATATGGGGAACCCCTGTGCCCCCCATGCACCCATTAATATGTTTTTAAAGCTTACCACAGTGAAATTCTTCTTGCTTAAAAAGAGTGCTATAAGCCTACAAGCAGCCAGAATGCTTGAAAAAAACTCAAAGGATTCCCTGTCTTTGAGGAGGCCCAACATTCCCTTACCATGAGGAGAACCCTGTGAGTGCCCCACCACCACCACAGGAAGCAGCATACACCCCATTGGCATGGTTGC